>NC_133532.1:52486858-52795577 GCF_048544455.1 Silene latifolia | reverse complement strand
AGTTGACACCTTAGCTTTGACAAGTTGTAGACTCGTCGAGCTTTATTTGTTGTTGAGATTGTAATCCCTCCCATTATTAATTAAATAAGAGGATTGCTCGTGTCGAAAATTGTGAACGCTTGTTTCTTCCATCCATTTTGGTAAAGGCAATTCGATTTGAATCGTCCTAAACATTTGCACTTGGGAAAGTGGTATTTTGTGGAAAGGGAGAAAGGCTTATTTTCGTATTTTTGTGGGGAAAGGGAATGGTTTTCCCTTTCTTTTTTTTTGGAATGTTTTTTTGTATGTGGGAATGGTTGTACTTGATTGTGGGAATGGTTGTATCCTTCTTGCGTAAGAAAGGATTGCCTACGTATCCACCTGAAGAGTTGAAATCAAACCATGATCGTAGTTCGAAATGTTTTGTGAATTTGAATTGGGTTTTGTGGTTGAATCCCTCAGGCATAAGAGGGACTGCCTACGTATCCACCTGAAGAGGTGAAATCAAACCATGCTCGTAGTTCAGGGGGTTTGTTTTTTGTAGTGCAAATGGACATTGCCTTTGACGGATCAAAGGACATTCGAAATGGGCAAGGTGCCGCAGCTTAGACTCGATAAAACATGCAATTTCAAATCAGAACATATTGAGGAACTTGACTTGAAAAGGGTTGAGGTGGTTGCTAGTTGCAAAACTAAGCTAGGTTGTCGACTGATAGGGTTCAAGGGTAGTATTTCTTGAGTTGGTCTAGGTTGGTCGGGTTTGTAAAGTCGTCCCCGTCTAGGTCACTCAGTCTCACTGCGCCCCCCAAAAGTATTTTCTTGACCAGGTATGGCCCGGCCCAGTTGGGTTTGAATTTTCCCCTCGGATCGACGGGTAATGGTGCTCGAACTGACTTGAGGACCAAGTCGCCCTCCTGGATGTTTCTGAGTTTAACCTTCTTGTTGAATGCCCGTTGTATACGTCATTGGTATAGCTGGACGTTGTGCAAGGCGTTGAGTCTCCGTTCGTCTAGGAGAGTGAGTTGTTCGTACCTTCGACGGGTCCATTCCGCCTCAGGGACTTGACTCTCTAGTAGGATGCGTAGAGATGGGACCTCTAACTCTACCGGTTGAACCGCCTCTATACCGTATGCTAGGTAGAAGAGTGTGGCGCCTGTCGGTGTTCGAATGGAGGTTCGGTATCCCCAGAGTGCGAATGGGAGTTTGCTCGGCCAATCGCGGTAGTTGTCTTGTATTTTCTTGATAATGGTAACAAGAGTTTTGTTCGCTGCCTCCACCGCTCCGTTAGTTTGGGGACGGTAGGGGGATGATCGATGTCGTTTGATCTTGTATTTGTCCAGCAAGGCTTGAGTTTCCGCCCGGAAGTGAGAGCCTTGATCGCTGATGATCTCATGGGGTACCCCATATCGGCAGATGATGTTGTTTTGAATGAACTTGGCCACTTGTTTGGTGGTCAAGACTGCATATGACTGTGCTTCTACCCATTTGGTAAAGTAGTCGATGGCGACGAGGACGAAGCAATGCCCCTTGGTGCCTATCGGGTTGACTTTCCCGATGATGTCGATGCCCCAGGTTGAGAATGGCCAGGGTGATGTCATGGTGTATAAAAAGGATGGTGGTATGTGTTGTATGTTGGCGAAGATTTGGCAATTGTGGCAATGTTTGACGTAGTTACGGCAATCGGCTTCCATAGTGGTCCAGTAATAACCTAGCCGCATGATTTTCCGTGTAAGCATCATTGCACTCATGTGAGGGCCACATTCTCCGTCGTGAACCTGTCCCATGACTTTTTTGGCTTTGTGGTGGTCAATGCAAAGGAGGATAATTCCTTGGGGTGTTCTTTTGTAGAGTTGATTTTGGTTTATCACGAATTGTGATGCAAGTAAACGGATGGCTCTTTGTCCTCTTTGATCAGAGTTGGGAAGGAATTAGTTTTTGATTTTGTAATTGAGGATGGCTTGGTACCAAGGTTCATCATTGCTTTCCTCGTCGTCGATAATGGCACAAATGTGAGCTGGCTCGCTCCGTCTCTCGACACATAGGGGCATCGATGTCATGTCGTCGGGTATGTTGACGAGCGCGGCAAGTTTTGCCAGGGCATCAGCAAATTGATTTTCCTCTCGCAGCAAATGGAAGTAGTCGACTTGGTCGAAGAACTCGGCCTCTTGATTGATCTTTGCTTGGTAGGGAGCTAAGCTGTCAGATCGTATTTTCCATGATCCGGATACCTGATTGATAATGAGTGAGGAATCGCCATGGACCCTCAATCTCTTGATGCCAAGTGTGATGGCTGCTTGTAGGCCGATGAGACATGCTTCATATTCCGCGGCATTGTTGGTGACGGCGAAGTCTAGCTTGACCGAGATCGGAACGTGTTCTCCCTCTGGTAATATTAGAAGGATTCCTACCCCGAAGCCTCTCAGATTAGATGCACCATCAAAGTATAGGTCCCATGCGTCGGAGTCGGCACAAAGGATGTCTTCGTCAGGAAGTGACCATGTGTCGGTCGTTGGATCCTCGTTGACGGGATTTTATGCTAGGAAATCAGCGACTGCTCTTCCCTTGATAACCTTGAGAGGTACAAACTTGAGATCAAATTCAGACAGCATGAGTGTCCATCTAGACAGCCTTCCGTTTATTACGGGTTTTTCGAAGATGTATTTAACCGGGTCCATCTTGGAGTAGATGTGGACCGTGTAGCTGAGCATGTAATGCCGCAGCTTCTTTGTTGACCATACTAGGGCAAGGCATGTCTTTTCCAGTTGGGTATACCTCGTCTCGTACTCAATGAACTTTTTGCTGATGTAGTAGATGGCTCGCTCCTCGTTGCCAACTGTTTGTGCTAGCATCGCGCCCATGGCTGTGTCGGTTACAGTCAGGTATAGGGATAGAGGAATCCCCGGTTGAGGTGGCATGAGGACAGGAGGTTTGGATAGGATTTCCTTTATCCTATCGAATGCCTTCTGACAGTCGTCGTCCCAATCGGTGTGATCGGAGGCGCGAAGCTTCTTGAATATCGGTTCACAAATCATAGTGAGCTTGGCAATGAACCGGCTGATGTATTGGACCTGACCGAGAAATCCCCGAATCTCCTTCTCGTTCTTAGGCCGAGGCATTTGTTGAAGGGCTTTGATTTTGGTTGGATCAATCTCAATGCCTCTTTTGCTAACGACATGTCCCAAGAGTTTTCCGGAGGTGACCCCGAATGCACACTTCTGAGGATTTAGTCAGATGTTATATTTCCGCAGACGAGCGAAGAATTTCCGGAGGGCATTGATGTGGCCGTCCCGTTCTTTTGATTTGACGATCATGTCATCGGCATATACCTCTTCCTTGTGCATCATATCATGTAGGAGAGTGGTAGCGGTCCTCTGATAGGTTGCCCCGGCGTTGATGAGGCCGAAAGGCATGACCGTGTAGCAATATGTACCCCACTGTGTAGTGAACGCAGTTTTGTGCATGTCTTCCTCAGCCATTTTAATCTGGTTGTACCCAGCATACCCGTACATGAATGATAGGAGAGCATGTTCGGCGGTGTTGTCCACCAGAATGTCAACATGTGGCAAAGGGAAATCGTCTTTTGGACTCGCCTTATTCAGATCCCTGAAGTCGATGCAAACCCGAATTCTTCTGTCTTTCTTTGGTACCGGCACAATGTTGGCCACCCAATCCGAGTATTCAGACACTTTGATGAACCCAGCCTTGAACTGTTTGTCCACCTCTTCCTTGATTTTTAAGGCCCATTCAGGACGCATCCGGCGTAGCTTCATTTCTGAGTTTAGCCCGGGTTTAATGGGTATCCGGTACTCCGCAATTTCTCTGTCAATCCCAGGCATATCTCTATAAGACCAGGCGAACACGTCCTTGTATTCGTGGAGGAGGTCAATGAACTGTTGTCTTTCCGAGAGGTCCAGGGTTGTCCTTATCCTAAGTTCTTGAGGTGTATTGTCGGTTCCTACGTTAATAGGCTCGGTTTCCTCAATGATGGGGGTTCTGGTTTCCCGCTTGTCAAGTTCTTTGGCTAAGTGAGGTGGGTAGTCACTCAAGTCAAATTCCTCATAATCATTCAGAATTGCATTGCAGTTAAATTGAGATGAGTCATAAGCAAACTTAGCGTTCATTAAGTTGACACGAGTGAAAAGCTCGGAAAGGACAGACATCTCGTGGTCAGTCAGAGGCGACACAACAGAGGAAGTGGCCCCTGGAACAGGCTCCAGGTTGTCACCTTTCATGGGAGTGGGGGTGACCCTAGTAGACTTAGCCCTGAATCAACCACGACTTTGTGATAAAATAGTGGGAAGGGGACCTTGACTGGGACATCAAGAGTGTTAGGAGTTAAGACAGACTCTGACTCAGACTCAGATCCAGATCCTTTTTCACTTCCCTCCTTGAACATAGGGCCTTCTCCAGTTGTTATCTTGAGAATGCGGCCCTGGCGATCGGTCCACTTGATGGTTTCCTCCTCCAGCCGGGTGACTTTCTCCGGTCGAGATCGGAGATCAAGGCGGTTGGATCAAATTGATTGTCTTTCGGGGCGATGTTGATGATGTCCTCATAGTCGAGGTGTTTGACGTTATATTCCCCAAATAGGAGTGTGACAGCTTGTCCGTCAAGGCATGGTGACGGCTTGGACTCAGTTGATGCAGCTTCGATGTTGTCGGGGATAAAGTAGCAGTCCTGGAAGACTTCCACTCCCGGGTACCTAGCCTTCGTCACAAAGTCATAGATTGGCTCCGGAAAGTCGTGGTAGAGTTCAAACTCTCCCTCGGGGACAAAGTATCCGTTGAGAGTCAGGTGGTAGGGATGGAGGACGACTTCGTGCTTCTTGCGTTTTCGGATTAGGAGGTTCATCTCCTGGATGCCTTCGTCAGTAGGTTCGTATCCCAGCCCAAAGGGAATGTTGGGGACCTTAGCCTGTTTTAAAGGAGGCAATGGGTCCTTTAGTGGATTGAGCGGCAAACCCGGGAAATAACCTTGACGCATCATGATACGGTTGATCGTGAGGTTGGTGAACGGGTCACACTCAGAGGTTGCAGGTTCATCAGTTATGGCGTTCACGTCTTGGAAACCCCACATTTCATTATCGTCCTCCTCAATGGCTTGGGAGGCTACCCCTCTTCTCATGACTGCTTTGATTGGGGAAGCAGGGATCGTGATCGTTTTCCCGTTGAAGGGGACCCTGATCTTTTGGTGGAGCGTTGAGGTGACCACCTTGACGGCGTGAATCCAGGGACGTCCTAGGAGCATGTTGAAGGACGCGTCGATGTCGACCACTTGAAAACTGGTTTGTCTTTCTAATGGCCCGGTTGCGACGGTCAAAATGACTAGCCTAGTGACCTTGCGACGAGTGTCGTCGTAGGCGCGTACTCCTTGATTCGTCGGGATTAAATCAGATTCCTTGATGCCCAGCCTGTGGGCAGTTTTAAGAGGAATGACATTCACGGCGGAACCGTCATCTACGAGGACCATGGGTATATTCTTTTGGAGGCATTGTACGGTGATCTACAGGGCGAGGTTATGATTGGCTCCGAACAGGGGAATATCCTCGTCGGAGAAGACGGCTGGGTTGCTCAGATCAGGGGCGTCTCTCGTCATGTGTGCAACTATTTCTTCTGGGGAAGAGGTGGAGGGCACGATTAATTTTCCCAAGGCCTGTCGATGCTCAAAAGACGTTGCGATCAGTTGGCAAATTGAGATTTCGGCTTTTGCTTTCTGGAGCTGTTTCAGGATTGAGTTCTCGGGAGCCTTTGGTTGAGTGTCCACTTCCGGGACGACTTGGTCATTCATTGTTGGAACGACCTCTGGGTTGTTCGGATTCTGATAGAGACGTCCGGACCGGGTGAGATGTCCGATTTCCTTCGTCCGCTCTTCCTTCCCTGGGATGACATAGACATCCTCAACATAATCCCGTCATATGCCGTTAATTTCAGGGTCTCGAGGATACCTTGGAGGGGTATTCCTCGGTGGGTAGTTCTTGTGGGGAATATTTTTGTAAGGGCGATTTTTATGGGGGTAGTTATTTTGAGGTTAGTTATTTTGAGGGTAGTTATTATGAGGGTAGTTATTTTCGTGAGGCCTATGTATGCCAGAATGGTCGCGGGAGCAATCCATCCTGGGGTGGGTGGTTTTGAATGCTTGGGGAATTCTCCCTCGGCCGCGGTGTTGGGGGATTGAAGATGAGTCGACGGTAGGCGTCGTCGAGTCGGGTGATTCTCTCAGAGAGGCTGGCTATGGCCTCTTCAACTTGCTGAAACATAGTGAGCATGGTGGCAGCACTGAATACAAACACTCCGTCTGAAGGATCCTTTTCCAGAACATTCACCTCGTCGTCAATCGGCAAGATGAGATGAGAGAAGTCTAGGGTCGGCTCATCGTCAGAGATGGCGTGAATTCCTAAGGGGGTTCGTTTTGTTGTTCGGCTTAGTTGGTGGGGGTATAGGCAAATCTCCCTTCTCAATCATGTCTTGAATGAGGTGCTTGAGTTTGAAGCAATTTTCGGTATCATGCCCTTTCCCTCGATGATACTGGCAGTAGGCATTGGGGTTCCAAAATCGGATTTCTTGGCGTCGGCCGGGTCCGGAGTGGGCCCGATCGGTTGTAACTTCCCTTGATCCATGAGCCTTTTCAAGGCACTTGCATAAGTCGACCCTATGTTGGTGAACACTCTCTGGGGGCGCTCAGTTTTCTTGGCAGATGGTTCGACGAGGTTAACCTCATCAATCTTGTTTGTCTGACCGTAAGGGCGAGATCCGGTTGAGGTGGATCCTTGATAACCCCTGCCAGTGGTCTTTGCTAAGACACCTTTTCGGAGGTCGTCCTCAATACGTGTCCCCAGAATCTGCAGATCTTGAAAAGTTTTGATATTCTGATACCTCAGTAGGTTGGCATAAACCGGGCGGAGGTTGTTGACAATTTTTTCCACCAGAGTTGATTCACTCGGCTTACTGACCAACTGAGTACTCACCCTTCTCCAACGGGTTAGGAACTCAGTGAATCCTTCCTTGTCATTTTGGGTTAGCACCTCGAGAGTACGGGTGTTGGCCTGGATCTCGACATTGTCGGCATACTGTTTGGCAAACTCAACTGCGATCTCATCCCAAGTGGTAAGGTTTTTCGGGTCCAAGGAGTTGTACCATTGGCGGGGAATCGGCTCCAAAGAGGATGGGAAGATCCTGGTAAAAAGCTCTTGTTTGACCCCTTTAATGGCCATGTAGTCTTTGAAAGCACGAATGTGGTTGAGTGGGTCCTCCACTCCCTTGAACTTAGGCACATCAGTCAGGGTGAAGTTGTCAGGTAACTGGTCCCCAACATGTTCGAACCTTCAGTTGTTCTCAAGGTGGATATTTTTGCCCCGGGCAAGGAGCTGTTCCTCCAAGAGTTTCAGCCTCTTCTCAGTTTCAGTCAGAGGTGGGGTATTATGTTCCCCAATTTCCTTGTTCTCGAGGGCGTCGATACGGGTCTCGACGCGATCCAGGGTGACCTTAAGAGCGGTAAGCAGGCTGGCTAGCTGATCAGTTGTGACATCTCTGTTGTTATCATTGTTGTTGTGGTTGACAGACGAAGTTGAAGACGGGGCCATGGCTCTGAGGCAGAAAAACGGCTCACATTACAACTCAATCCGACACGGTTCCAAGACTGAACGCAGACAACACAGAGGACGAGACAAAGATCGACTCAACAAGACGGGGTGACCGTGTGTGGTCCCTCGGTGCTGACTCGATTTATGACGTGACGGTGTTTGACCGAACCTTTGACACGAGTCCAACATGACGGCGTGATGCCATTGGACGGGTCTCGTGCTGAGACGACTCATAAGTAAAGACCCATAAGTATGTTTGCTTTGACTCGATAGACACGAGGCGGAATTGGAATGGTGGACTGAAGTTTTCGAAAATAGGAATTTTCAAAAAGATTCATTTGTCGCTTTAATGGGCGGCTTCCGAAGATAGAAATCTCCGCAAGTCGATCAGTTGAAAAGGGTTGTCTTAAGTTTATTTGCAGAAGACGGTTTGAGTTTGAGTCGGCTCGGAAAACAGTGTGTTGCTTCCCAAGATGGTTTTGAAATTCAAAATTGTATGTTTTGAAAATCGAGTTTAAAATGTTTGAAAAGGTCTCGGGGACGGTGCATGGGTATTTGAACCCGGCTTGATTTTGAAAGGGTCGTTTAGACCGCATTTGTTGATTTGAAGAACTAGACTCGAATAATCATCATTATTTGATAATATTCGGTGTCGGGTTCGATTTGACAAACTTAACATGAATAGTTTTGAAAAATGATTATGGACTAGTTGTTTTAAGTCCATTTTGAATGTAATTAGTCGATACTCGTCATCGTATCCGGGTTAAAATCCGGCATGGTATCTAGAACCAAGGATGATTTTGTGTTGGTGACTAATATGTTTGTTTGAAGATGTGAAGAAATGAAATAAAAGGTTTTAAAATACCTTCTAAATGTCATTAACCAAATATTATCACCGAAACACGGATTTAACCGTCATGGTATGAAGAACCAAGGGTGAAAAATATTTTATGGTTAAAACATGTGAAATGAAACAAAAAGGTTTCGAAAATACTTGAAATGGTAAAAACCGATTACAAATTGTAGATACCCAGTATCTGCTGAGACTCCAACAAACACCCGATGATTATCGGACTACAACATGTTTTGGGATCGCAGCGTTTGATCGACAGTTTGTGTACAACTTTACGTCGGAAAACTTAAAACGATTTCGAAAACAAAACATTTCAAAACATTTCAAAAATACCTGGAGTGTTTAATGCACGACGACGGGGTCGCAATGACACTAACTAGAGTCAAAACCGACACCGGACAAAAAACCGACTCGAAAATTCAAATCCCGACTCCAACAACGAGTCAAACCGAGTCAAACACAAAAACCAAAAATATCTTCAAGCCTTCTATGCTAAGTTTTCCCGGATTCATGTTGGTCAAGTACCAAACATGTGACTACAAAACCTAGGATAGAACAAATCATGATTGCGTTTGTTGTGATAGTGACAACACAACTCGAAGTGCCGCGACTCGGCTCGCGCCTCTTTGAGCAGCCCAGGTGGCCACGTCGCTCAAAACTCACACAACCACTCATTCTCCTATAAATACCCCTCAAATGCCACCCATTTGAGAGTTACGCGAGTGTCCGCCCCCTCTTTTCTCCCTTAAAATTCTCGACTCGACTTCTTAAGTCACAACCCGACGTGTATTTACGACCTACCGATCGTAAACACGAGCCTTACACATTATTTGGTACCGTTATCGTGCATTAAATCACTTGTCTGACCACTTTGACCCCTACACCATCACTAAACTTTTAAAACACTCTCTTTTACTTACCAAAACGGTTTTAAACCGAGTTTTTTCCGATCAAACAAGTTATTACACTTACGTCGGTCACTCGCCATAACCAAACATGTAAGTATGAGGGTGTAAAAATCCTCTTTTATTATGTTTTCATTTGTTTCATGACTTTAACATGCTAAAACATGCATAACATGAACCGAAACATGGAATAAACGAGCCAAAATCGATTTTGTCCGAGGCGAGAAGCCCCTTAGGTCGCCAATCGGCTCGCGCCTAAATGGGGTACTCAGACCAGAGATCAACCGTGTTTGTTCTCGTCATTTCCCTTAATCCATTTTTCATATTTGTAATCGGTTTTTACCATTTCAAGTATTTTCGAAACCTTTTTGTTTCATTTCACATGTTTTAACCATAAAGTATTTTTCACCCTTGGTTCCTCATACCATGACGGTTAAATCCGTGTTTCGGTGATAATATTTGGTTAATGACATTTAAAAGGTATTTTAAAGCCTTTTATTTCATTTCTTTACATTTTCAAACAAACATATTAGTCACCAACACAAAGTCATCCTTGGTTATACATACCATGCCGGATTTTAACCCGCGAATGCGATGATGAGTATCGACTAATAACATTCAAAATGGACTTAAAACAATTAGTCCATAATCATTTTCAAAACTATTCATGTCAAGTTTGTCAAATCGAACCCGACACCGAATATTATCAAATAATGATGATTATTCGAGTCTAGTTCTTCAAATCAACAAGTGCGGTCTAAACGACCCTTTCAAATCAAACCGGGTTCAAAAACCCATTTTTAACACGTTTTATAACGTTTTCTAAATAGTCAGAACACGGCATACAACCGTTGGCTAACCCGCGCCTTAAGCAGGCCTTTTCTTTCTCATTTTCATAACCAGAGGGAGGCCCCTTAAACCGCCGGCTGGCTCGCGCCTCTTATAGCCGTCTGGTACAGGGCCCGTTCCCTTCCAGCATCAGTCTAGGACGATCCCGACTCCGGTTGACCCGGATATAGGACGGATCAGATGACTATTCAATTATTCAAACCATCTTTGCAAAATGCCTTACTAAGACAAATGGATCATGTTATGCACCCTAAACCTAATACAGTAAATGGATGTTTAATTTCCGTCTTGCATGCAAATCAATCATTAATCCAACTCGACATCTTATACTTGATACTTGGATTAAATCAACCGACTTAGAAAGCTCTCACATGTTAGGTTTAAATCATTGGATGCGCATTCATGCATTTAAACCGTTTTATCAACCTTTGCATTCAATCAACCAAGATCGATCAGTAGAGGCCGCTAAACGCGGGCAAGATTGGGTGTCTGATTAAAGGGCTTCCCAATACGTACCTTCACCTCTTACTCAGAAACTTTGGATAGTGGACGACCTTATCCGGGTATGCACGAGAGTCATTCTAGAGATAGGATGCTAAAGAGGGACGATTTCCTTATCTTTAGTACCTATGTCAAAACGCTGCTTTGTGCTTCGATTTGACCGAGGTATAAAGTGGAATTCGAACGGGTTCCAGGCATCCCACAAATGCTTGGTGGCGACTCCGAACATCTCTAATCGTTTCGAGACCCTTACCGAGACGAAACCGACCGATCTAAAACGATCCGGTCGAAGGCATTTTTACTCCGCCGAGCGTGGCTTTCAAAATACCGCTGCACGTCCACAGATTGACTGGGCTTGCAGGTGGCCCACGACTACAGACCGGTAGGTGGCCCGAAATCCACAGACCGAGACGTGGCCCATGACCACAGATTGGCGACTCCGCTGGGGAAAACTAGGACACTTACGTCTTTGTGATCCCTAGATGGTGAGACTCGAACGAGGTCTTGGTAAGAATGCATTAATTGATATTACGGTCACGGTCGGGTTTCTTGTCCGGGCCCACAACCTAACCCTTTTCGACCAATTGGCTCGTCTCGTCGGCGTGAGTTTTCTCATCCCCGCGTTTCGAATCCCGATTGAGTCAAGCATACCATTGACGTAACACATTTCTGTTTCGTCAAAGAACTTTCATCACTTTCGAGCATGAGGCTAGGGCACCCTCCTTACACATTTTGTTTGGATTGGTATCCCTCTCGCAAATCGGGGTTTGATTGCTTGGTGTGTAACCCACCCTTTTAAGCCAAAACCTGTGTCAGCATAATGCATAATATAATGAACTGTGAGTGCTTATGTGCTACTTGATCATAAGTCCTTCCGAGTCATTTTTCAAACTTTTGAAAACACCTTTTCGCGCCGTTGTAATGGCCATTTCAAACCTCGGTCTTTCGCCGACCGTTGCACGCCTTTCTAGGCCGTCGTAATGACGATTTTCAAACCCGGTTTTGTATAACCATTTCAACACGCCTTTCTAGGCCGTCATAATGACGACTTTCAAACTCGGTTTTGTATAACCATTTCAACACGCCTTTCTAGGCCGTCATAATGACGATTTTTCAAACCCGGTTTTGTATGACCATTTCAAATCACCTTTTTACGCCGTTATAATCGCCGCGTCTAGACACGGATTTTAACCCGTTTCGCGCCGACAATGGCTCTTTCAAAACCCGAGAAAAGCACACACCCTTTTCCCGAGACACTTTCGGATCCCGAGGACCATACACCGTCCCCTAGACCCTTTTGAAACATTTCAAACTCGATTTTCAAAACATACAATTTTGAATTTCAAAACCGTCTTGGGGAAGCAACACACTGTTTTCCGAGCCGATTCAAACTCAAACCGTCTTTTGCAAATAAACTTAAGACAACCCCTTTTCAACTGATCGACTTGCGGAGATTTCTATCTTCGGAAGCCGCCTAATAAAGCGACAAATGAATCTTTTTGAAAAAATTTTCGAAAACTTCAGTCCACCATTCCAATTCCGCCTCGTGTCTATCGAGTCAAAGCAAACGTACTTATGGGTCTTTACTTATGAGTCGTCTCACCACGAGACCCGTCCAATGGCATCGCGCCGTCAAGATTGGACTCGTGTCAAAGGTTCGGTCAAGCACCGTCACGTCATAAATCGAGTCAGCACCGAGGGACCACACACGGTCACCCCGTCTTGTTGAGTCGATCTTGGTCTCGTCCTCTGTGTTGTCTGCGTTCAGTCTTCGACCGTGTCGGATTGAGTTGTAATGTGAGCCGTTTTTCTGCCTCAGAGCCATGGGCCCGTCTTTAGCTTCGTCCAATAACAACAATGATAACAACAGAGATGTCACAACTGATCAGCTAGCCAGCCTGCTTACCGCTCTTAAGGTCACCTTGGATCGCGTCGAGACCCGTATCGACGCCCTAGAGAACAAGGAAATTGGGGAACATAATACCCCACCTCTGACTGAAATTGAGAAGAGGCTGAAACTTCTGGAAGAACAGCTCCTAGCCCGGGGCAACAATATCCACCTTGAAAATAACCGAAGGTTCGAACCTGCTGGGGATCAGTTACCTGATAACTTCACCCTGACTTATGTGCCTAAGTTCAAGGGAGTGGAGGACCCACTCAACCACATCCGTGCTTTCAAAGACTACATGGCCATTAAGGGAGTGAAACAGGAGCTCTTTACCAGGATCTTCCCATCCTCTTTGGAGCCGATTCGCCAATGGTACTACTCCTTGGACCCGAAAAACCTTACCACTTGGGATCAGATCGCAGTTGAGTTCGCCAAACAGTATGCCGACAACGTCGAAATCTAGGCCAACACCCGTACTCTCGAGGTGTTAACCCAAAACGACAAGGAAGGATTCACTGAGTTCCTAACCCGTTGGAGGAGGGTGAGTACTCAGTTGGTCAGTAAGCCGAGTGAATCAACTCTGGTGGAAAAATTTGTCAACAACCTCCGCCCGGTTTATGCCAACCTACTGAGGTATCAGAATATCAAAACTTTTCAAGATCTGCAGATTCTTGGGACACGTATTGAAGACGACCTCCGAAAGGGTGTCTTAGCAAAGACCACAGGCAGGGGTTATCAAGGATCCACCTCAACCGGATCTCGCCCTTACGGTCAGACAAACAAGATTGATGAGGTTAACCTCTTCGAACCATCTGCCAAGAAAACTGAGCGCCCCCAGAGAGTGTTCACCAACATAGGGTCGACTTATGCAAGTGCCTTGAAAAGGCTCATGGACCAAGGGAAGCTACAACCGATCGGACCCACCCCGGACCCGGCCGACGCCAAGAAATCCCGATTTTGGAACCCCAACGCCTACTGCCAGTATCATCGAGGGAAAGGGCATGATACCGAAAATTGCTTCAAACTCAAGCACCTCATTCAAGACATGATTGAGAAGGGAGATTTGCCTATACCCCCACCAACTAAGCCGAACAACAAGACGAATCCCCTGGAAATTCACGCCATCTCTGACGATGAGCCGACCCTAGACTGCTCTCATCTCATCTTGCCGATTGACGACGAGGTGAATGTTCTGGAAAAGGATCCTTCAGACGGAGTGTTTGTGTTCAGTGCTGCCACTATGCTGACTATATTTCAGCAAGTTGAGGAGGACATTGCCAGCCTTTATGAGAGAATCACCCAACTCGACGACGCCTACCGTCGACTCATCTTCAATCCACCCACACCGCGTCCGAGGGAGATTTCCCCAAGAATTCAAAACTACCCACCCCAGGATGGATTGCTCCCACGACCATTCTGGCATAGGCCTCACGAAAATCACCCTCAAAATAACTACCCTCCAAATAACTACCCTCACAAAAATCGCCCTCACAAAAATATCCCCCACAAAAACTACCTACCGAGGAATACCCCTCCAAGGTATCCTCGAGACCCTGAAATCAACGGCATATGGCGGGATGATGTTGGGGATATCTATGTCGTCCCGGGGAAGGAAAAGCGGACGAAGGAAATCGGACATCTCACCCGGTCCGGACGCCCCTATCAAAATCCGAGCAACCCAACGGTCGTTCCAACAACGAATGACCAAATCGTCCCAGAGGTGGACGCTCAACCAAAGGCTCCCGAGAACTCAATCCTGAAACAACTTCAGAAAGCAAGAGCCGAGATCTCGATCTGGCAACTGATCGCAACGTCTTTTGAGCATCGACAGGCCTTGCTGCAGGCCTTGGGAAAATTAACCGTGCCCTCCACCTCTTCCCCAGAAGAAATAGTGGCACACATGACGAGAGACGCCCCTGATCTGAGTAACCCGGTCGTCTTCTCCGACGAGGATATCCCCCTGTTCGGAGCCAACCATAACCTGGCCCTGTACATCACCGTGCAATGTCCCTAAAAGAATATACCAATGGTCCTCGTGGATGACGGTTCCGCCGTGAATGTCATTCCTCTCAAAACTGCCCACAGGCTGGGTATTAAGGAATCTGATTTAATCCCAACGAATCAAGGATTACGCGCCTACGACGGCACTCGTCGCAAGGTCGCTGGGCTAGTCACTTTGACCGTCGCAACCGGCCCCTTAGAAAGACAAACAAGTTTTCAAGTGGTCGACATCGACGCATCCTTCAACATGCTCCTGGGACGTCCCTGGACTCACGCCGTCAAGGAGGTCACATCAACGCTCCACCAAAAGATCAGGGTCCCCTTCAACGGGAAAACGATCATGATCCCTGCTTTCCCAATCAAAGCAGTCATGAGAAGAGGGGTAGCCTCCCAAGCCATTAAGGAGGACGACAACGAAATGTGGGGTTTCCAAGCCGTGAATGCAATAACTGATGAACCTGCAACCTCTGAGTGTGACCCATTCACCAACCTCACGATCAACCGTATCATGATGCGTCAGGGTTATTTCCCGGGTTTGCCGCTCAATCCACTAAAGGACCCATTGCCTCCCTTGAAACAGGCTAAGGTCCCCAACATTCCCTTTGGGCTGGGATACGAACCTACCAATGAGGATATCCAGGAGATTAACCTCCTAATCCGAAAACGCAAGAAGCACAGAGTCATCCTCCGTTCATACCACCTAACCCTCAACGAATACTTCGTCCCTGAGGGAGAGTCTGAACTCTACCACGGCTTTCCGGAGCCAATCTATGACTCTGTGGCCAGGGCTAGATACCCGGGAGTGGAAGTCTTCCAGGACTGCTACTTTATTCCCGACAACATCGAAGCTGCATCAACTGAGTCCAAACCGTCACCATACCTTGACGGACAAGCTGTCACACTCCTCTTCGGGGAAGATAACATCAAACGCCTCGACTATGAGGACATCATCAACATCACCCTGAAAGACAATCAATTTGATCCAACCGCCTTGATCTCGATCATCGACCGGAGAAAGCTACCTGTGGTCGGGAGGAAAACCATCAAGTGGACCGATCGCAAGGCCGCATTCTCAAGATAACAACTGGAGAAGGCCCTATGTTCAAGGAGGGAAGTGATGAGGGATCCGAGTCCGAGTCTGAGTCGGCGTCAGAGTCTGTCATAGCTCCTAACACTCCTAATGTCCCAGTCAAGGTATCATTCCCACTGTTTTATCACAAAGTCGTGGCTGATTCAGAGGCTGAGTCTACTAGGGTCACCCCACTCCCATGAAAGGTGACAACTGGAGCATTCCAGGGGCCACTTCCTCTCGGTGTGTCGCCTCCGATCGACCACGAGATGTCTGTCCTTTCCGAGCTTTTCGCTCGTGTCAACTTAATGAACGCTAAGTTTGCTTATGACTCGTCTCAATTTAACTGCAATGCAATTCTGAATGACTATGAGGAACTTGACTTGAGTGACTACCCACCTCACTTAGCCAAAGAACTTGACAAACGGGAAACCAGAACCCCCATCATTGAGGAAACCGAGCCTATTAACGTAGGAACCGACAATACACCTCAAGAACTTAGGATAGGGACAACCCTAGACCCCTCGGAAAGACAACAGTTCATTGACCTCCTCCACGAATACAAGGACGTATTCGTCTGGTCGTACAGAGACATGCCTGGGATCGATAGAGAAATTGCAGAGCACCGGATACCCATCAAACCCGGGGCAAAACCTGTGAAGCAAAAGCTACGCCGGATGCGTCCTAAGTGGGCCTTAAAAATCAAGGAAGAAGTGGACAAACAGTTCAAGGCTGGGTTCATCAAAGTGTTTGAATACTCTAATTGGGTTGCCAACATTGTTCCTGTACCGAAGAAAGACGGGAGAATTCGGGTTTGCTTCGACTTCAGGGATCTGAACAAGGCGAGTCCAAAGGACGACTTCCCTTTGCCACATGTTGACATTCTGGTAGACAACACTGCCGAACATGCTCTCCTATCATTCATAGACGGGTATGCCGGGTACAACCAGATTAAAATGGCTGAGGAAGACATGCACAAAACTGCGTTCACTACACATTGGGGTACATATTGCTACACGGTCATGCCCTTCGGCCTCATCAACGCCGGAGCAACCTATCAAAAAAACGCTACCACTCTCCTACATGACATCATGCACAAGGAGGTAGAGGTATATGTCGATGACATGATCGTCAAATCAAAAGAACGGGACGGCCACATCAATGCCCTCCGGAAATTCTTCGCTCGTCTGTGGAAATATAACATGAGACTAAATCCTCAGAAGTGTGCATTCGGGGTCACCTCCGGAAAACTCTTGGGACATGTCGTTAGCAAAAGAGGCATTGAGATTGATCCAACCAAAATCAAAGCCCTTCAACAAATGCCTCGGCCTAAGAACGAGAAGGAGATTCGGGGATTTCTCGGTCAGGTCCAATACATCAGCCGGTTCATTGCCAAGCTCACTATGATTTGTGAACCGATATTCAAGAAGCTTCGCGCCTCCGATCACACCGATTGGGACGACGACTGTCAGAAGGCATTCGATAGGATAAAGGAAATCCTATCCAAACCTCCTGTCCTCATGCCACCTCAACCGGGGATTCCTCTATCCCTATACCTGACTGTAACCGACACAGCCATGGGCGCGATGCTAGCACAAACAGTTGGCAACGAGGAGCGAGCCATCTACTACATCAGCAAAAAGTTCATTGAGTACGAGACGAGGTATACCCAACTGGAAAAGACATGCCTTGCCCTAGTATGGTCAACAAAGAAGCTGCGGCATTACATGCTCAGCTACTCGGTCCACATCTACTCCAAGATGGACCCGGTCAAATACATCTTCGAAAAACCCGTACTAAACGGAAGGCTGTCTAGATGGACACTCATGCTGTCCGAGTTTGACCTCAAGTTTATACCTCTCAAGGTTATCAAGGGAAGAGCAGTTGCAGATTTCCTAGCAGAAAATCCCGTCAGCGAGGATCCAACGACCGACACATGGTCACTTCCTGACGAAGACATCCTTTGTGCCGACTCCGACGCATGGGACCTATACTTTGATGGTGCATCTAATCTGAGAGGCTTCGGGGTAGGAATCCTTCTAATATCACCAGAGGGAGAACACGTTCCGATCTCGGTCAAGCTAGACTTCGCCGTCACCAACAATGCCGCTGAATATGAAGCATGGCTCATCGGCCTACAAGCAGCCATCACACTCGGCATCAAGAGATTGAGGGTCCATGGCGATTCCTCACTCATCATCAATCAGGTATCCGGATCATGGAAAATCCGATCTGACAGCTTAGCTCCCTACCGAGCAAAGATCAATCAAGAGGCCGAGTTCTTCGACCAAGTCGACTACTTCCACTTGCCGCGAGAGGAAAATCAATTTGATGATGCCCTGGCAAAACTTGCCGCGCTCGTCAACATACCTGACGACATGACATCAATGCCCCTGTGTGTCGAAAGACGGAGCGAGCCAGCTCACATTTGTGCCATTATCAACGACGAGGAAAGCCACGATGAACCTTGGTACCAAGCCATCCTCAATTAAAAAACCAAAAACGAATTCCCTCCCAACTCTGACCAAAGAGGACAAAGAGCCATCCGTTTACTTGCATCACAATTCGTGATAAACCAAAATCAACTCTACAAAAGAACACCCCAAGGAATTCTCCTCCTTTGCATTGACCATCACAAAGCAAAAAAAGTCATAGGAGAGGTTCACGACGGAGAATGTGGCCCTCACATGAGTGCGATGATGCTTACACGGAAAATCGTGAGGCTAGGTTACTACTGGACAACCATGGAAGCCGATTGCCGTAACTACGTCAAACATTGCCACAATTGCCAAATCTTCGCCAACGTACAACACATACCACCATCCCTTTTATACACCATGACATCACCCTGGCCATTCTCAACCTGGGGCATCGACATCATCGGGAAAGTCAACCCAATAGGCACCAAGGGGCATTGCTTTGTCCTCGTCGCCATCGACTACTTCACCAAATGGGTGGAAGCACAGTCATATGCAGTCTTGACCGCCAAACAAGTGGCCAAGTTCATTCAAAACAACATCATCTGCCGATATGGGGTATCCCATGAGATCATCAGCGATCAAGGCTCTCACTTCCGGGCGGAAACTCAAGCCTTGCTGGACAAATACAAGATCAAACGACATCGATCATCCCCCTACCGTCCCCAAACCAACGGAGCGGTGGAGGCAGCGAACAAAACTCTTGTTACCATTATCAAGAATATGCAAGACAACTACCGCGATTGGCCGAGCAAACTCCCATTCGCACTCTGGGGATACCGAACCTCCATTCGAACACCGACAGGTGCCACGCCCTTCTACCTAGCATACGTTATGGAGGCGGTTCAACCGGTAGAGTTAGAGGTCCCATCTCTACGCATCCTACTAGAGAGTCAAGTCCCTGAGGTGGAATGGACCCGTCGAAGGTATGAACAACTCACTCTTCTAGACGAACGGCGGCTCAACGCCTTGCACAACGTCCAGCTATACCAACGACGTATACAACGGGCATTCAACAAGAAGGTTAAACCCAGAAACATCCAGGAGGGCGACTTGGTCCTCAAGTCAGTTCGAGCACCATTACCCGTCGATCCGAGGGGAAAATTCAAACCCAACTGGGCTGGGCCATACCTGGTCAAGAAAATACTTTCGGGGGCGCAGTGAGACTGAGTGACCTAGACGGGGAGGACTTTACAAACCCGACCAACCTAGACCAACTCAAGAAATACTACCCTTGAACCATAGCAACCAACAACCTAGCCTAGTTTTGCAACTAGCACCGACCTCAATCCTTTTTAAGTCAAGTTCCTCAATGCGTTCTGATTTGAAATTGCATGCTTTATCGAGTCTAAGCTGCGGCACCTTGCCCGTTTCGAATGTCCTTTGATCCGTCAAAGGCAACGTCCATTTGCACTACAAAAACAAACCTCCTGAACTAGGAGCATGGTTTGATTTCACCTCTTCAGGTGAATACGTAGGCAGTACCTCTTATGCCTGAGGGATACAACCACAAAACCCGATTCAAATTCACAAAACATTTCGAACTACGATCATGGTTTGATTTCACCTCTTCAGGTGAATACGTAGGCAGTCCTTCCTTACACAAGGAGGATACAACCATTCCCACAATAAAAAAAAAACATCACCCACATCAACTTCCAAAAAAAAAAAAAAGGGAAAACCATTCCCTTTCCCACCAACATACAAAAAAATGAGCCTTTCTCCCTTTCCACAAAATACCACTTTCCCGAGTGCAATTGTTTAGGACAATTCAAATCGAATTGCCTTCACCAAATGTATGAAACAAGCGTTCACAACTTTCGACACGAGCTATCCTCTTATTTAATTAATAATGGGAGGAATTACAATTTCAACAATAAATAAAGCTCGACAAGTCTACAACTTGTCAAAGCTAAGGTGTCAACTAACACACCTCACATAGTAAAACTAGCACAAAACACACAATAACTAGCTAGTACAACATAATAAAAACTCACAACAATAATACAACATAATAATAAAGTGGGTAATGGAGGTCTTCACTCTTCCATTCTACCCTTGCCTTTTCCTTCGGGGTACATCTTCCCCTTGTTCTTCTTGTTGGCCCGCCTAGCAAGGACTTCCTCCTCGGAACGGATCCTCAACGGATCTAAGACGGCGACGGCCTCCGGTCTAGCACAAGACCCCATGTTCGACCCAAGACGAGCCAATGCACGGCCCACCATACTCTTGGGGCCGGAACTCCTCCTCTTCGGTGGCCTCATCACATCGGGAGTAGCTCCATCAACATACTCCTCAAAGAAAGCACGGTTGGCCTTGCCAACCTCTCGGTACTTCAAGTCGACGACCTCGTCCTTACGAAACTTGGACCTCTCTTCCAAGGACGGAGCACGTGACCACTTGACATAAGCGGGAGTCACCCATGCCGTGGCAACGGGGTTTGGTACCTCCCAAAGTGGCTGAGTGGCCCACCACCTTTCAAAGAACTCCACAAGCTCGGAGTTCCGGAAAACATTCTCTTGGACAAGAGTATCTTGAGCGGGCACCTTTTGTTGACGCCCAATTTTCCTCATGAGCCTTTCGGGATAAATGAAGGAAACAACCTTCAAACCCACCACCATCAAAGAACGAGGACTAGCACCCGAAGCGGGCAACCCCGTGAAGGACCTCAAGTGCCACCACGACACCACCCAACGGATATGAGGACGACCCTCCTCCGCCAATCTTGCGGCCCAATAGGCCTCGGTGGAAGCAAAACTATCCGGGTACAACTTCTTCCTCATAGTAAGGTGACGGAAGGAATAAGAAGAAGGATTAACCGGAGGCTCTACATACCTTAGCCTCTCCAATAGCCACACTTGGAGGATCCTTGGCGATCCAAAAGAGGGAGCTTCTCCACAAGAGCCTTCCTTGTCCAAAGCTTGAATAATCTCTCCAAGCACCAACCATGATGGATCTCTACCATGCTCCATTTGCTCAATCACATGGATAAGGGTCATGCTACCATGGCATCTTGGCCCCTCCTTCTTCAAGACATCAACAAAGAGGTATACATGGACAAGGCAAAAGGCAAGAGCCCTTCTCCTAGCAACCTCCGAGACATTAGCATCTAACCGATTCGAAAAGATGTTGATAAGAGCCAACATATCCACACCATGTGGAGCAAGAAGAGAGTTGGTTTGGCTTGTTGATAAGTCCAACATGGAACGGAACTTCTCCTTGTAGCACAACCGAGTCGGAGGAAGCACCGGAACACAACCCGGCCACCCACCAATGACTCCAACTTCTTCGGCAAGAGGACAAATTTCACCTTTCGGGAAAATGAAAACATGATGTTTCGAATCCCAAAACCGAGAACATGCTTCAAGAAGCGAAGGTTGCACCTTGACTTGACGAAGCACCAACAATTGACCAACTCCCATGCAATCGAGTTGATACTTCTCGGGAGGCGACAAATCCCGACACCATTGTCGCAATGCGCTCTCAAAAGCATCCATGAAATATTTTTGTGGAAGAAGAAGAGGTTTTGTAGAGATGTTTTTGTGTTTCGGATGATGAAACAATGAAGCGCAAATGTCCCTATTTATACAAAATGATCAGCGCGTTTTTCAGAAAAAGAGGGGAGCCGGCTTCCATCGCCAAGACGCTCGCGCCCCTTTGAGCCTTCCCCAGGATTCCCGCTGTTGACTTGTCTCTTTCAACATGTGTTTTCTCCTGACACCTCAAACCTCCCGCCAGGAACCTCGCGCCTCTTCGGGATGATTCCGGGAAATTTTTGTGTTTCTTCACACTCACATTTCCTCGTTTTCGCGTTTTACGAAATCCGACACGGTTTCCATGATACAGCTTTAAACATACGGATTTTTCTTTCTTTTTTTAAAAAGGGGGAAGGGCTAGTCGCCCCGATCCGCGACGGATCGTTTCCATGTCAGTCGAAATTCCGAAATTTTTTTCGCTTTTTCGCAATTCAAAAATTCGAAAATTGATAACACGACATCAATTTTCCTCAAAAATTCAAGCACTCACAAATTCGAGTCTTGACCTCAAAAGCCAAATGTACTCGCAAAAATCCTTTCCTAAAATTCTTTCTTGACGGTTTGAGTTTTTATATTTTTTCGAGTCAATTTTCAATAATTTCGATGCAATTTAATTCATGACACGAGTTAGTTGCTCAAATTTTCAAATCAATTCCTTTCGAATTCCAAACGTGATGATTTGTCACGGAATTTTCAAAATTTCAATTTTAACTTCAAGTCATCTTGGTTAATTTTGTTTTCAATCAAATGCTTTTACGTGTTTACGTTTATGCGTATGTGCTATCTGTTGCCTGTTTTCTATACTAACGATGCAGGAACTGGTGCAAAGCAAAAGGAGAATCAACAGCCGACAAGCGTTCCTCCGAAACACAACACAAAAGGCCAAAAATCACAAAATAAACCACAGTCCAAAAACACATATATACAAACCGCCTCACGCAAAATGTAAATATGTACAGACAAGAGTCCAAGACACGGACAAACTACAACAACTACTCGACGTCTCCCGTCGGACCAGTCCTGGTCTCACTAGGAGTCGCCGCCAACGCAGACACCACCACCAGCTCGGACTCCCTCTCCGGGGAACTCTCCAGCGTCTCACGCTCCATCTCGACGTGAAGCTCCTCCGCTGCAGCCAACTGAGCCTTCAGAGAGGCAATCTCCGCGTCTCGACTCCGTAGCTCGTCCTCGTGACGCCTCAAGTCCTGGTCCCGATGGATGATTCCCAGCTCCTGGCCCGCGATCGTCGACCTGGCTGCCTCCAACTCAGCACGGACCCGAGCAAGCTCCGCCGGATCCGTTGTACCCTGCAAAACACAATAACGGATCCTCAAGATCTAAAAACGTGAAATACAACACCAAATATACAAAAACAACACACAAAACGTACCTGAGAAAGCCGAGCCTTCCTCGTAGCGGGTCACCAAAGAACGCTCTCTCCGGTTAGCCATCCGCCACAAGTTCTGGTGACTAACAGTCGTCACCTACAAAACAAAAATGTCCTTCAAAACAATGTAAGGCAAAGTATAAATGGAGGAAATGTTCAAGTCAGGAACTCACCCTCAGAACAGTCAACCTCCACTCCATGCCAGCATCGGCCACCGCGGGCTCCGGTAAGCGCAACTGAAGCTCCTCGCCACCCGGCCCCTGAAAAGTGGTCTCCGTCGGGAAAGCTGGGGCCGAGTCCTCATCGTGGTCGACTCCTGTCATTTGGATCCACATCAAAAATGACAAACCCTCCTATCAAGGGAGGCAATGAAAACAAAGAAAAGAGGAAAACATACCTAGATCGGGTACCAAGCAAGCCTCGACAACCGGAAGGTGTCGTAGTCGGCGTCCCGCAGCAACAGCTCCTCACCTCCTCGACCGTGAAGGTTCTCCTCAACCTCGTCAGGAGTCGACTCCTGGAACAACACCCCAGGCGGGTCCACCGGCACGACGAAGGTCTCGGTAAGACACTGGCAAACTAGGCGCTCGCCCAAGTACCAAACCGGCTCAATCGCCGTCTCCAAGTACAGGCGCAGGGAGCTGCGAGGTCGCAAACGCTCCGTGACGACAGCCGGCACACCTGTGTAGTGCTCCCAAGGCCGCCCGACAAACTGTATTCAAAACCAAGCTACTTAGCTAACTGGGGGCTTCATAAGCTACCTAGTCATCCTATCTACCTCTATGAAGGAGAAGGGGAAAGCAGAAACTTACATCAGCAACCCGAAGCTTGTTCACGCGACGCCTGCAGTCCTCGTAAGTCGACTTAGTCGACTTCTTCCGACCCACCGTCCAACCCCTCACAGCAGGGTAAGCTGAGGGAACACCGTCTGTAGTCCCCGGGCGCAAAGGAGTGAATTAAGCATACAACCAAGCCTGTAATCAAACACAGCAAACACAAATTAGCCAATTTCTCAAAAATTGCCAAAGTCAAAATCAAAATCAAAATCAAAAAACTACCACCAAAAAAACACTCGTACCTCAAAGATGAGGTCGGGACCAACCAGAGCAAGAGCACTACCCGCTCCCACTGTCTCCGGACGCACCGCCGCGTGCAAGTATCGGGTGAAACTCGCCAAAGCCGGCGTAACCCATTCAAACCGACCCAAAGCGTCAAGGTCGGCAAGAAGAGGAAGCACCTTGGTCGACAAGCGCTCGCCCTTGTCGCCAAAGTACGTGGCACCCAAGAAGTACCACAACCACAGCCGCGCCTCCTCCGCGTCGGCCACAGCCTCTGCCTCCGGGCTCGCCAACGGCGCCGGAGCAACACCTGCCACCCTCTCAGTGAAGTGGTCCTTCACGTATGAACTCGCAATCAGGTACGAGGTGACGTCGGAAGGCTCCGGCAAAGCAGTGCCGATCAAAGCAGTGACCGCAGGAGAGGACACTCTCTCCGGAGTCGCGGTAAACTCAATGGGCAGCTCACCACAGGGAAGGCCGGACACCATGGCAAAGTCCTCTAAAGTCACGCCGACCTCCCCAAACTCTATGTGGAACGACGACGTCGTGTCCCAGTACCGATCCAACATGGCGCGGATCAAACACAAGTTCGCCCTAATTGAGGACCTGTGAATGTCCCGCCAAGCAGCCACCAACGGCCCAAACGCCGACCTCTCTATCAACGCCCTCGATCCGGCTCGGAGAACGTCGTAAAGACCCAAGCAGGTAGAGTAGCCCGAGAAAGTCCTCATGGTGCCGATCTCATGAAATCAGAAACAGACAACGTCAGAATGCCTATTTAGGCTCGACACTTCAAAAATGAATGACAAATTTCAACCGGGGAATGCGACTCACCATGCCCTCGTGAGCACGGTAGGAAAGGTGTCGGTCCAGTCGAACCAACAACTGGCTACCGTCAAAACCCTCGGCCCACTCTGGCGCCGCCCGTAAAAGCAACCCCCGCGGGGCCGTAACTCCCCTGGCTCTGAAGCTCGCGACGTCAGCATCATCCTCGACCGTCTCCGCTCTCCGCCTCTTATGGCCGCGAGACTCAACGTGATGGATAGGGCCCAACTCAACAACCCTGTTGACGTCCCGCAACGTCCGCCTAGTCGCACGAGGACGGCGCTCCCTCGAAGAAACCCTCCTCCCGGAGGTACTCGCCTCAGCCCTAGTCTGAGCTCTACCGGCACTAACAGCCCCAACAACGGGCTCCGCTCGCTCCTCGACGGCCCCTAGGGCCCCAGCAGTCTGCTCAGGAGGTCTCTCCTCCTCGGTAACGTCCTCCACAACCACGGCGGGCGTGCTAAGCGGAGTACTAATCGGGCCCGGCCCGAACAACTCCGCAAAAGTCGCAGCAAGGGACCCAGCCTGTCCCGAACACTTTCCTGCAAACAAAAAACGTCAGCCGAAATTTCGGCATTACGACGGCAAGAAATGGATAAATCCAAAAACAAAAAACAAAGGGCAATCCCGCCCAAAGTCCAACCAAACAAAAAACCCTTCACAACAAGCAAACAAAAACGACTCGCCCCTCTTTTCAAGCACAAGACAAGTCAAAACCACAAAAACGGCATTTCAAGACCCACACAAGGTCTGCCAACAACCCAAAATACATTCCCGACACAATGGGATTTTTTTACGGTTCAAAAGGGCAATTCATACGCTAATTTGAACCCAAACCGGTCAAAAATTCAAAAACGACTGCCAAAAGGCAAACGTGATTTTATCACGCCTCAAGGTGACCTAAGATACCAATAAGGTCCATTCCAAGGCAGACTGACTCAATTCAAGCCCAAACAGACGCTTATTTTGTCAGACGTAAGACCGTCGCAAAAGGCAAAAATCCAATTTTGCCCACAAACATCTAACGAAGGTCCTTAGATGGCAAACACGGGTTTTCCCAACTACAATGCAACCTAGTGGGACCCACTACCCAACCCAATAAACTTGGCATTGTGAAATGAGACGGTTTCTCGTCTCATTCACGTTTTTCGAGCACAGGGAGCGGGAACGGGGACCAAAATGCAAACTAAAAGCACCCCTATACTCCTAAACAGGTTTCTAACCTAATGCAAACATCAATTTCACTCGAAATTGTCTCAATCAAAAACGCCCAATTCGATTTTTAGGGCAAAATTTCACCCTAATTCAATCAAGCTAAAATCGACAAATTTGAAAGGATTCAAGAGGAAATACTTACCTTGAGATGACATTTGTTGACAATGGCACAAGCAAAAGCAAGCTAGAAGGTCCTTTAATGGCGATTTTGGCGAGATTTTGAGGTTGAAGATGAATAATCATCCGCAGCTCAACCTCGCGTCTTTTTAACAGAAAATAGGGAAGTCGGCTTATATCGCCAGATGGCTCGCGCCTAAACCAGGCCTCCCCCTTTCTTTTTCAGCGAAATTTGGGCTTTGGCCCAATTTCCCATAACAAACTCCAAAGTTTTCGTTGACGATATTGAATGTCGTCACTTCCTCAAAAACAAACAAAACCAAATAGTGAAAATTCAAATTCGCTATTTTCAAAAATCTCAAGCAAACGGTGATCAAAACCGCCAACTTCAAGAATAATAGCGAAAATTCAAAATCGCTATTTTCCTCCAACTTCGAAATAACATCGAAAATTCAAAAACCGCAATTTCTCCAAATTTCAAACAACGGCGGCAAATAAACCGTCACTTCAATCAATAGTGAAGATTCCAAATTCGCTATTTCTTCCAAACGTCAACGGCGGCAAATAAACCGTCACTTCAATCAATAGTGAAGATTCCAAATTCGCTATTTCTTCCAAATGTCAACGGCGGCACATAAACCGTCACTTCAATCAATAGTGAAGATTCCAAATTCGCTATTTCTTCCAAATGTCAACGGCGGCACATAATCCGTCACTTCAAACGTAATAGCGGACTTAAAATTTGCTATTTCCTTTCAAAATTAAGACAAGCGGCGATCAATACCGCCACTGCAAATTCAAACCGAACGGTGAAAATTCCGAATTCACTATTCCTTCAAATACCAGCAGGGGGCTTCCTCGCGGAACCCGCTCATTCCAAAAACAGTGATAGTGAGAATCCATACTCACAATTTCCCCAGCGACATCATGAGTTCGCTATTCTCAAAACAAGCCCAATCGACGCGGCTACTCCCATGGTCCATTAACCGACCGCACCACGGCTGGCGAGCCTTTGCCCGCACCCTTTCAAGGATAGATCCCGAAGATGCCTCGGGTACATTTCCTTGACTCGGCTGGCGAGCCTTACAACGCATCGCGGCTGGCGAGCCCTCCTCACATACGCACCACGGCTGGCGAGCCTTTGCCCGCACCCTTTCAAGGACACATCCCGAAGATGCCTCGGGTACATTTCCTTGTCTCGGCTGGCGAGCCTTACAATGCATCGCGGCTGGCGAGCCCTCCTCACATACGCACCACGGCTGGCGAGCCTTTGCCCGCACCCTTTCAAGGACACATCCCGAAGATGCCTCGGGTACATTTCCTTGTCTCGGCTGGCGAGCCTTACAACGCATCGCCGCTGGCGAGCCCTCCTCACATACGCACCTCGGCTGGCGAGCCTTTGCCCGCACCCTTTCAAGGACAGATCCCGAAGATGCCTCGGGTACATTTCCTTGTCTCGGCTGGCGAGCCTTACAACGCATCGCGGCTGGCGAGCCCTCCTCACGTACACACCACAGCTGGCAAGCATTTATCCGCAACAATGCAAGGACGTATCCGAAGATGCCTCAGGTATGACTCCTTCTTATGGCTGACGAGCCTTTGTACGTAGTCTAACGGACTTTAAACGACCCGAACAGGAAGTCGACAGACTCTAAACTGTTCCCGACGACAGGTCCTTGACTCGTACCCTCGAGTCGCCTTGGCGTCGCCCTTCCCGACGGCAGGTCCTTGGCCCGAATCCTTTCGAGCCACCTCGACGTCGCTCGGGTCTTCAGGTTGTAATCTTCGATTGACCTGGGGGCTCTACTTTGACTTTCGCCCTGACCAAGCCTCAGTCAAAGTGGGGGCTCTTAGATACCCAGTATCTGCTGAGACTCCAACAAACACCCGATAATTATCGAACTACAACATATTTTGGGATCGCAGCGTTTAATCGACAGTTTGTGTACAACTTTACGTCGGAAAACTTAAAACGATTTCGAAAACAAAACATTTCAAAACATTTCAAAAATACCTGGAGTGTTTAATGCACGACGACGGGGTCGCAATGACACTAACTAGAGTCAAAACCGACACCGGACCAAAAACCGACTCGAAAATTCAAATCCCGACTCCAACAACGAGTCAAACCGAGTCAAACACAAAAACCAAAAATATCTTCAAGCCTTCTATGCTAAGTTTTCCCGGATTCATGTTGGTAAAGTACCAAACATGTGACTACAAAACCTAGGATAGAACAAATCATAATTGCGTTTGTTGTGATAGTGACAACACAACTCGAAGTGCCGCGACTCGGCTCGCGCCTCTTTGAGCAGCCCAGGTGGCCACGTCGCTCAAAACTCACACAACCTCTCATTCTCCTATAAATACCCCTCAAATGCCACCCATTTGAGAGTTACGCGAGTGTCCGTCCCCTCTTTTCT
Source organism: Silene latifolia (assembly GCF_048544455.1). Classification (NCBI taxonomy): domain Eukaryota; kingdom Viridiplantae; phylum Streptophyta; class Magnoliopsida; order Caryophyllales; family Caryophyllaceae; genus Silene; species Silene latifolia. The sequence goes on along the minus strand of NC_133532.1, from coordinate 52,766,915 downwards.
CCCTTAAAATTCTCGACTCGACTTCTTAAGTCACAACCCGACGCGTATTTACGACCTACCGATCGTAAACACGAGCCTTACACATTGTTTGGTACCGTCATCGTGCATTGAATCACTTGTCCGACCACTTTGACCACTACACCATCACTAAACTTTTAAAACACTCTCTTTTACTTACCAAAACGGTTTTAAACCGAGTTTTTTCCGATCAAACGAGTTATTACACTTATGTCGGTCACTCGCCATAACCAAACATGTAAGTATGAGGGTGTAAAAATCCTCTTTTATTATGTTTTCATTTGTTTCATGACTTTAACATGCTAAAACATGCGTAACATGAACCGAAACATGGAATAAACGAGCCAAAACTGATTTTTGGTCTGAGGCAGAAGCCCCTTAGGTCGCCAACTGGCTCGCGCCTAAATGGAGTACTCAGACCAGAGATCAACCGTGTTTGTTCTCGTCATTTTCCTTAATCCATTTTTCATATTTGTAATCGGTTTTTACCATTTCAAGTATTTTCGAAACCTTTTTGTTTCATTTCACATGTTTTAACCATAAAGCATTTTTCACCCTTGGTTCCTCATACCATGACGGTTAAATCCGTGTTTCGGTGATAATATTTGGTTAATGACATTTAAAAGGTATTTTAAAGCCTTTTATTTCATTTCTTTACATTTTCAAACAAACATATTAGTCACCAACACAAAGTCATCCTTGGTTATACATACCATGCCGGATTTTAACCCGGGTACGATGATGAGTATCGACTAATAACATTCAAAATGGACTTAAAACAATTAGTCCATAATCATTTTCAAAACTATTCATGTCAAGTTTGTCAAATCGAACCCGACACCGAATATTATCAAATAATGATGATTATTCGAGTCTAGTTCTTCAAATCAACAAGTGCGGTCTAAACGACCCTTTCAAATCAAACCGGGTTCAAAAACCCATTTTTAACGCGTTTTATAACGTTTTCTAAATAGTCAGAACACGGCATACAACCGTTGGCTAACCCGCGCCTCAAGCAGGCCTTTTCTTTCTCATTTTCAAAACCAGAGGGAGGCCCCTTACACCGCCGGCTGGCTCGCGCCTCTTATAGCCGTCTGGTACAGGGCCTGTTCCCTTCCAGCATCAGTCTAGGACGATCCCGACTCCGGTTGACCCGGATATAGGACGGATCAAATGACTATTCAATTATTCAAACCATCTTTGCAAAATGCCTTACTAAGACAAATGGATCATGTTATGCACCCTAAACCTAATACGGTAAATGGATGTTTAATTTCCGTCTTGCATGCAAATCAATCATTAATCCAACTCGACATCTTATACTTGATACTTGGATTAAATCAACCGACTTAGAAAGTTCTCACATGTTAGGTTTAAATCATTGGATGCGCATTCATGCATTTAAACCATTTTATCAACCTTTACATTCAATCAACCAAGATCGATCAGTAGAGGCCGCTAAACGCGGGCGGGATTGGGTGTCTGATTAAAGGGCTTCCCAATACGTACCTTCACCTCTTACTCAGAAACTTTGGATAGTGGACGACCTTATCCAGGGCGTACGAGAGTCATTCTAGAGATAGGATGCTAAAGAGGGACGATTTCCTTATCTTTAGTACCTATGTCAAAACGCTGCTTTGTGCTTCGATTTGACCGAGGTATAAAGTGGAATTTGAACGGGTTCCAGGCATCCCACAAATGCTTGGTGGCGACTCCGAACATCTCTAATCGTTTCGAGACCCTTACCGAGACGAAACCGACCGATCTAAAACGATCCGGTCGAAGGCATTTTTACGCCGCCCAGCGTGGCTTTCAAAAGACCGATGCACGTCCACAGATCGACTGGGCTTGCAGGTGGCCCGCGACTATGGACCGGTAGGTGGCCCGAAATCCACAGACCGAGACGTGGCCCATGACCACACAAATATGAAAAATGGATTAAGGGAAATGACGAGAACAAACACGGTTGATCTCTGGTCTGAGTACCCCATTTAGGCGCGAGCCTGTTGGCGACCCAAGGGGCTTCTGCCTCAGACCAAAAATCGGTTTTGGCTCGTTTATTCCATGTTTTGGTTCATGTTATGCATGTTTTAGCATGTTAGAGTCATAAAACAAATGAAAACATAATAAAAGAGGATTTTTACACCCTCATACTTACATGTTTGGTTATGGCGAGTGACCGACGTAAGTGTAACAACTCGTTTGATCGGAAAAAACTCGGTTTAAAACCGTTTTGGTAAGTAAAAGAGTGTTTTAAGCTTAGTGATGGTGTAGTGGTCGAAGTGATCGGTCAAGTGATTTAATGCACGATGACGGTACCAAACAATGTGTAAGGTTCGTGTTTACAATCGGTAGGTCGTAAATACGCGTCGGGTTGTGACTTAAGAAGTCGAGTCGAGAATTTTAAGGGAGAAAAGAGGGGGCGGACACTCGCGTAAGTCTCAAATGGGTGGCATTTGAGAGGTATTTATAAGAGAATGAGTGGTTGTGTGAGTTTTGAGCGACGTGGCCACTTGGGCTGCTCAAAGAGGCGCGAGCCACGTCGCGGGTCTTCGAGCTGTGTTGTCGCTTTCACAACAAACGCAATCATGATTTGTTCTATCCTAGGATTTGTAGTCATATGTTTGGTACTTGACCATTCATAAATCCGGGAAATCTTAGCATAGAAGGCTTTGAGATATTTTGTTTTTGTGGTTGACTCGGTTTGACTCGTTGTTGGAGTCGAGATTTGAATTTTTGAGTCGGTTTTTGGTGCGGTGTCGGTTTTGACTCTAGTTAGTGTCATTGCGACCCCGTCGTCGTGCATTAAACACTCCAGGTATTTTTGAAATGTTTTGAAATGTTTTATTTTCGAAATCATTTTAAGTTTTCCGACGTAAAGTTGTACACAGACTGTCGATCAAACGCCGCGATTCCAAAACATGTTGTAGTCCGATAATCATCGGGTGTTTGTTGGAGTCTCAGCAGATACTGGGTATCTACATTCGTATATTAACCTGTTTTCTTAGAATTTGTCCTTTGTACAAACAATGATCTTTCGGTATTGAATTGTGAGAGATACTTTTGTGTTCTATTCTCTTATTTGGTTTGTACTCTCATATTATTTTGAAAACGACAAGAATATCACATTCAAAAGAGGTTTTATGCTTAAACAAGTTTAAGACAAAATCATGATACGTTGTGGGAGAATGAATGAGAAGTGGACTAATTAAATACCCTCTTTGCAGCAAGGGAATTAATTGAGGTACCATATTGATAGTATTAGGTATATCAGAGCTTAGAGGTCTCACGTTATGTAAAGAAAGTTATTCAATTAACTTGAGTTTTGTTAGTAGTATGATTGGTTTTTATGAGTTCTATTGTCGTATTACGGTTGTAATCTTATGAGTTATCATATTACACTTTATTATCCTTCATACTCGTGCGTTGCACGGATGCTAAAATAATTTGTTATAAATAATGTCGGCTTCATGATTAAAAATTAATTTAATGTGAGGAAAAAATAATACAATAGTTAAATAAATATCCTAAATAAACATTGTGGTAAATAAGAATTAGAAGCGCACAATTGGTAGAGGATATCAAAATAAAAATCTTAAAGTACAAAAAAAGTTAGTATGCTTAGTAATTGCGTAAATTCATAACATACCATATAGTTTCATTATTGAAATTAAAGGAAGCTTGCATTAAAAAGACCAGTAATCAGCTAAGCATTTAGTAACTCATTTGATGCATGCTGATTGAACAAAATTATGCATAGTACGGAGTATAATAAATACAAAATAAAGATTCCAAAAAATAGAACGTGTGACATGAGGTTGAACTCTATCTATACAATTAAGATTACAAATTTTTTTCATCTCATTAATTCTTAGTACACCCAAATTTTACCGCAAATACATTACATGAGTAGTTGACGTCTAAGTGATTTATAAATCACTCGAAATGTTCCTCTTTCACGTATATAATAGAAATAGAATCCGTACTATATGAATATATGCATTTGGATTAAGCATATGTTAAAACTTTTGTGACGGAAGTTTCTCTCCTCTATATTTTGTGACGGAAGTTTTCAGTTTATGGGTTAGATTAGGATTTTATGTGTAGTATTGAAAATATTTTTATCAAATGAAGCGGGTGAGACTCAATTATATATATATCTCTAAGCTTACACAAATATTATAATCCTGAAAAATAATGGACTCCTATATTTTTAAGATGAAGAAATAGTAATGCTAAATTATATTGAAAAAAAAAATTAATAATCTAAAGTTTTCCATATGTATCGAACTTTTCACGTAGATATGCAGGGTAAATAGTAATACTACACTATATTGGAAAAAAAAAACAAATTTAAAATCTAAAATTTTCCATATGTGTCAAGATTAAAAATCTAAAATTTTCCATATGTGTCGAACTTTTGACGTAGATCGGTAGATATACTTTGTTCCTTTGTAAGATTCAGATACATCCTGCAAAATCAACCGAATTAAATAATTAATAGCATTCAGGATACAACATTAAATCTCCCTTAAATTAAATATGTCGATCATCCCAAAAAGAAAAGCAAAGGAAAACCAATCAAATTGTCGAACTATACAACGACGACGGAGGGACTCCAAAGTAATTTTCATCTAATTCCTTCCCCTTCATCCGATTCAACTAACCCATTTGATGTTTGATATGAGCATAAATCTAATGCTCTGGCTATATTGTTTATCGGAAAACTTGTGTTGGTCAGCGATCGAAACATTTCTAAGGGTTTACTGACGTTAACACAAATGAAAACTTGTGTTGATATTCAATGAAACACAAACACTTTTTTCTTAATCTTATCTATATATTATCTTTAATTTATTATGGAAAATAGATCTTTTATCAGTTGTGACTAATTATAATATAATTATTATATCTTCTGCATTATCTGTTTGGCCAAATTTATATCTTTTCGTACATATTAATATTTAAACTATATAGGTGTTTTACAAAAGTTGGAGACTCTAGAATTGTCTGAAAAAAGCCTCTTATATATATATATATATATATATATATATATATATATATATATATATATATATATATATATATATATATATATATATATATATTGATTAATATATGCGGCCGACTTTCACAAGCATGAAGCCATGGAAGTAATTTCAATTCCATTAATGCCCTTATATATCTTTTACAAATTGAAATTCAAATTTCAGAAAGAAGGAATAAAATTGCTATTTATTTACCAAAACGCCATCGGTGGCACCGAATTTGAGTACCACCCGGTGGCGCTATCTCATTTTCCTATTACTAATAAATAGGTTATGTTTTTTCATTATGGGACTGTCTTACACAGTAACTACGGGATCTTTTATTATCTCTTTTATTATTTGGCATAGAAAAGTAGAAATTAAAAATTGATTTGATAGTAAAAAAACAAAAAAAAAAAATTCTAAGTGTCAGACCAACAGAGTCCAAGTTATAAGACTATGTGCAAGTAAACAAGCATGAGTCTTAGTTTTACGATATATGAGAAAATCATGCGAATCCCATGTGTTATTGTTTGACATAGTTATTTAGTTTAAAATTTAACTAGTTTTGTGACCCGTGAAATTCACGAGTTCGGTTTAAGGATTGTTCATGCATTTTCCCTTTAGTTTTTTTTATGATTGTTCCATTTTTCATTTGTGGTCTATCTCTATAATTATTTTAGCCGTTCATATTTTAGGTATGTTTTACTGAGCTAGAAAATAAGTCATTTCTATTAATCGATAACAAAAATAAAGTTGACGTATGAGACTTTCTACGATATCTCATACTAATATACTCATATTTTATAAAAGTAAAAGATTGAGCTTTTAAAGAGGATGATGAATTTGAATTTATGGCAAATTAATGAAAGAATTAAAAGTTAGGAAAGATGGAAAGACACGCAAAGCATTTGTGTAGGGTTCTAACTATTGCAATATTATGATAGGGAAATTGAAAGGATAGGGTGTGGTTTATTCAATAGGAGATAACCTATTGTGAAAGTGTAAGAGTTAAGCTCTAACTTTTCATTAATTTGTTGGCATAAATTTTTTTTACTACTTTTTGTAGTAGCTTGATATTCAGTTATTTACGATTTTACGTCATTCTTTTGTATTGTTTTTTTTTTATTATTATTGTAACCTATTATTTTGCTATTCTCATTCTCATTATTTTTGTAATCAAATGATACCATTTTTGTTCAACGTCAAATTTGATATTTTTGTTAGTCAACTTTATTAAAATGACGATACTCCGTATTAATTAAAAAAATAATAAGTAGTATTAAACATAATTTATATACCTCTTTTTTTTAGTTTGGAAATAATGATGATATTTAAGACTTAAAATATTCTTCACTCATTTTCTCTTAACTATTGTAACGTTTAATCAAATAAAAATAATTTAAATAAGGTGGTTAAATGGATAAAACATCCATTCTCACATTGAAAATTAAAAGTAAAAAACGATATTCTACTCATTAGTATTATGTTGTTTTGGGATAAAATGTAAGTAATTATACTAAGAGAATTAATATAAACAAATTATCGCAAATCGATATATATAATGTACTTTTGTCATCTTATCATCAAAGCAACAATAAGACAACAAAATCAAATGTATCCTATGTCATCTCATTAGTATTCAAATCATAAAAAAAAATAGATTTACCCATATCTAACCAACTTAATTACATATATAGAGAATACTATATTTACACCAACTTGCACTAGTCATATTCTTAATTTGCTGTTAATATCAATCTTAATAAATTTATTACACACTAACAATGATGAATATATTAAAAACATCATCAAAACAATCTATCACTATTGAAAAGAGATTAAAAAAAAAGTAAATTTACAATTTAGTCAAGTTATATTACTACGAAAACGCGGGTTACTGACGGGCAAAATCCGTCAGTAACAGCCTTTTTCCGTCAGTAATTCACTGATGATTTCCTTCACCAAAGTTTGACCACCATTCGCTGATGATTATATTCAATTGTCGACGATCTCAAGTATCTTTATATACATTCGACAATGCTAAAACAAACAATATAATACAAATGCTTGTCGAATTCTTCACTTTTCTCTACTTCTCTCTTATCTCTTCATTTCTTGTCCATTTGATTCATACACACCACGAAGTAAAGATATGAAAATTGTTGAAAAATAAATCAAATAAAATAATTTGCTGAAAATAAACAAACTTTTTCATTAATTTATTTTCTTTTATAGGTGAAATGTTTTCATAAAGGTAGATAAACAGATTAGCACTAAATTATGATTATTAAGTGGAATAATACATGATAAATGAAAGTGTTTAAATAAGATGAGTAATTAGTCTATTGGTTACTATCTTGCCTTTTCATTTTCTAATTTTCCTTTTTTTTAAAATAAAAAATAAATAATTGATCTAAGATGTAAATGTTGCGCGCCACGTGTCATTCTATTAACTACTCAATCTAGGCTTTTTATGTTATTATATAGATTTCGAAAATTTGGGAAAACGGTACAAAGTACCTTATTTGAGTAATTGAAACACAACTGTTACGTATCATTTAAAATGATATTGAAAGGTCCATAAAAATTAGAGGAAAGACAAATTTGAAACCCGTGCGACGCACGGGCACAAAATCTAGTAGAGTTATAGAGGAAGTAGAAAACTATACTTTCGGATCAAAACGGATATCTAAATGTAATTCTAATACCATATCCAATCAAAATCAAATATTTCGGATTAGATATCCGATCCAAACATTCGAATTAAGATCGATTTGAATAATTGAATTTTTTTTTTGAGCCCTACCTAAAGTAACCCTGGTTCTCAATATGGATCAATTTGTTCAGCCCGTGAATTTTATGAGGTAGCAGTAATAACTCCCGAATGTTCGCAAGACTCGCCAAGTCACCATGTCGATTGTGAATAGGGTGATGGTCTCTTATCCTACTTCTCGTGTGTTCCCCCACTGCCTAGTTGCCTGTCCATCTCCATTGAGATTTGACAAAGTATCCGTATAACCATGGCAACCCGGCATCTCTTCTCATTGCCCATCCATGCTCGAATAGCTACTCCAACTACTTGCTCTAAAATTCCCAAACTAACCCACTTCCGAAACTGGGTTTCTCAAGTCGGGTCCAAATCCATGGGCCTTGCTCTCTCCACTTCACTCGCTCTCGCACTCTCCTCCTCTACTGGTAATTCTTTTTCTTCTTTTATACTTTAATTCATCTTTTCTGTTCAGCTGTTATTTGATGTTTGATTACTTGATGATGTGTATTCATGTCTTTTTGTCATGTAATTTTTCCTAGAATTCAGTTCTGAAAATTGATGTTTATGTTGTGTATGACTCTGCTAGAGACAGTTTGTTTGGCTGTTAGGGCAATGTTATCCTTCACATACTACTTTACATTAGTAACCGCATCACCTCCAATGTCTCAAAGGCGCATCACCCCCAATGTCTCAAAGGCGCCCGCTTGAATTGACAGGGCTATATGGTCTAGTGCAGCATCACCTTTTTATTCAACACTAACACGCTGTTTTAGATGACCTGTAATCAAATTGCTTCACCTTATTGCCATAATGCTATTCCCTCCATTCATTTCGATGCACTACATCTTTCAAATGATTGGGAATTTTGCTATTGGACAAAAATATCATAAATAAAATATTGCGATGAAATTTGCATCACAAAAAAACGTGATCAAATAGTGATGGATTGGAATGACTACCATATGTTAGGAATTTGAGAGTACCAAATTTTAGCTAGGTTGGAATTGATAAGGAATTGAGTCAAATTACAAATACAAATTCCAAGGGTTGTCAAACGCTTAACACATCTCATTCCAGAATTCAATTCTAATTCTAGGTTCCCAAACTTACCATTAAGAATAAACACAATATACTCCTCTCATTCCCTTGTCCCTTTTCCTCAAAATTTGTCAAATATAATATCCCATATAAATAGTAAATTAGTAAGAAAAAAAAATAAAATAATCCAATGTTGCTGATATGCCCTTAGTGAATTGAAAGTGACCAATATTTTCTGAAAGGATGAAATGTGATCTATGTTTTTGACCATTGGACCATTTGAGGGGGGGTAACGATTGCAAATCACAGTTGCGTGTCGCGTTCAGTATGTTTTTTTTAATCACAGTTTATTTCGTCTTTTTTATATAGGTCATATAAGCCGTATCGGCTTAGTATGAGCTTTATTAGCCGAGTCTCACTCAAATTTTGGTTGTGACAGTCAAATCTTAGCCGTATGGCCAAATTATCGGCTATTTTTGGCAATCCTTTGTAAATCACGGAAAGTTGAAAATCGTTACGTAACAGTTGATATGTCGCATGACGCATAATGGCGGATATTTGATACCAGAGAAATAATGTGACAACCGTGAGTGTGAACCCTTTGCTGGGAGCCTTTACAACATTGGGGTAATGTGGCTGCTGTTAATACGATATTTTTTTTTAAATTTGGAAGAGATATCATAATGTAAATCGTTGATTAGGCTTCTATATTACTCAAACTTGTTTAGAAGTATTGGACATGGGTGCGTTCAAGTGTTAGACTCAGCGATTTTTATGAAAAAATGCACATTGTGGCTTAAAATATAATTGTCCAAGTGCCATACCTTTCTCCGGACGTCTAGTGGGACACGGGTACACGAGGCATTCAGAAGAGTCGAAGTAACATAGTTTAAGGGTCCTCAACCACTAGATCAAGGAAGCTTTCTTATGCTGGTCATCTGGTGTTGATCAAATCAGTCTTCATAATCTGCATTCCTACTGGGCTAGAATTTTTATCTTACCAAACGCTGTCATTAATAAGACTGATGCACTATGTAGGAGGTTTCTGTGCCATGGGCAGGAGGCAAAGGAGAGCCCTGCTCTAGTGGCTTGGGATAAGATATGTAGGTCAAAAAAGCATGGTGGTTTGGGACTTAAACATCTTTATCTTTGGAATGTTGCTTCCATAGGTAAGTATGTTTGGTGGATTGAGAGTAAGGCTGACCGCTTGTGGGTTAAGTGGGTTCATGCCATATACATACCTTATGGCAGGATTATGAATCAGGTCTTTCCTCTAGGTGGGCACGGAGGAAGATCTGTCAAGCAAAAAATACTCTGAAACCTTTTCTGTTTTCTGTCAATGGGTTAGATCAGTATAGTGTCAAAATTGGTTACTCTTGGCTGGCACCTGCAGCTACAAAAGTTACCTGGTATCCATGGGTGAAAAACAATCTGTTGATTCCTAAGCACAGATTTTTTGGATGGTTAATTGGTCAACAGAGGTTACTGACTCAAGACAGGTTGGTGAAAATGGGAATTGTGCCAACTAACCTGTGTTTTCTGTGTGGATTAATGGAAGAAGACCATATGCACCTGTTTTTTCAGGTGTATATACAGTGCTAAATGTCTGCACTCCCTGGCTGGGCGGATGGGGGTGCAGGTACCTGATCACGATGTCATTACCTGGTGGATTTGACTCAGGCAGCAGTCTTTGCTGAAGAAACAAGTTATTGCGATTGTCATTGGTAGTCTAATGTACCAGATATGGACATGTAGAAACAAGAGCAGGTGTGAAGGTGTACTAGCTAGGCCTGAAATTGTGTGTAACTTTATTCAAAACCATGTAAGGGAGAGGCTGAGATGTTGTAAGGTTGTGAGTAGATGTAGCATGACAAAGAGAAGGATGGATGGACTATAAAAAGTCATCTTCTAGTCTTTGTTTTGCTCAAATTGTAATCGGATTGTTTTGAACTTCAATGTAATCTTACATTTTCCCAAAAAAAAAAAAAAAAAGAACACTAGATCAAAACTTTGATTGAGATAGTTCGTGCATATAGTATCATAGTAAGAGAGACCAAGAGATCTAGAGTTCGAATTCTGTCCCTTAGTCCCAAAATAAAAACATTTCTAGTACAAGGTAACGAGAGAACTTGATCATCTACACTTCAAGTTGAAAGGGAATTTTGGGGGGTTGGTCATGTTATCTAGGTTGTATCCAGTTGCGGAACCAGGATTTGAAGTTCGGGTGGGGGTGGGGGAGGGTTGAAAATCTCAACTGGGGTAAAGTAGTAGTATCATAATATAAATATAAAATAGGAAAAAAGAGGAAATTTTTAACTAAATATATCAAAATTTTTGATGTCCAACAGGGGTGAGTGCTCCTGCTAGCCAGCGCTAGCCCCCCCTCCTCTCAGAAAGTGTTTGCTTCTTACCACATTTAGGAACTTATGTTTTCATGGTGTAGATTGCAAGTATGTTGGAGTTCCCCTCAAGCATAGGATAGTGTAATACGTGCTGCACGTCCACGAAGGGATACAATGGTACAACATGTTAGTTACGAGATATTAGCTGCTGTAGAGAAGGCGTTGACAAAGTGACTAGGAGTACAATCTCATTCCGTCTGCATTAAATAGAAGTTCAAAAGATGGAGAAATGATCCAGAGTACTTCTACTCTTATGTGATTTTATAAAAACATCATCACTGATTACAGTAATACTAGATGAAGCGTGGTGCTGCTTTGTCTAAAAGGGTTCGGAGTATTATATTAGCTTGGTTTTTCAGCCGACTCTTAATTGTCAGAAAACGATGAAATATATACTCACAGTAGATATTTCTGTCCAGAGTATCTGTAATTTGCATTAGGAGCCTTTTGAACATATAAAACAAAGTACGACACATTTGACTCAACTTCTTCAGAACCTATGTTTGGTAACAACCTTCTTTTTTAAAAGGGAACATACTGTTGTTAGTTAGGTCTTTATTTCTGGCAAGAGATATGCATCAAAATGTGCTGCCATGTTAATTTTTTTTTTTTTTTGCTGGAATTCCCTCGGTTAGATTTGGTGAGAAAGAATTCAAGTATTTGAAACCGACTTAGTGGCCAGTGGGTTAAATTGTAGCTTAGTCGAGCGCTTGTTGCTGGATTTATAAAATCTATCAATTGTTTTTTTGGGGCGCAGGGGTCTGATTTCCGTGGATTCCAACTTCCTTTTGTACTCTTTGCTTAGGCATCATCTATGTCTTTGATAGGGACTATTAAGACTTCCAGCAGATCTTGAACCTACCAATATTTGTTTGACCTGAAAGCCGGAAGCTAGCAGTGACTTTATTGTTGGGGCTTTGTCATTGCCAAGTAATTTATTGTTGGCTTAGTTTCCGTATATTTCTGAGGATTCAGCTTCTCACTGACTTTAGGGTCTCTTTTATGAAAGTTTCCTAGGAATTTTTTTAATTTCATCCTGTCAATGCATACCATGTGTATGTTTATACTTTGTTCTAGGCAACATTTTTTAGTCTAGATATCATATATTGGCCAACTATAACATCAATTTTTCTGATATTCTACGAAATATCAATGTTTCGCTGTTCATGCTGATGTTTCACCAATATGGCCAGTAGTTGGCTGATATAATACAGCCTATAAAAGGCCAACGCGTCACCAATACTAGAATTGAAGCGCCAACAAAACAAAGCTAGGTAAACTAAACCAAATCGTTGTCCATGCTGCCACATTATATAACCAACTAAAATGTGCAACAGATACTGCAATTTAATACCAAGGTTGTAGTTTAGACTTTAGATGCACAATCATCCATGTAAGAAATTCCCTTTGGCATCGGCAGGTTTGAACATACTACAGAATGAACAAGTTTTGTCTCCAGAGTAGGATTACAAAACTACAACGTAGTTATATAAAAGTGCAATGTATAATAGCAAGGCCTCTCTAGATGAACCTTTGGTTCTTTGGTCATTAAGGGCTGTGAGAATTTAGTAAGATACAAGTGTGTAAGGAATTCTTCCATAGATAATCAGTCTGTCTGTCTGTCATAATATGTATGCTACTTGCGATCCCTTTTCTGCTTAAGCTTTATGAATGATGACTGTTCAATGAGCATGCTGTGTGTGAAACGTTAAGATCACAAATTGTTATGAGATTTGCATAGATGACGTCTAGGCTCTAGGGAGTAGGGACCCATATGTATGAGGTAAAATTTTTGTTATGATTGCGTTTTGGAGCTTAAGAAGGCCCTCCATATTTTTCTTAGAATTCAACTCTCCTATACATGTTATTGAAATTAAATACTCCGTATTAATTATTTTCTAAATAAAACTATGAAAGTACTGAAGTAATGGGCATGTTATTTGGGGTTGTGCTTAGATAATAATTGAACACCGTATTGGGTGGCCAAGTTAATGCGGCTTGCCAACATAGTTTTCTCAATGAATTAAAAGTTATGGATACTTCTTTCTGCTGAAATTCAAGAAAATATTTAACCACGCAGGAGTTGGATATGCTGAAGCCAAGACAGGCGTCAACAAGCCAGAATTGCTTCCTAAAGAATTTACTACAGTCATCGATGTTGCTGGCTTTCTCTCTCCTGGACAGGTAGGTTCTCTGTCTCCTACTTCATCGAGCTATAACATGTAGCTATGTAGGGACGGGGACCACTGTAACAGCCTATGATATTAGTGTCCAACATGAAGAGGTTTTCACTTTTCATATAGGATAGACTTGCCAGACATCATGCATTCGCAATGCCATCCAATTGACATTACTTGGTCCTGGTGTTATATTGTTTTAAAAAGTGATCGGACCACATGCTAGGTCGTCTCATGATAATTGTGGCTGCGCCGCCTCAAACTATGGCGGTAACCTTCGAATATCTTCACAAAGTGGTGATATACCTGCATGATTTTTTTTTTCTTTTTGAAAAAATACCTTGTATGAATGATGAGGCTCCTTCCTGGAATTTCTAATGTACATCATTCCTTGGCTGAGTTTGCTCAAAGATTTTTGGATAGCTACTTGGATTCTTTATTCAAACCTTTTTATCCAACTTGCTCTTTTCACTAGTGTTGTAGTAAACGGCTGCCTTGTTTGGAGCTTGCTAATCCCGAGAAACAGGTCAGGGGCATTAATTTGTACATGTAGCAAGTCATATCTAGGTGTTGAAACCAGAAAAAAAGCATTACTCTGCCTATCCCATTTATATTGCTCCAATTTGACTTTGTTGGCAAAAAAATGTTGGCTTGGACTGGTATTTCTAACGACATACAATTATGACAACTTTTTAAGAATAGTAACATGAAAAAAGAATAAATCAGACTTGAGAAATTTTGCCTTGTAGCTATACATATATTTGGACCAATAATGGTCGAAATTTACATTGGTTGACCACCTAAGTAAAACGGGGACAATAAATTTGGGATGGATGAAGTAATGTTGTAAGCATGTTATGACTGTGTCAGGAAAAGAGACTTGCAGAGGCAATTGCTGATTTAGAGAGAGATACCGGATTCAAGTTGAGAATATTAGCGCAGAATTATCCTGATACACCAGGTATCAACAACAGTCGACCCTTTGCCCCCCTCCCTCTCTTTCTCTTCTATTTATGTTTTAGTAGAGGGTTATCTTCCCAAATGTTACGAATGTTGTTTTATAAGTATAGGGCTTAGTTTCAAAAAGTGCGCATCTGGCAAGACTCAGTGAGACACTAGCCACGCGCTGCCTTAGTCTCTTTTCTTATCTCTAGATTTTATTAAAGGATTCACACAGGCAAATATAGTGCTTCGGACCAATGTCATGAGTACCATCCTTCAATGTCGTACCTACTAAGCTAGCAGCCTTAGGTGCACCTTATGCCCAAAGTGGAAAACACAAACTCCATTTTATTCCCTTCTAGTACTATTATTTTCCCTTCTCTCAACCATATTATCCTTATCATACATGGTCACCCTATTTAAAGTTTGAAACGGGTATTGTTGCCCAGTATTTCCATTATAAAATACAAATTTGGTTTTAAAAATGGTCGGCCTCGTGTAGTCGTGTGCATGAGGCGCACACATCAAGCCTTACACCTCACCACCAGGGGACATTGCTGTTTTGGTGCTCCTTGTGCGTTTTAAACCTAAGGTATAAGGTCTTTTCCTTGCAGGGTTGGCAATTAAAGATTTTTGGCAGGTGGACGACAGAACCATCGTTTTTGTTGCTGATCCAACGTTCGGTAAGATAATTGACAATGGGAAACCACCCCCATTGCTTAGATTTTATTGATATTCATCTGATTTTATTGTACAGGGAACATTTTGAATTTCAATGTGGGTGCTCAAGTTGATCTTGAAGTACCACGTAGTTTCTGGAGTCATTTGGCTGGAAAATATGGAAACATTTTTTACTGGAAAGAGAAGGTTAGTACCCCTTACGGATTGAATCATTTGACTTCATAGAAGATTGAACTTTGTGCTAATGGCATAAATGCATTATGACTGACTTATATTACTCGGATTCTTCTTCTTGCCCTGCGTCTCATTTTCAGAAGATGCAAGGTGCATTAAGGCAAGGAGCGCTTGTGGCATGAGACGCTAGGCGCGTGCCTATGCACACAAGGGGCACTAATTTTACAGTGTGTATTTTTCCAAATCCAGTTTTATTCAACAATACCCCTATTTGGGATAGAGGTGTAAATGGTATAGAACTAAAAATTAGGGATAAATGGACAAATGTAGGAACTTGAACAAATAATATGGGAAATGCTTGGATAAAGCGTCATGGGGATTTTTGGTTAGAGACCCACTCATCCTTGCGCCTAAGTGTACTTTTATAGACTAAGCACTGCAAACCTTGTGTCAAACACTCGACAGTCAATTATTCTATCTCAAAATGAGGTTCATCAGCCACACCATAATGTGAGGGGAAATGGTGGGACCGATGAACGTTATTGGAGAGAGCCTTATTGTGAGAGAGAGGGAGTACATGACCCATGGGCACTTCCTTGAAATGAAGTGTGCAAGTTAATTTACTTTCTTTTCTATACTTTAAATCTGTGGGAGTGACATAGCTTACTTGATGAGTTTTGTGTTTGTTTGACAGGGAGAAGATGCTTCTGTAGAAGCAGCAGTGAATGCTATATCTTATTGCTTAAAAGAGCCGATTGGTCCAAACAATTGCTCAGAGGTAAAAGAAAGTTATTGATCTTGGACATTCCCTTGTACGAGACATTATGTATATTACACGGAGAGTATATTAAGCATTTACACCTATTCAAATCAAATATAGCTGACAATCTTGTTCATATGTTCAAATAATTTACCATCGTATGGTACACCATTATCTGACACTGACGATAAGATTTTTTTCCCAACATTGTTCATATGTTCAAATAATCTAACGTTTCCAATATCTTCCACGTGTTGCATCAAAACTTGCCAGCAAAATTTAGCATATTAATGCCGGAGCAAAATTTGGCAGCATTGGTCAGTGACCAGTAAAATTGAAGTATCCAGTGACCCGCAACCGCTGAAATTAGAAACAATATCCACATACATGCCACCAAATTGGGGCTAAACCTTGCCAAAATCTAATTCCTGAATTGAAGCTAGTTCTGAAATTGGATTCGAAAACCATAACCTAAGTTGTCTCCTTATCATGCATTTTTGGTGGACTTGGTGGTGAATTTTCATGCCCAAATCAGACACTCTCTTGTCACACTGAGAAACCGGAGATGTTTGCGTCATTTAGGTGAGACATCTACAAAAGTCGGGCTATTGTTGTTAAAACCCTAAATCGAAATTAATTTTCGGAAGATATATATAGTAAATGTTAGAATTCTTTTTATCATATTTGCCTTAGTTTTTTTTTTTTTTTTTTTTTTTTTTTGATGACGAGGGGGTTGAGTCCCCCCGGGCCCATGCATTCCCGCACCATCACATGGACCATGTAAGCCACCCCTTCAGGGGCTGCAGTGGCCAAGTAATCATCGCCCCAGCTGGTAGTCGTCGAACCTGGGACCTCTCAACTCCTGCATTTCTGCAAGCTTCAAGGTTTAACCCAGCTACCACTGGACTAACACCACTTGGTTAGTTTTAGTTGTGTTTATTACTACAGTTGGGGTATAGCGGAAGTTGTTTCATGTGACTGATTTCACGCCGAATTATTTTCGATAAAAGAGTCTTAACCTTCAAAAGAATCACTTAGTACTGGAATAGTTCCTGTTGCAGCAAGTCCTCTAACGCCGCAGTACTTATCTAGGAGTAATAGTTAATTGTTGTTGTGATTGTCGTCGTCTTTTTTGTGACCTAGTTTTTCAGTCCCATTTCTTAATCAGAAGGCAGAGCTTTACTCTTGAGTTGATATAAAACTGGCCTGCTTATTCTTGAAGCTGGTTTGGCAGTTCTAACTGCTGTGGTTATGTGATCCTTCATCCTTAGCATAAGTCAGAAGGCAGAGCTTTACTCTCGAGTTTGACGTCTATTTTTGGATGGATGGTCAATAACAAAAATCAGTTTATGACTTGGATCTTCTGAAATTACCTTAGCATAAGTCTGTAACCTGTTTGCTCGACCCGTTTACCCACCCTATAGAATTTTATGCAATTTAGTGAATCATATTCCATTTGAATTAAAAGAAACATGAAATCTAAACCAGCATGAACTAAAACATTGAACAAGTAGCTGTATTTTTGATCCCAACTAGCAATGCAACTTTAAAAAAGAATGTTTCTTGCTTAGGATAACTGATCTAAAAAGAATGTGGTATCTTACACAAATAAATTGCTAATGCTAAATCAGGAAAATCCCATAAACAATTCTGAGTTTGTATTAATTGTATATACTACTAGTGTTTCCGAGTATCTTTCGTAGTTCTTCAGGTCTGCAGGGCACAACCAATGCACCTTCCTGCTGAAACCCATACTCTTCCTCAGCCTCCTTTAGCAACTTCACTATTCCAGGGCTTCTAAGATACCTCAAGTCAACCACAAATCGCTTCTGGTCTTCCTCCCCATTTCCTGCTAAAACCGCAAAATGCCCTTTGGGGACCAATCCCTCTCCCATAAGCCTTGTGTCGATTTCATCATCATCGCTCAATACTGGTCTGATGGGTTGTAACAGTTGCATGCACCTTCTGAGCTTCACTATACATCTCTTGAACTTCAACAAACTCTTTCTTCCTGCCATAATAATGTTTCTGCTTTTCTTTTCTTTTCTGAATTTACGATATATTTTTACTCAGTATATTTTATAAATTGTGAATTGTGAATAATTGTTAATATTTGAATGGGGGGTTTTGGAAAATAGTATGGAGGGATTTATATATAGTGTTGGAGAATGGAGGAAGTTAATGTGAGAATGAAGGTTCCAAGAGGGTCCTGTATGTGGGATAATTGCATAGGATTTTATATAATGTAATTATTTTCATTAATTTAGTGGAATGTTATTATTCCTGACATACTAATATATTACTCCTACTAATTACTTGCTAGGTAGTCTGATCTATTAAATAACGCGGTATCTATCCTGTAGGCTGTAGGTTCTACTTATTACACCACTCTGCACTCATGCATTGCTCTTTCGTTCTCCCTTATATCGAGTACTCATGAATTTTTACTTTCGTCGACTTTTACTGATTTCTGGTCGACATCAAATATTTTAGAACTAATAGTGAGTATGCCACATTTCATCTGAGATTCACTTTTTTGAACTGTATGTACTCCCTCCAATTCACAATAAACCTCCCTATTTCCTTTTTCGTTTATTCACAATAACCTCCCTATTTCCTTTTTTGGGAAGTGTTTGTGTGGTCCAAATTTAATTGTATGGTGGGTAGTGTATTTGTGTGGTCCAAATTTAATTATATGGTGTGGTAGTATGTTTCCTTAATTTTTGTGCCAAAATGAAATGAGAGGTTTATTGTGACTTGGAGGGAGTACATGTTTTATATATTTTGAGTAAACAGATTATGCTCAACAAAATTATTCGCAACTGGCTCATGAGTGAAGCGAATGAGCAAGTCTGTTCGCTGTTTTAATTATATTCCGAAAAAATACTAATTTCGTTATATTTAAGTTTAGATAAATTTGTGCGAATTCCGATAATTTGTTTGTTTGTAAAAAGGATATTAATATCAACATGTATTATTACCAATTATTTAACTAACGGTAGTATGTATTTTGTCTATGTTTTTTCTTTAAATATTTTATGCCTAATGATCTTCATTGATTACAATTTTAACTTTCACTCTTGTTATCATGTTACATGCTCGTGTTTATCACTCGACCTCTAACATAAATATGATGTTAGACGCTTATAAATCAAAAACATGAAAATACTTCATTGGATAGATACACGCACTTATATCGCATGCACCTGTACGTAACTGAATTTGAGTAAGATGCGTACTATTCAAAAGCACGTACTCGACCCTGGCCTTCAAGTGAGTTGGACAAAGGTGAATAGCGGCTTTCCTGGTAGTATCATTGGCGACCCCATATCGGTGCATTGGTCTGCAAGCAAGTTGAAACTTGACACTCTAGAGCTGGAATTTGTACGTAGTGCATTAAATGATCTTTCATATTTTGTGTCTCAGGACATCTCCGTACCCTTATGTACCGTCTATTATTCAATTCTATTCTGGAAATGCAACCCCCAACCCCCTCCATGCCGGTACCACTACTTTTTCATATCACCTCCATGCCTCTATCCTAGGTTCGTTGTGTACGGAGTAAAAAAAAGATAATGACATCGGTGCCTACATATACTGAATTGAATATACTATTATATGTGAGTTCCGCGTTAAATTTGTTAAGAGTTTTAAAATCATTAAAATACTTTTCCCTAAAGAAAGCCTAATATTTCTTCCGCAAAATAGTGATAAAATTATTTACGGGACCTAACGACATATTTAAATTGTACTATCTACGTACTATGCATGATCCCTAATAATTGGTTCACCACATTTATTTCTACGGAGCCAACGATTGTTGAAAGCCATCAAATATAGTTTAAGAACCGCACATTATCATATCATCATCATCTTCGTCATGTGAAGAGGAGGTCTGTTCCGATTAAAGCAACAATAATTTAGTTAAGGATTCTGCTTAACTTGAGATGGAAGTTGGGATCGTGATGAATAATGATACTACTTCGTACTACAACTTTTATTGTTATTCCGTTTGATTACCCACTAAACAAGTTTAATTTTTGCAAACTCATATTTTTGTCTATTTGGCAGTAAATTGTAGTATTACTGTTGCCCTTGCTGGGTTGGTAATATGAGCCGGACAGAACGGGCCAAGACGGTCAAATTTGAAGCCCGGTTTGGGAAATAGGATGAGATACGACTCAATGCAGTTGGTTGTTATGTGAACGCATATTAAGATTGAGTCGGACTGACGTGGGAGATTAGCTAGAGGTAGAAGGAGGAGGTTGAGCTTGGTGATTAATGGCTGGAATGTTGACTTAAGCTGCTGGGTCAATATAATATTATTAGTAATAAAGACAAGACAAAGGAAGAAGCAGATGGCATTATGGCAACGCGTACGGAAATAGGACAATGGTCTCTCAATCATTCTTTCTACGCTTCTTATTCTTCTCCTAATCATTCCTTCCACCACTTTTTTCCCTTAATTTTTAATTATGGTCTTTTTTTCCTTCACATTCCTTACTTTTTCTTTAGAATCTCGAATAACCAATTGTACTCTTTAATTTGTAGATCTGTCCATCCTCTGTAGTCTCTACTCTCTACCTGTATAGGTGAGCATCAGTTCAAAATCGGCCGAACTGGAATTGCTTTGTTTTTTCGCATCACAAATTCACTTTTTAGTCGGGTATTAATCCGTCTTAAATTTAAGACAAATCGAATATATACCAAATTAGATGATAAGTTGCCTAAAAAGTGTCAAAAGTTTTTTCCTTTATTACCCTCATGTGGTACTATTTTACCCGCTTTAAGATTTAAGACGGATACTCGATCTTCATCAAAACTTACTATTATTTCATTAGCTAGCTAAAAAAACAGCACAAATTCTCATTGAATACGGGCACTATCCGTCACAAGCTGAAAACGAATAGTATCCCTCTCACAATATGCAAGTGGCGACTTATTGAAAAAAAAGGGAGTTGCTATGTCACACATTCACATCCCTACAATTACTCGTTATGCGTGAAATTTTTATAATTCTACTTTTTCACCCGTCATCTCACTAACATTTCTTTAAAACATAATTTATCATAATATTCTAATTCGAAAATCCTCAGTGATGTGTTCTGCAAGCTTATTAGGTTTGATGAGTTTAAACTCAAACTTGCTAGTGTTTCGTTGTCTCCATATATGGTACATGCATGCATTAAGAGTAGCAAGGATCAAGCTTTGTTTGATTTTTGAGCCTTTCATGATCATCCTCCAATTCAGAACATCATGAAAGGGAAGATCCATCTTCAACCATTTCCCAATGATCTTGATGACGCATTTACTGTACTCGCAAGTAAAGAATATATCCATGCTAGCATAGAAATGATCCATCTCTATGTCATTCCCACAGGTGCAACAGATATCATCTTCACTTATTCCCAATCTGTGCAGTTTTTCATTCGCATTCAAACTGTTGTGATGGTAGATCCATGCTAGCATGCTATGGTTAGGAATAGATCATATGTTCCAGACTAATTTAGACCACTTTATCTTTTCTCTTTTATCTCTAAGGTAATCGTATCTGATGAGTCATAATTATATACACATTTATGCCCCCTAATTACTTTTGCAACGGTTTTGTGCTATAATATGTTAATTATATGTCGTTCATGTTAGAAATGTCGATATTTCCGCCATATGGTGTTTTAATGCTGGATAGATGCATTTGTGGAACAATTGGATGATAATGAGCACAGCGGAGTTGGCAAGACAGAGTAAAAGAAGAATGACACGAGAATCAAGAAGAATGAAAGAAGAAAAGAGAAGGGAAGACACGAAGAAGGATCTGATCTGCTAATGTCACTCGATCGAGTGTGACATTACTCGATCGAGTAGTGATGATGTGTACTCGATCAAGTGCACCAATACTCGATCGAGTTTCCAAGCCTGACATACTTTCCACGAAACTTTCTTAAGTCGGTTTATTTGTAATATAAATAGGAAGTTCGTCACTCAGTTTTAGGGTACGCTTTATTTACATCAAAACTCTTAGAAAACTTATAGATTTAGTTTGGCTATTATTATTTCTAGATTTAAGCACTTTGTTTATTGAATCCTTGTTTTCAGTAATTGTTCAATCTTTCCTTAGTACTTTAAATTGCGTTGTTTATCTTTTATACTTTTAGTTATGTTTACCTTTAATCTTATTGTTTGTTAATCTTATTAGTATGAGTAGATAAATTCTAAATCTAGGGTGAAAGGGGATCTAGGTTGTTAGAAGGGGGTTAACTAATAAATTGATTATAGTTGTTGTTCAATTGTTGTCCTGAATTTAATTAGTTAATTTACTGATCAGAGTTGATTAATTAGTCTTGCGAATTAGGATTATCACCAACCGGGTTAGACTAATATAGGTTGCGACAATTGAATAAACTAGCTTAATGATAGCGGCCTCATGTTAAGTTTAGATCTAAAGGCCATATTAAGGTCGACCGATCATATGACCTTAATCAACTCAAATTGACCTTTTAATTGATGTGTCCATTTTATATATGATTTTACCCTCTATTTCATTTCTACTAATGTTAGTGATTTAATGAGCTAATTCCATGTTTTAGTTGTGTTTTCTTGTTTTCATTGTGTTTTGTAGGAAATTAAGCTTTTAGTAGCTTCTTCCCGTCAAAGTAGTGATACCGTCGTCAGGTACCAAAAATAAAACCTAGATACACTAACAGAAGCTAGCAGTAAGTAGGGTCGATCTCCACAGGGAGATGGGAAAATGTCAGCTTTAACTAAGTCCGTCAAGGTAACCAATTTCTGGGGGGTTGAATTGTTTGTTCTAATCTAATGAGATTATGAAAGAGAGGAAAGATAAGAGAGTAAGGATTAAGCAAATAGAGAGAAAATAGCTAAGACAATCGGTTCACCATGATTATTCAGTCAAGCAATCTAGGTCTCAGGTTAATGCAAGTATGGTCTATGGGGCAGTGAATATCTCCTTCCGGTCTCAATTCGCCCTAAAGCACAAATAGCATAGCTTCCGCCCTCACTACGTACCCTAATGTTCGCTACAAGTCTCACCCCTTCCAGTCTTTCTATCTAGGTCAAGGTTTACTGAGATTAAATGACTAATTGCGTCGACCCAATTAGGCAGAAACAATTAAATGTAGCGATTAACAACATAAACTACACTAGCATAGACCTAATACTTCAAATTACTAATCCTTCATAATCATGGATTCACTAAGTCTTAGAAAAGGAAATTAGCTATGCATCATTATTGTGAAAGCAACAACTGTACATAAAATAGAGGAATTGAACATGATAACAAGCAATAGGAGAAATTGAATAAAAGCAATTGTAAATAAAGGAGGAGAAGAAATAAAGAGTAATAAAAGGATTAAGATTAAAGAATAAAGGAGAGTAATGATACCGATTACAAGATTCGATCCAAGCATTCGTTCCAAAAGTAAGAGTAAGAGTAGAAGAGAGTAGAGAGGAGAGGAGAAGAGTATCGTAGTCTAAAGCATGATCCAGTACTCCTAACACGCCGTACTACTTAACCTAATTAAACTAATTACAAAGCCCAACACGGAATAAGGCAAAAAACACGATTACAGAATAAAACCTCTCGATCGAGTAGAATTAAACCACTCGATCGAGGACATAACCATCAATTCCTCTCGACCGAATAGAAAAACCATTCGATCGAGGACTTCTTATATCAGCCTTCTCGATCGAGTTATGAAAACAACTCGATCGAGTGAATCTTCAAAGGATAAAGCATACGATCGACTAAAAAGTGATCGATCGAGCTATATTGGCACGTAAGACACCTTGACACCTTCCGAAATCAGCTCACGCGTCTTTTAAGTGGTAGATTCCAAGCTCCAACTCCTTATTCTCCACAAATGCATGCAAATGAGACAAGTTTAGGCTCGATTTATCTTCTTTCTGGTCCGTACCTGTAATTTACACAAGACAAACCAAAGTAGACTATTCGGGGGCATCTGTAGCTAGATGCTACATAAATAGTACAGAAATGCGTGTAAAAATGAGGTAAAAATCTTATATAAAATACACGCATCAAATCTCCCCAAACCAAACATTTGCTTGTCCCCAAGCAAACTATGAATGCAACTAAGAACAAGAAGTGGAACGGGACCAACTCATCAGCTACAAATCATTCACCCAAACCAGTTTAATGTAACAACTAACAAAGTGGCAAATGATAAGTGCAAACGAATTAAATCAATGTCTCAAACTTACTGAACCATCGACCTTGCAAGACTAATAGATATCGGACTCTCACGGGTCGCTCATCACTCAAATTAAGCACAAAGTGAGTATATAAGTGAAAGATAGAAAGAAGTAGAGTCACTCACCTAACTCGACCTATAAGAACATGCATGCTGTTTAACATGAATATAATCTCTACGACCGTACATATGCATTCCAACCAAACTAATGACCAAGACACACGCCGAGGACTTACATTTGGGTAACTGAGGTAATGGGTAAGAAGGGGCTAAAATGAATTTGGAGATGTGGAGTTAATAGCCAGGCTAGCAACAACGGATCCAAATTTTAAAACTACATCCCAACTTCATACTCAAAATATATCAATACGAAACAGTGCAAATTGGATGCACTCAACTCACAATACACCATAAACTTGTCAACTCCCCATAAGATATAAATAACACATGAGAGTAAAAATCATCTATACAACTCTTCATTTTTCCGCATATGATTTTTTCTTTCTTTTCATATTTCTTTTTCGATTCTTTTTCTAATGTTTTTTTTCTTCACAATTTTTTTCTTTTCACAGCATTTTTCTTTTCATTCCCTTCAACCCTTCCACCGACTTCTGAAATCAGATATGTAACCAAACTGCAATAAAACTCCCCAAACAGCTACTCATCACTAGCTTGGCTAGGGTAGGCAAAATTTTAGATTGTAGCTAAACGGGACAAAGAAGACAATTTGGCTATGTGAGGCTCATGGGTAGAATGAAATAAAGGGAACTGCCTCTCCTAACATGTGTCACCATCCACAGACCGAATGCATACAGGTATTAAGAAGACTAGATTCATGCTTATGCCAATTGATGTTACATGCCTTACAGAGAGTACTACTCATATCCTACATGAAACCGGTCATGAATGTCACCAGTTTATAAAGCTCTAACCTCAGAATGTAATGTAGCTTGCCAATACGTGAGTCAAGTCTATTCGTTCAGATAAGAGAGAAACAAAAACTCGTAGATTATGCACATTACCATGCCAACGAAATGTTAAGAATATGCAAGGCAAGGATAAAGACTCAATGTAGCATCAAAGTTCAGACGTTCCGACTCAGAATAAACGTGAATTTTTTTGAATTTTATGTAATTTTTTGAATTAAAAACAACGATGAATGCGAAAATGAATAAACATGCAAACGGAAATGCAAGAAAACATGCAGACACAGATATGGATGCATACCTCCTCAAACCAAACCGTACAATGCCCTCATTGTACCAAAAATAGGGAAAGAAATGCAAAAGAAGGAGAAAAGGATAGAAGTAGTCGGAAAACTGACAAGACGTCATAAGGAGGGGCCTCCCCAAACCGACCATGAACATGGGAGGTCATGAGGGAGCACACAGTAGCTCAAAGGTCGAAAAACAGCAGCTGGAGCATGACTTTGCTCGATCGACCATAGCAGAATGGTTCGATCGAGAGGATTGGGTTACAAAAGGACTAGATCGAGAAGATATGTTACTCGATCGAGAGAATGGGATTTGCAGCATTTCGATCGAGGACAGAAGATGCTCGATCGAGTGAAATTCTTAGCAAAAGTGCTCGATCGAGTAGAAAAACCACTTGATCGAGCTGTCTCACCTGCAAAACGCACATAAGAAGTATAGGAAATAAGAGAGACGCATAGTTCGGTGTTCAAAGTTCAATACAAAGCTAAAGGAAAAGAAATAAGTTTAACCAAAGTACAGTAAAACAGTCTGGGTTGCCTCCCGGAAAGCGCAGGTTTAAGAGGTCATGCACGACCTTTCTGGCTTCAATTAACTGGCGCATCAAGCTTGTCGAAGTACAAGACTTCAACACGGTTGTCTGCATCATTTGCTTCGTGGTAATGCTTCACATATTGCCCATTCACCTTGAACCTATTTCCCTCGGGACCTTCTAGCTCAACAGACCCAAATTTAGTGACAGTTGTCACTGTATAAGGTTACTCCACCTGGACTTCAGTTTGCCAGGAAATAACCGCAGTCGGACGTTAAACAACAATACCTTCTGCCCGACATGAAATTCTCGAGGTAAGATCCTTTTGTCATGCCATCTCTTCGTCTTCTCCTTGTAGATGCGTGAGCTATCATAGGCGTTGAGCCTAAACTCCTCCAGTTCATCTAGCTGCAAAAGACGGTTCTAACCACACAACTTAGGATCAAAGTTAAGTTCACGAATTGCCCACCAAGCCTTACATTCCAACTCAACAGGTAAATGACATGATTCCCATAAACTAACCGATAAGGTGATGCACCAATCGGTATCTTAAAGGCAGTCCTATAAGCCCATAATGTGTCTTCTAGTTTAAGACTCCAGTCCTTCCGTGATTTAGAAACTACTTTAGATAAGATCTCTTTAATCTCGTGATTATCGACCTGACCACTAGTTTGGGGATGATGCCCCAAACCGCGCCGGTGTTGAACACCAACCTTAGACAGAATGGAAGTTAGTTTCTTTTCTTTAAAGTGCATTCTCCCATCACTAATGACGACCCTAGGGACACCAAATCGGGGAAACATAATCTTTTTAAACATCTTAATCACGGTCTTGGCATCACAATGGCGTGAAGCAATTGCCTCTACCCACTTAGACACATAGTCAACAGCTACTAAAATATACCTGTTACCTTTACTAGATGGGAACGGTCCCTGGAAATCGATGCCCCAGACATCGAAAACCTCAACCTCCAAGATACCATTTTGTGGCATCTCATGTCTCTTTGAAATGTTCCTGGATCGTTGGCAGGCAGCACAAGCTGAAACAAAAGCCTTAGCATCAACAAACAAAGTAGGCCAGTAAAAACCAGACTGAAGTACCTTAGCCACGGTGCGCGATGAACCGTGATGACCACCATAAGAGGAGGAGTGACAACCTTCTAAGATTACTTTGGTCTCCCACTGCGGAATACACCGTCTGCAGAGACCGTCTGCACATTCCTTAAACAAATAAGGATCATCCCAGAAGTACTGCTTAGCGTTATATAGAAAACGCTTCCTCTGCTGATGAGAAAGGTCAGGCGGCACCGCGGCACTGACAACGTAATTAGCTAGATCTGCATAACAAGGATCTTTGTTAACAATAGAAGACAAAACAGCAAACAAAGAATCATCAGGAAAAGAATCATCAATATGTAAAGAATCTTCTCCCTCTTGCTGTGACAGTCTTGATAGATGATCAGCTACAACGTTCCCAGCTCCTTTCTTATCTTTTATCTGCAAGTCAAACTCCTGAAGAAGAAGTATCCATCTCAATAGCCATGGTTTAGCTTCCTTCTTAGCAAGAAGGTGTCTCAGCGCTGCATGGTCAGTAAAAACAGTAACTTCTGACCCTATCAAATAAGAACGAAATTTTTCTAAGGCATAAACCATAGCTAGCAGCTCTTTCTCAGTAGTGGTGTACTTCACTTGAGCCTCATCCAGAGTTCGGCTCGCATAGTAAATTGCATTTAAAGCCTTGTCTTTCCTTTGCCCTAACACATCTCCTAGTGCATAATCACTAGCATCACACATAATCTCGAACGGTAAATCCAAGTGGGGAGGCTGTATGATCGGCGCAAATATCAGTGTCTGCTTTAACCTGTTAAAAGCAGAAAGACACTCATCAGTAAATACAAAAGGGGCGTCCTTAAGTAGCATCTGTGTAAGTGGTTTAGCAATTTTTGAAAAATCCTTGATAAACCGGCAATAAAAGCCAGCATGACCAAGGAAGCTCCTCACTCCCTTAACATTAATAGGAGGTAATTGCTGAAGCACTTCCACTTTTGCTTTGTCAACTTCTATTCCCATGTCAGAAACTAAGTGCCCTAAGACAACTCCCTTGTTGACCATGAAATGACACTTCTCCCAGTTAAGCACAAGATTAACCTCAATGCAGCCCTGCAACACTTTATCAAGGTTAGACAGACAGTTAGAAAAATCACTTCCATAGACACTGAAGTCGTCCATAAAACTTCCATAATAGACTCAATGTACTCTGAAAATATCCCCATCATGCACCTTTGAAAGGTAGCAGGGGTATTACACAAACCAAAAGGCATCCTGCGATAAGCAAAAACGCCCTGAGGACAAGTAAAAGTAGTCTTAGCCCGATCATCTGGATGAATAGGGATCTGAAAGAATCCTGAGTACCCATCCAGATAACAGAAAAACTTATGAGAAGCTAACCTCTCTACCATCTGATCAATGAAAGGAAGGGGAAAGTGATCTTTCTTAGGGGTAACATTCAGCTGTCTGTAATCTATACACATCCGCCAGCTAGTTACTACTCTAGTAGGTATTAACTCATTTTTGTCATTCTTGACCACAGTAGTCCCCCCTTTCTTAGGAACTACCTGAACTGGACTCACCCACTTAGAATGACCAACAGAATAGATAATACCCGCGTCAAGCAGCTTCATTACCTCAGCCATATGTTGGTTCAGTCGGCGCTGACCCTGTCTGCAAGGCTTGTGATCTTCCTCCAGCTCAATCCTGTGCATAAAAATATCGGGACTAATCCCCTTGATATCATCCAAAGAATAACCCATAGCTTTCTTGTTTTTCTTAAGCACAGCTAACAAAGCAGTCAGCGGATCATCATCAAGCTTAGCACTAACAATAACTGGATATTGCTCGGTATCATCTAAGAAGGCATATTTTAGATGAGAGGGAAGAGGCTTACACTCAGGTACCTTTACCTCTATGGAGCAAAGAGTATCGATCATCCTTTCACTTTTCTCTCCTCGGCGTCGGTGAGTTCACGCTCATCTAAAGCAGCTTCAAGCAAATCCAACACAGTGTCATTGTTATCTGGGTTATCTGCACACTCATCCAAAAGTATTAGGGCTTCTAGTGGGTCCTTTATAAAAGAACCCGACCAGAAGTCATCGACAGACTCGTCAACAATATCAACAGAATAACATGTATCCTCTATCATTGGCCGAGCCAAAGTACCAGGCAGACTGAAAGTAATCGCGTCACCCCCCACAACAAGAGTCAAACGCCCTTATTTGACATCAATGATGGCCCCAACTGTACATAAGAACGGTCTTCCTAGTATAATTAGGGTTCCGGTATCCTCAGTAATATCTAAAACAAATAAAGTCCACTGGTATAAAGAACTTGCCTACTTTCACAGGCACGTCCTCTAAAATACCCAAGAGTCGTCTTACAGATCTATCAGCCATCTGTAAAGTGATGTTAGTCATTTTAAGGTGACCCATATTTAATTTCTTGTAGACAGACAGAGGCATGACACTGACACTGGCTCCTAAATCACAAAGAGCCTTATCTATTACTTCTTTGCCTATGATACAGGTGATAGAGAAACTACCCAGGTCTTTCATTTTAGGTGGAGCCTTATTTAAAAGTAAATTACTAGACTCTTCCATAAAAGCAACAGTCTCATATTCACTTAGCTCTCTCTTACGCGTCACAATATCTTTCATAAATTTAGCGTAAGTAGGTACCTGGGTAATCAGTTCGGTAAAAGGGACAGTTACTTGGAGGTTCTTGACAACGTCCACAAACTTACGTACTGTCGCTCAACCTTCACTACTACAAATCCAGGAAACTACAACGCCCCTTTAACAACGCTTATTCACGAAAATCACCATAAGACGTTGTAGAACGGATGGCGCGAATTTTACTAAAATTAATTACAACGGTTATGGTTAGATAACCGTTGTTATAAGTTTTAACAACGGGTCAAACATGCACAACCGTTGTTAATAATTTGGCGCAAAATTGGTGCAAAGTTAGTGAAAAGTAATTACAACGGTTATTTTTTAAACCCGTTGTTAATACTTTTTAACAACGGTTTTTGTTTAAAAACCGTTGTCAATACTTTCCATACTATAAACCACACAAACACAGATCAGCTACAGCCACAAAACACAAACCTAACATAAACACAAACATACACAAACACAAACACAAACACAACACAAACACAAACACAAACACACACTTTCTCATCGTCTCTTTCTCTCTTTCTCATCGTCGCTTTATCATCTCGCCGTCACTGTTGGTTTCATCGTCTCTTACTTTCTCTAATTATCAGGTAAATATGCATGGTTTAATTTAGGTTTTGTCATCTCAGTCATTATTTTCCTTTTCTAATTATTTCATTTGCATGTGTTTTTATCGATTATTATGTTATTTCTCTAAGTATTATTCGCTTAATTAGTTTTGTCACTGTTGTTTTTCTGCGTTTATTAGCTTGTAAAACAAATTAAATAAAATAAAACAAAGAAGAAGCAAGATGATAGAGAGGAATAATGCATGATAAACTTAATTAATATATATATATATATATATATATATATATATATATATATATATATATATATATAAATATAAATACATAAATTAAAAAACGAATTACATTGATAAAAATGCAATTCTTAGATATCCATATAGAGTCTTACTCTCTTCTATGATATCCATCCTCTCCTCCTTAGCTATTTGGAGGTTTCGTTCAGCAGTTGTTATATCGTCAAATAGCTGCAACAACTGCTGCTCTGTCAAGCCATTTTTTTGGCGTCTTTAAGTGCGGATCGAGCATCCACAAGGTAGCTCCTGAAACTGTCCTCGATGTGGAGCAACCGGCGGATGAAACTATTGTTGTGCTCGATCATAGTAAGAGTCTTACGGATGGTATCATTCATTTTGTTGATGAAGTTTGGAGTTTGTTTGAAAGATTTAGGGTTTGAAGTTTGTTTTAGCAGTTAGGGTTTGGAGATAGTGAGATAATGGAATGGTGGTTGAGATAATGCATGTATTTATACTAAGTAATGTGTCGTTTGAGTTGTTTTTTTTTAATTAATATATGTTTAGGAAGTTGTGCCATCATATCTCTGCTTCAAATCTTATAACCCTTCTCATTCCATATATTGTCCATTCATATGCAGGGATGGCAGTAATAATGCATGCATCGGAATTATAATGGGCCGTAATTATGCATGCATCTAGTAATATTTAATTTAATTTTTTTTTTTAAAAACAAACAACAACGGTTATTTAGAAAAAACCCGTTGTCTTTAGTTATAACAACGGTTTTTTATACTGTAACCGTTGTTATAACTTTCCCACCAAAATTTAGTCACCCTTTCCACAACGGTTTTTTATACTTAAAACCGTTGTTAATAGTTTTCACAACGGGTTTCTTAATAAAACCAACCGTTGTTAAAACCTTTTACAACGGACGCTTTAACAACGTCCGCTTTTTTATATAACAACGGTTTTTAACCGTTGTTATAGCCTGTATCTGTAGTAGTGCTTTGCGTCCTTCAGACGTCCTAGATAGGGTACTCTGGTAGCAATGAGTGGACCCACGACTTTCTCTTTACCTTTATCAGTACGTGACGTCTTCACAGCAGGGGAAGATGACACGGTAGCGGAATTAGATATCAAAGTTGAAGCTCTGCTGGTTCTGGCACTCGATCGAGCAGTTTCCTCACTCGATCGAGTAGTTTTGTCTTGAAAATTACTCGATCGAGGCTTTTCAACCTCTCGATCGGGTTCTTGAAATTCAGGTTCTCTCGATCGAGTCCCAGAATCACTCGATCGAGTAACTTCTTCTGCCAAAGTGTTCGATTGAGAGGAATAAGCTTCTCGATCGAAATATGTTATTTGGGCATCTTTCGATCGAGTGGGAATTGTACTCGATTGGGCAGTGGGAGGAGCTAATTCACTCGATCGAAGGGAAATTTCATTCGATCGAGTACCTGGACAATATTCAGCAGGGATATCGTTCGTAAACTCTTCCAACTCGTCATCCGGAGCATCACCAGCTGTCACAACCCCGTCTTCTGGCACTTTTGGTCCATCATAAATAAGACCACTTCGGAGATTAATGGCGTTGATTGGGTCGCACGAGGGTGGATGATTAACTTGGTTTTGCACGAGTGTTAATTGCGCAACTTGCTCTCTTAACTCCACAATAGCGGTATTATCCTTGTTGCATTTCTCCCCAAGCTGTTGCGTTAAGTTCAAAACTAAGGATTTCAGTTCGGCTAACTCCCCATTTGTAGAAGGGGAATCCGGTTGTGGCATTGGTGTAGAAGGAATAGAAGCACTTGTTGAAGTCAAGTCTTCATATAATTGGGAAAAAGGAACTCCTTGCTTGAATTTTTGATAAGCAAGGACACGCTCTACACTTGCCATACAACCAATGGGGTCATGCCCCTCCATGCCACATCTACCACATATTATCTCATGCTCAGTAATAGCACAAAATTGTGCACGCTCACCCACAATCTCTATAATCTCCGGACTACCTAGACTTCCGCTAGGACTCTCAACCTCAGCTACTACCAACTCGTTTACATGCCTACCTCCTCGGGGATTTCCATACTCTGCAACATGGATGGCCATCTCCTCAATAAGATGCCACCCTTTACTATCCTC
This sequence comes from Silene latifolia, assembly GCF_048544455.1. Lineage (NCBI taxonomy): Eukaryota > Viridiplantae > Streptophyta > Magnoliopsida > Caryophyllales > Caryophyllaceae > Silene > Silene latifolia. Next base: position 52,734,281 of record NC_133532.1, on the reverse strand, counting down.
TACGTTCTTCTGAAATCTCCCTTTGGCTGCATTGTCAAGAACAGCTCTCTGGTCCGGATACAACCCATTATAGAATTGGGTACATAAGAACCAGCGCTTGAAACCATGATGAGGCACAGAATGGATGAGCTTCTTGAACCTAGTCCAAGCCCCGTTCAAGTCTTCAGTAGGTAGTTGCTCAAATGCAGTAATTTGAGCTCTCAACGCATTAGTGCGCTGTGGTGGAAAATATCGCCTATAAAAGGCCAAGGCAAGGGAATTCCAATCGGTTACACCGACAGTTTCCCTGTCTAAATTTCTCAACCATTCCCGGGCATCATCAGTCAAAGAAAAGGGAAATAGGACTCCCTTCACTCTGTCTTGTGTCACTCCAGCAATAAGAGGAATGGTGGAACAATACTCTGTAAATAGCTCTATGTGCTTGCACGGATCTTCTCCAGGTACCCCCTCTGAAGAGATTTCTCTCGGCCAGTTATATGTAAGATGGGTGGATTCCAAAGGTTCCCAAGTCAGTAGTGGGTAATAGGAAACCTTTTGGAAGGGAATCCACCGTCGACTCTGAATGACTGGGTATATTCGGCATCCTAGCAGATAGAATTTACAGTGAAGCAGGTACGACAACGTTCTCTTCTAGAACAGATATCCTGCAAAACTAATCAAGAACTTGCAAAAATATGAGATCGGGCTGAAGGAATAAATTCCTTGAGACGAGAGACAAACTTAAATAAAGCAACAAAATTACGCCACCTCCCCGGCAACGACGCCAAAATTTCACGAGACTAAAAAGACTAAGCATGACCTCGGAAGGGTATTTTGGTAATTTTCAAAATACCCAATGGTGTGTATGTACAATTATGTTGTTTTAAGTTCATGGAAGTCTGTCACTTGGGAAAAAGCTGTAAAGACACGCCAATGCTAATGGCGTGTTTCCTTCATAAAACATGCATTGGTAATGGCGTGTTTGTTCCGTATTTTAGGTTTTGAAAACCCGGGCCTACGTAGACACCATTTTGACAAATATTTTCAAAACTGACCCAAAACGACAAATATTTTATTTTTGACCATTATTTTAAGAAATCGTTCAATAAATTATTGTGTGTTCTTCCTTCAAATTGCTTACTTTTTTGTTTAGAATCTCGAATAACCAGTTGTACTCTTTCTCCACCTGTCCACCCGCCATATTCCGTACCTACAGTGCTTTGTTTTTTTCTCATTAGCTAGCAAAAAAAAACGAGTTGTTATATCACACATTCACGCCCCTATAATTATTCGTTATAGCTGGAATTTTTTTAACTTTACTTTTTCACTCATTATATTTTTAACATTTTTGTAAAACATAATTTATCGAAATTTCAAATATGAGCACAGGTCGGTTATGGACCATTGGTGATTCCCCCATTTTCCCCATCTATCGGTCCTTAGTCCTTATTGTGTTTGTCAATGAGCATTGCTCTTCGTGTCAGTTTGGGACCGATTGGTGCTCCCCCATTTCTCCCACCAATCGATCATTTGTTCTTTGTGTCACTTGTGTATGTGTAGATTGGTTTTTGCATGTAAGGCGGCGGTCCCGGGAGGATTCGTTTAGTGAAATGGGTGTCCTTTGTTGGTTTTCTTAGTGCTTGCTGGACAGTCGCGACTTTCAGAATATATTTGTTGAGTCCGTCTCTTTCTTATGTTGGTGTGAGGTCATGGTGGATAGGTCTTCCTTTTTGACATGTGCATGGTAGGGGATGAATCGGGATTTTGGCAGTGTTGTTGGTTACGTCGGATGCGGTGGTCTCCACTTCTAATTGATGTTTGTTTTTCGTTTACCTTGTTTACAATGTTCTTCCAAATAAAAACTTTCCCTAGCTTTATCTTTCTAGCTTTAGTTGTGTCGTTCTGCTTCATATTTAGTTACGGGTTAATACGAAAGTTCGTAGCTTTACATCCGGTGTGTGTTTGTATCCATCTCCCTCCGTCCTACTTAATTGGTTTTGGTTTGGGGGCTGATCATGTGGCTTTTTCTTTTTCTCCCTATCTTCTTACTCACTTTTCTTGGCTACGAGTTTCTTGTCCGTAGGGACTGTTTTCCAAAGTGTTAAGAGTTTTATCTTTCTGGAGTTAGGCTTTCATGGTCTATATTCCGCCTTTCCTTTATACGTCCTTGTGGCATAAGTACAATTTGTTCACTCTCTATTGGTCAAGGATCTCGTAGGTTTCTAGATAATGTGTATCACAGCCAAGGGGATGAATTTCCAAGACACATTTTTGTGTCTTATTGTAGGTATTTCTCCGGAGCTCAGATGATTAAGATGGATAAAGATATGTTCGAACTTTTGACCACATGTGATCGTCACTTCAAGAATGTTATGGATGTTGAAGTTGATTCCCGTATTCAGCTGTCCGTTCGCCATCAACACACTTATGTTACCCGATGTAGTTACCTTGTTATTTTAGTTTATGGTATTATTAAAATAAGTTCATTTGACCAAATGAGTCAAATGTCATATGTATACAAATTCTTTATTTACAACTGCCAAAAAAAGAAAAAAAATGAGCGCAAATAACTTTTTAACCTTTCCTTTAGTTACGTTTTCAATTCATATGAGAAGCGAAATAAATTCAATAATTACTTCAATGAACAACAACAGTATCGTTAGAACAAAGAAGGTGATTATAATTACGAAGAACATGATTTTGTTGCCAATATTAACAATAAATATCAAGATATTAACAGCGAAGATGAAGATGACGAACATTAGAAGGTAATTATCGTTTATTATGAATTTTCTAAAATGATGTGAAATAAAGAAGACTGATAAACATAGAGAGTAGGTAGAGATAAGAAAATAAGGATGACAGAATTGTATTCTTATTCCATTATGAGCGATATATATACACACACATACAATGGAGTAGATTTTCCCATAAGATAATATATTATGGAATATTCTACCTATCAATAATTGTAGCACCCCTATTTAACTAAGAGTCTTTAGCAAGACATTCCTAGTTAAACAAGGTTGTTGCCATCTCGGTTACCCGAGATAATGAATATCAAAAGTAAAAAAATACAAGGTACCTTAAATAAATTACATCAATACTGATAAGACCGTCTCAAACTGAATATTACAAAGTTCAACCAACTGAATAATAAGTAATAGTTTAACACAACGGAAGTCTAAAAATAAGGTATGATAACTAAAGTGGTGTTGGGCCATATAGATATATGATTAGTTTTGATAATGACAAGTATGTACTTTATATTATATATACTCTTGCTTGTAATCGTTTGTTAGTCTTTAATAGATTGATTAAAGTTTACAATTTAAGCGAGTAATGTTATAGCACTCTTGGCTATAACATTGAAAATTTGTGAAGCATCGTTCAAGTAATGTTATAGGAGCTTGAGCTACAACATTGAAGATTCTTAAAGCGTCATAATAACTGTAACAAGTTTCAAGTATGATGATCACTCAAGCAAAAAATTGATCAAGTCTTTAAACAAGTTCAAGATGAAGAGCTTATTATCAAGATAAAAGAAGATCCTATCACTGAAGATCTACAGGAAGATTAGGTAGTATAGGACTTCATCTAATAACGGTATCTTAAAAAATAATATTGGGAAGGTAAAATTATAGCTATTTTATCTATAACTTTACTTACCAAACTTAAAGTTATAGCTATTCTACTATAACTTTGGGTTGCATTTGAAGGCACGATTTTAATAGTTTTAAAATAATTTTTCTAAAGATAAAATTCTTCAAATATGTTTCGAAATCATGTGTGTATAAAAACATGTTTTTGTATTTTATAATTGTTTTAAAATTTTTTATGGATTTTTGATTTTATAAACACACAACAATAAATAAAGGCACACAACATAAATAAAACCCCTTCCCCAAACCTAAATGTCACAGTGTCCTCATTGTGACGTCTACAGCAAGCAATCACGCAACAAACCAGCAACCTAAAGGATACAGCTAACAAAAGGAATGGAAAAGAAAAAGACAATGCAATAAAAGAAGTTACAAGGGAAGAGATTATCGGGTATGAGCATAGAAATTCCCCAAAACCAACTGCAAAAATAAGGGAAAATCACCAACCGCAATTCCTATCATCGTCAAGTCACGAAATTATCCCAAAAACGTGGCTACTCGATCGAGCCTGCTAGCACTCAATCGAGGCTGCCATCACTCAATCGAGGAACCAACTGGCGAGCACATCCTGCATTTAAAAACAATGCCATTCAAAGCACAGTCAATACAATTCAAAGCTCGTAACAGTAAATCAAAAATAAGCGCGTGTGCTATACACAAGCATAAATAACACCAATAAAAAGTCCAAGCAAAGAATAAAAGCAATGATTAATGTTTTGGCTCATCAAACTCAAAGTTTATAAACTATGAGCAAGCATTCCCATCACTCTTCAAGTCATCACCCATGGTAGGGATAAGTGGTGCTTCATCCAATAAAGGAGCTTCTTCAAATAATTTGACGAGATCCTCTCTGAAAATTTCGGCCTCTAAAGCATCCAACTCGGCTTCTATGTCATCACTCTCATCTGAGTTGTAAGCTATCGCAGAAGGAGAATCATCTCCATAAATCAGCTTCTCTATCTCATCCACTTCCTTGCTCCATGGATATGACGCAGCAGCAGGGGCATCATACGAGTTCCTGTTAAAACAATAAGAAGAGGATTCATCAATAGTAGGAGAAAGAGTATGAAGCATATTACAAGGAGCTACCGAATGGGGACGCTTTATAGCGTTGTCAAGAACAAATTTAACAGTGTCATCCCCAATTATTAGTGTCAAACTACCATCCATAATATCTACGAGTGCTCCCGCAGTATAAAGGAACGGTCTACCTAGAATAATGGGGACTTGAGAATCCTCAGCCATATCCATAACTATAAAGTCAACGGGAATGAAATACTTCCTTACTCTAACTGGCACATCCTCTAAGACACTCATAGGCTTCTTTAAAGATCTATCAGCCAATTGTAAGGTCATATTAGTGACACGTAGTTGACCCATATTTAACTTTTTACATATTGAATACGGCATGAAACTAACACTAGCCCCTAAATAGCAAAGGGCTTTATCAATAGGTATACTACCAATATGACAAGGGATAGGAAAACTCCTTAGATCCTTCAGCTTTGGTGGTGAGTTAGCTTGTAATGCGGCTGCGCATTCTTGAGTAAATGCTACCGTCTCAACTTCATCAAAAGCCCACTTCTTAAACAAATTTCTTTCAAAACATGGCATAAGCCGGCACTTGAGCGACCAATTCAGTAAATGGCACTGTCACTTGAAGCTTCTTCACTATCTTCATAAACCTTCCAAACTATTATTCAAGTTTGGATTTTTGCAATCGTTGAGGGAAAGGTAGCTGAATTTTAATCGGCTCCGCTTCTTTTGCATTAGAAACAACTTTGGAAGCATTAACGTCAGGTATAGGAGTGACGCGATCGATCCCAGTAGTAACTTGATCAACTGAAGTGGTGCCTCGATCGAGCCTGGGTTGTACTCGATCGAGGAACCTGTTTTTGTCCAATGCCATAGCTGAATTATCAGAAAAATCAAGTCCAGGGGTGGTGCCGCGAGCGAGCCCGAGGTGAACTCGATCGAGTACACTAGTGCCTCGATCGAGCCCGTGTCTACTCGATCGAGTCACCACGCTTTTCCTCGTTTTTTCGCTTTTCTTCAAATCCCGTGTTTGAGTTTTGTCAATTTCTTTTTCATCATCACTTAGCTCCAAATTTCCCAATACCTTAGGATGCATGTAGGGAACCTCATCTTCATTAGTGGGCATGTTCGGGTCTTGATAAGAAATACCGCTCCTTAAAGAAATAGCATTAACATGCTCATGTGCTTGTTTACCTTGAGGAGGGAGACCGGGCTGTTTTGATGTATTTTGAGCCGCCATTTGAGCAACTTGAGTGTCTAGCATCTTGTTGTGAGCCACGAGTTCGGAGATTTGAGCCATTTGCTTTTGTTGAATCATCAAACTTTGTTGCAATAGGGATTTCAGCTCAGTTATCTCATTACTAGGCGCTTGAGGAGGATGTTGCATTTGTTGAAAACCTCCTTGGTTTTGCCTTTGATAACCTCCTTGTGGTTGATTACCACGATTAGGAGGAATAACATAGGTACCTTGAGGAGGGGGTTGAGCAAAAGTATTCTGACTTCTTTCAGGGAAGAAGTTACCATATGGACCGTCTCTTGCTTACCCAAAGACTGAGTAGTCTTCAATTCGGCTATTTGAGCAAGTATGGTTTCTAACTGAGCCGCGACCGCACTATCTGAACCACTTCCTCTCTTACTTCCTCTGGGATTACTGTACTCAACTTTGTGAGTGGCAATCTGATCAATAATATTCCAAGCATTACCGTCATTAGTGTTATCTTGGAATCTCTCATTAGCAGCCGAATTAAATAAGGCTTTATGATCATCATACAACCAGTTATAAAACTGGTTGCAAAGGAACCAAATTTTAAATCCATGGTGAGGGACAGACCGCACTAGTCTTTTGAACCGTATCCAATCTTCATTAAAATCCTCAGTGGGACCTTGCTTAAAATTTGTAATCTGACTTCTCAATGCATTAGTTTTCTGCGGTGGAAAATACCTCTTGTAGAATGCAAGAACTAATGAAGTCCAATTAGTAATTGCGTCAGCCTCCATATCTAAGTCTCTTAACCACTCAGCTGCATCATCTTTAAGAGAGAAGGGAAATAAAGTTTGTTTTACTTGGTCTTGAGTAACCCCAACTGTCAACGAAATAGAACAGCAATAAGTGACAAACTTCTTCATATACTTTGCGGGGTCCTCTCTAACTTTTCCTCCAAATAAATTCCTCTCTACTAGGCTTATATACGACGGTTTGATCTCAAAAGTCCCTTCATATGTGGTAGGGAGCTTGAAGCCTTTAGGAATGGAGTCAATTGTGGGCTCGGAGTGACTTGCCAAGGTCGGCATCGTCAAGGTTGTAGTAGTAACCACAGGTACAGAAATAGGGGTGTCCTCTTTTAAGGACGAATCTTCTGCAAAAGTATACCGCTCGTAGTCAAGTGTACTCAACTCTTCCACTTGACTTACTTCTCTTTGAAATTTTCGTATGTACCGAAAAGTCTTCTCTGCCTCGGGATCAAAAGATACGATCTCTAACCTGTTAGACCTGGGTATACACGAAAACAACAAGAAAAGATAGAACTGTCTCAAGGAACAAGGTTCCCTGAAACAAAAAGACAAAATAAACAAAAACAACTAGAACAATTTTTGTCTTCCCCGGCAACGGCGCCAAAATTTATAAGGTTATTTTCAGTCGTTGGCCTTAATCAAAATAAACCTAAACTACTACTAACAAGATAACTAGTGGCAACTCAGGGTCGAATCCACAGGGAGGCGGTGATTATCTAGTTTGTTTATATTTAAATCGTCTTAAAGTAACCAATTTTTGGGGTTTGTTGATTTTGTTTTCTAACAACTAATAGCAATTTAAATAAAGATGGCAAACAATAATACAAAAGAGTCTAGGGATCGGGTTCACTAGGTTGTATTCAAGGGTAAGATTTAATTCACTGATTGAGCAATTTATATTGTTGAAAGTCATATGATCAGTCGATTCAATATTTCTTTTAGATCTAATTTAACATGTGATCGCTATCATTAAATTATCTCTATTCAATTATCGTGGCCTATACTAGTCTTAACCCGGTCGGTGAAAATCCTAATTTATGCAAGACTAAATTAATCAATTCTGATCAGTAATCAATTAACTAGATGTAAAACGATAATTAAACAACAATAGAAAGCAATTTAACAATCAATTCATACTAACCCCTTTTCTAACAACCTAGATCCCCTTTCACCCTAGATTAAGAATTAAGCTACTCATGATAAGGGTAATAACAACGATAAACTGAATGAAAGACATAATTGAAGACAATAAATAAGAACAAAGAAATAATAGCATGAATTGAATTAATAATTAACGAGGAAAGATTAAGAACAATACCGTAAATAGCTAGATCCGGAATTAAGAACAATAATTAAGCTAAACTAAGTTTTTTAGAGAGTTTTCTGGGGTAGCAATACTAAACTACGGAATATAAGACGTAAAAATAACCTAGGGTACGATTTAGGTATTTATGATATTACATAACCAACTTAAGGAAATTGCGGAAAATTATGGAACATATAGGTTCCTCGATCGAGCCCCAATGTACTCGATCGAGTACACCTCCTCGATCGAGTCTAGCTCTACTTGATCGAGGCACCACGGTTTCAGCTCCTTTCTTCGTGCTTTCCTCTTAATTTTTCTCCCTTCATTCTTACGGATTCCCGTGCCATGCTTCGTGTTTTCCACTGTGCCTACTCCGCGATGCCCATTTCATTCCTTTCCTCCTCAAATGCATCATTCCTGCATTAAACATCAAAAGGCGGAAGTAATAGCAATCTAACATAAAAGGCATATAATTAATATAAATAAGCACGAAAACTTTATCAAAAGCAATTAAGGGGAGGCATAAATATGTATATAATTATGACTCATCAACCGCGTTGACCCGACCCGGATTCGAGTAACGCTTACATGAGTGTTTTTGTTCGAAACAATTATTTTTAGTAATATCTTTATTAATATTGACATTATTATTTATTATTGTTATTAAGAATATTATTAGTAAAAAATTTACTATTTTTTCATTCTTATAATTTATGATTATTCATATATATATATATATATATATATATATATATATATATATATATATATATATATATATAATATTATAATTTTTTTCTATAAATATTAATATTAATATTATACTATGAATATTAATATTGTTATAGTGATAATAACAACAATATTAAATATTATTGTTATTAATATGACTATTTCGATTGATTCACTCAATTCACCTTTATTGATTCGATTCGATTCATCTCACTTATTCGATTGATTTAGTTCAAAGACATGACTCCATTCGATTCGATTCGATTGATTCAGCTCCATTCAGTTCAGTTCAGTTCAGCTCTAAAAAGTCAGAAAGAACTAGGGCCTTAGATTAAATTGTAAAGGAATCTCCTCCGAAGTCAAGGCCACAACAGCCGTGATATAGCATCAACACGCCGTAAAATGGTCAAAAAGACCTTCTCTAGTCTATGTTCTAGCTTATTTTCAGGTCATTTCAGTTCAGCTTAACTCTATTTAGTTCAGCTCAGTTCAGTTCAGCTCAGCTCAACTCCAATCAGTTCAGCTCAGCTCAGTTCAGTTCAGCTCCACTAAATTCAGCCCATTTCAATTTTGCACATCTTAAACTTAATACTCCCCCGTTCTCATATGATCTACCCATTTTATTAAAATACTACACTCATATATTCAACAAATGGGTAGATCATATGAGAACGGAGGAAATAGTTTTTATTAATATTATTTATTTATTTATTAATATTATTTATTTATTTATTATTATTATTAGGCCCTGTTCTTTCTGGCTTTTAGATCGAATCGAACGAGTGAATCGAATAGAGCCGAATCGAACTAAGTCAATGAATCGAATAGAGTGAGTGAAATCGAATCGAATGATCTGAACTGAATGGAGCTGAGTTGAACGCCTAAATCGAATCGAATCGAATGGAGTTGAGTGAATCGAATCGAATAGAGTGAATCGAACTAAGCCGATTGAGTGAATTGAACTGAAATAATAATAATAATAATAAGAATAAGAATAAGAATAATAGTAATAATAGTAATAATAATAATAATAATAATAATAATAATAATAATAATAATAATAATAATAATAATAATAATAATAATAATAATAATAATAATAATAATAATAATAATAATAATAATAATAATAATAATAATAATAACGAAACTGATACCATACAAGATTTCATTGGGCTATCAGCGAGACGGCCCAATCTTAAATCCAACAAAACCATGTCCACTCAAACAAACAACAAAGGCAAATAGACAACAAAAAAAGATATGGGATTGAGCAGCGATATCCCTAAATCACATAAACCCTATCTTCTTCCTCTTACAGAAACCAATTCCATTCTAATCCCCAGTGACTCTCTACAAGAAAACCCGGTCTTTTTCCTTCACCGGTTCAGAAATCTGGTATTTGATCTGCTGCGCATCTCCTCGATAATTTGTTTTGTTACTTTGTCTGGTCGAAGAATTGTGAGCTTATGCTTACTTTGATTTCTTTGTTTCCATAGATGATAGATACAGTTGTTGATGATGGCATTCACAATTCCTCTCTTGGTTTTAGAGTCCATGAAACCCAATCTCCAGTTCAGAAGATCGTGGCACGATAGAGAGATCCCAAGCCATCCCCTATTTTGGTGATTATTTTCTGACTATATCGACAGTTGAAGAACAAATGCTCACTCGTTTCCGTGAAGCTCCTGCAAATCCAACAGGTATTCTCATAACTGATATTCAGTCTGTATAGTTTGTCCATAGTGTTCATATTGTTATGGTGATAAACCCATGCCATAAATCTGTTTTTCGTATGCTCCATTTGTTCCAAACTAGGCCATGCCAAGTGACTTCCTGACTTTTTTCCCCTAGGAAATCACAGCCCTTTGCAATATTGTACTCTTTGTTTGGTTGAATTTACCATACGCTCTACTGATAGGCTTCTAGAAATAAATTATTGACTCAACATATTCTCCTCCAGTACCAGCTAGAATTGGTTGGAGGTTTGTATGTCAGCCAAGTCATCCCTTTTATGTAAGTATGATTCACCCACCTGACCCGTAAATGGTCAGGTTTAGTAGCAATCCACCAGACAAGTTTTCCCATGGCTGCCTTGTTCCATTCCACATCATTTTTCAAACCCAAGCCTCCTTCCACTCTAGGTTTGCAGGATTTCTCCCATGAAACCAGAGAGGATCTAATGAAATCAGCACCTCCATCCCAAAGGAAATTCCTACAAATTGCCTCAAATTCTTGTTATGACTCCACTAGGCAAGATGAACATAGTAGTCCAATAATTTTGTAAAGTTTTAAGTACAGCCTTCACTAGGACCAATCTACCAGCATAAGACAATTTCCTAGCTCCCAGTCCCCTGATTCTATCCATCACTTTATCAATAATGGGTTTGCAATCCTGTGCAGTCAGCCTAGTAGTTTTTATGGGAACCCTTAGGTATTTGAAAGGCAATTTACCCTCCACCATTCCAGAAATTTGCAAAATCTCATTTTTAAGGCCTGCAGGCACTCCATTAAAGTAGGGATTAGATTTTTATTTGCTCGTGTTTAGGTCTGATGACTTGGAGAAAGTAGAGAAGGTTCTAAGCAAAGTCATCATAGAATGAGCATCCCCCTTGATAAATAAAAAAAGATCATCAGCAAATATTAGGTGAGAAAGCTTCATGGGCTTGCACAAAAGAAGAAAATGGAAATCTGGACTCTCAGTTAAATAACTTAAGAGTCTAGATAAATAGTCCATACAAATAATGAATATTAGGGGTAATAAAGGATCTCCTTGTCTTAGCTCCCTTTTACCCTTGAAAAAACCAAACAAATTTCCATTAAGATTTAGAGAATAGCTAATTATTATGACACATTGCATAATCCAATGAGTGAACTGATCTGGAAAGTCCATAGCCTTGAGCAATTGATCCAAAAAAACCCCACTCCACTGTATCATAGGCCTTCTTAAGATCTAGTTTGAATAAACACCTGGGAGAGCTAGCCTTTCTTTCATACAGTCTGATAATATCCTGGCATATAAAAATATTGTCCATAATGCTTCTTCCTTGAATGAAACCTCCTTGAGTGTGGGAGATTAAGTCAGATAATATGAGGGCCAATCTGTTGTATAACACTTTAGAGATGTATTTATATATCACATTACAACAAGCTATAGGTCTGTATTGAAGCATAGTCTCAGGTCTCTCTACCTTAGGGATCAAAGTGACCAAGGTTGCATTTACCTGTTTTAGCAAGGCTCCTTACTCAAAAAATCCATCACTGCATCTGTCACCTCTCCTCCAACTATATCCCACAAGTCCTTAAAGAACTTGCTAGAAAATCCATCTGGACCTGGAGCTTTGTCATTTGGGATATTGAAAATAATATCCTTGATTTCATCATGTGTCACTGGAGCTAGACTGGACAATAACATTCTTTACTCCTATAGTAGGAGCATTAGAACCTAGTAGTACTTCGTAGTACTCCGGGAATGCTTGCTGTATCTCACCCCCATCAGAGTGTATAATTCCTTTGTGGTCTTTAGTTTGATAAATACAATTTTTATTCCTCCTAGCTTTAATAATCCCATGGAAATAGGAGAAATTCGTATCTCTATCTACCAGCCAATGAGCCTTTGCTTTTTGCTTCAGAAAAGCTGTTTTGGCCTACTGTAAGTGTACTGAGTACTGATGAGCTGCATATTCCTGAGCCAAAAGATCCTTGTCCCCTATAGATTGAGAAATTAATTTCTGTAGTTGAAAAAGATTGGTTTCAACCAACATAGCTTGGTTCTCAATATCAGAGTAACAAGATCTATTAATACTTTTAAGGTCAAGCTTAAGTCTTCTAAACTTTTGAATGACCCTAAACATTTTTGTACCCTCACACCTTTGTTGCCAAACTCTAGAAACACAATCATGAAAATCTGGTGATAAAATCCACATGTTAATGTATTTAAATGGCATGTTCCTATGCTAACCTGTATCTGCCAGTCCAATCAGGCAAGGGTTATGATCAAAATGACTCTCGGCAAGGAAATTGGCATACATATTAGGCAACTCATCAGTCCAGCCTTGATTAACCAAGGCCCTATCTAATCTGCTATATACTCTTGTCTCTACAGGTTGCTTATTGTTCCATGTATAATATGAACCCGTATCTTGAATATCCATCACCTCACATTCCTCAAGACATTGCTGAAAGGGGTCAGCCTCTGACATATTAAAACTTCCACCCAATCTCTCCTTAGCCTACAACACACAATTAAAATCTCCCCCTAACAGCCAAGGTTCAGACCCCTGAGGTCTTAATCGTTTCAAACTGTCCCACAAAGGTTCCCTTTCATTAATCCTATTGAAAGCATAAAGCACTGTATAAAAGAAACTCATACCAGTAATTTTATCTATTACTTTCATGTGAATATGTTGAGCATCAGAGTCTAAGAACAGAACATCATAGAGATGAGGTTTCCAGACCACCCTAATTCGCCCTTGTGGACATGTCCCACCTGCATGCCCAGCCGATTTGTGGACATACATTGGTCTTTTGAAAGCCACGCTCGGCGGCGTAAAAATAATTTCGACCAGATCGTTTTAGATCGGTCGGTTTCGTCTCGGCAAGGGTCTCGAAACAATTAGAGATGCTCGGAGTCGCCACCAAGAATTTGTGGGATGCTTGGAACCCGTTCGAATCCACTTTATACCTCGGTCAAACGAAGCACAAAGCAGTGTTTGACATAGGTACTAAAGATAAGGAATCGTCCCTCTTTAGCATCCTATCTCTAGAATGACGCTCGTACGCCCTGGATATGGTCGTACACTATCCAAAGTTTCTGAGTAAGAGGTGAAGGTACGTATTGGGAAGCCTTTTAATTAGACACTCAATCCCGCCCGTGGTAGCGGCCTCTACTGATCGATCTTGGTTGGTTGAATGCAAAAGTTGATAAAACGGTTTAAATGCATGAATGCGCATCCAATAGTTTAAACCTAACATATGAGAGCTTTTAAGTCGGTTGATTTAATCCAAATATCAAGTATAAGATGTCGAGTTGGATTTATGATTGATTTGCATGTAAGACGGAAATTAAACATCCATTTACCGAATTAGGTTTATGGTGCATAACGTGATCCATTTGTCTTAGTAAGACACTTTGCGAATACGGTATTTGAATGAGCACATTAGTCATCTGATCCATCCTATATCCGGGTTAGCCGGAGTCGGGATCGTCCTAGACCAATGCTGGAAGGGGAACAGACCCTGCATCAGGCAGCCGGAAGAGGCGCGAGCCTATTGGCGATGCAAGAGGGTCTCCCCTGGGTTGAAAATAGAAAAATAAGTGGCCTGTTTAGGCGCAGATCCGTCAACAATGTATGACGTGTTCTGAACATTGAAAAAAAAAACGTTTGTAAAACGTGTTGAAAAATGGGTATTTGAACCCGTTTTGGTTTGAAAAGGTCGTTTAGGCCGCTTTTGTGTTGATTTGAAGAACGAGACTTGAATAACCGTCATTGTTTTGGCGGCATTTGATGTCGGGTTCGACTTTACAAGCTTGACATGAATAGTTTTAAAAATGGTTATGGACTAATTGTTTTAAGTTCATTTGAATATAATTTGTCAATATTCATCATCGTACTCGGGTTAAAATCCGACATGGTATGTAGAACCAAGGATGACTTTGTATTGGTGACTAATACATTTATTTTGAAAATATAAAGAAATGATGAAAGGCTTTAAAATACCTTCCAAAATGTAAAGAAATGAAATAAAAGGCTTTAAAATACCTTTTAAATATAATTAACCAAATATTATCACCGAAACACGGATTAAACCGTCATGGTATTAAGAACCAAGGGTGAAAAATGTTTTATGGTTAAAAACTTGTAAAAATAAAAAGGGGTTTGAAAATACTTGAAATGGTAAAAACCGTTTGCAAATATGAAAATAAGGGAGATGAAGAGACCAAACACGGATTGGACTTAATGTAATACTACGAATTTTATAGGCTGGTACTCGAAGGAGTATGGCCTACTCGGTCGAGTAGTGTGTGTCGTGGAGTCTGTTTGGCTACTGCCGAGGAACACTCGGCCGAGTATGATGAATACTCGACCGATTAGAGGATACTCGGCCGAGTATACTCTATACTCGACCGAGTATCCGGTCCGCGAGTGATATTTCAGCGGTTTGATTCGGGAGTAATTAGAGATTATATAATCTCGATAATCAGTTTCTAAACATCATTTTACAAAACCTAATCAAATGTACGACGCTCTAATCATTCCCAATCTCTCCTCTATGTATGTGTGGACAATCATAGCACTCGCATTCAATCCTTCATCCTTTCGTCGGTAAGTCTTTACTCCCATGTTTGTTGATGATTAATTCTAGGGTTTGCCTTTAATCATGAATTGGGGGAAATGGGGTTTTGCAGTTAGTGATTGGAATTATGTGATTGTTGTTGTAGGTGACGATGTAGTATTTGTTATGCATTTGTATGGTTGATTGCAGCGTAAGCGGATTGCGAAAAGGTAGGGTTTCCCTACTCAGTTTACTGTTAATTGATTTAAGATTGTGTTTGTTTTGTAATTGTTGTTATCTGCTGATCATCGGAGTATGGGTGTTGTGGTGACGGTGGTGATGTGGTTGTGTGGCTGTGTTGTGACGGTTGTGGTGTTGTGACAGCTATGATGCTGTGGTGTGGTGATGATTGTGTTAATTGTGGTGGAGTCACTTGCGGGAGTGGCTTCACACCCTAGTTCGCCCTCCGTGGAACCCGTCATGGGAGGGGATGTACACATTAAGGGACAGGGTTGTCGCTCGTTGATGAGATGGACTTAGGTGGGGATGGGCTGCGGTCCCCCACCGGCGGAGTGGATTACCTGTTGCGATGGGTAATCCGGCAGGGCTACACACTCGGTGTGTAGTCAGTTACCGTGGTGGATGATCAGCCGATTTCATTGTTTGTTTGTCTTACATTGATTGAACGGTACTAGCCCCGTGTTATCGTTTTGTAAAACCTGCGGTGATCCACCCGGGGATGGTGAGCAGATTGTGACAGGTAATGCAGATGTTTAGCTATGGGACAGTCATGGGGAATCATCACTTGAGTCTAGCTTCCGCCGTCAAGAGACTTAGCTTGCATTCCTTGTAATTAATAGACATTTCACAGTTATACTTTGGTTTGGTTTTGGAAACATGTAATCGCTAACTCTTTATACCTTAATAAAGGTTGTCTGGAATTTGTAACTTTGATATACTAACCTCGGAAAACCGAGATGGTAACAGCCTTTCATACTAAGGTAGTCCTTGGTAAGGTATCTTGGTATGAGAGGGTGTTACAAAGTGGTATCAGAGCCGAAGATTCTGGCACCTAAAACTAATGAACCCAATGAACTTAGGAAGTCTAAATAAAATGAACCCGGGAAGAGTTGTTTGGAGCTACTGCAAATACTTGGGAGACGTCCCGGAGTCGCACTATGGCCCTCACAAACTCAAGCCGGTCACGGGGGGAACTGTGTTATGTGTTTATTTGATTCATGTGTGTGGTGTGTCGAAATTGAATGCTTGGAACATGTGGTAGAAGGTGTAATGTGTGAAATTCTGTGAAGGACATTGTGAAAGTGGTAGAAAGGCATGATGGAATTGATGCGTGAAATCAATTAAAGCGGTTTTGGCATGAAAAGTTTTGGCATGTTACGTGTTTACTATGTGGCTTTCTGATTTATGACGTAATATGCTTAACCTTGGGTAGCGATGCATAGTATGTAGAATTGCATGCTTAAGTATGCTATCGTAAGTTTATGTTGTGTTTAATGCACGTGTGGATATGATGAAAGTTCACATATGTACTGGTTTTTAGAAGTATTGAGTTGTTATTGTTTGCTTTATTCATGTTCAAGTTGTTGTGTTTAGAAAATTTGATTTGTATGAAGATCGATTACGGAAGGGTTATCTTAAAACTGTCATAAGTCAAGTTCTAGAAATGATATTGCTGTAATTCTAAGTTGACGTGATAGCTTGTCTTCTCACGATTCTAACGATAGGTCACACGCCCAGAATGACCAGGTAACGAGTGAGATATGACTGTTTTATGAAAACTGGACGTTGCTGAGAACTGTGCTGATACTCGACTGAGTAGTCTCTACTTGGCCGAGTATCTTTCATACTTGACCGAGTATTCCATATTCGGCCGAGTAATCTCTCTGTGATAAGTCTGTTTAGCTTCTAGAGTCGTGACTCGGCCAAGTAGTCTCAATACTCGACCGAGTACCCTGTACTCGACCTAGTATGATATGTACTCGATTGAGTACCTCGGTGGGCGGTCATTATGAGTCAGTGGCTATGTTCTTACCTTTGTTTTGAGTCGGTGGCTATGTCTTGCCTTTTTTTAGTCGGTGGCTATTTTCTTACATTGTTCTGAGTCGTAGGGTATGTACACATGTATGTTTTGAGTCTTAACGTGTTCTTGTATATATGTGACGGTCTTAATACGTAAGTTACCCAATGTTATGATAGGGATAATGCCGGCTTATGAGGGATATGTGTTGGATAAGGAAGACATGTGTTAATGTGGTTTTGAGAGATAGTGGAAAAAGGAGAGGGAAGAATGATGAACTAATCGAGGTAAAGAGCATGTTTTGTGAGATATGATGAGTGATACAGTCGTGAGTTGAGTAATATAAAAGTAAGGGTATATGGGAAAGGTAATGTAAGTGTAAAGAAACGTGAGAACTAAAGATTGAGATGAGGGATAAGAATAGTGGCATATTGGGAGGTGTAAGGATCTATGGAGGGAGACGGTTAGGATTTTGTAGATTGGAGATATATGTGATGAAAGGTCGTTATAGAGGGATGGAAACGAATGGTGCATAATGAGATCGAGTTAGGCCGCGATGGGTAGATAGTGGTCGGGTTTGAGAATTTGGAATATCTAGAGGTGAGCCTAATGTGTAATTCTTTGGGCAATTAACGGTATGAGGTGAATTTTGGTTTCTAGAGATACGAAAGGGAGATACGACTAATTGAAGAGTAACCGCTAGTGTGTGGACTTGATGGTGACAAGGGTGGATGAGAAGCGAGATGAGAGGGGATAAGTGATAAGAAAGAATGAGAAGATATTGATATGAATTAATGGAATTTGAGTTGTGGAGCAAACAGAAGGTAATCGGATTACTAAAGAGTTAGGTAGGAGAAGGAAGGAGATGAATTATTAATCATTATTTTGGGGTGGAAGTACGTTGGGAGAACATTGAACAAAGTGACGGGACATGGAAATAAGGAATCATGGAAAGGCAAAATAGCTTTATGAGAGGATGTGAGTTAATAGTTATATAGAAATTCAGGACGACATGTTAGCCGTCGATTTTGAGGTATTAAGGGAGTAAGAAGCTGGCAGAGTGTTTACGCGATATGAGGTTTTGGTGGAGAGTTAGGTGATGATGCAATAAAAGGTAGACTTAGAAATAATGTTGAGGTAAATATTGTTGATGGATTTGATGTTCGTTATTTGGGATGGTAACCAAAGAGAGGAAACAGATTGTTATATTAAGAAATGATAGTAAGAGAGTGGTCACATGAAGGGTGGTGGTGCTTTAGTGTTGTCACTAATGGTTGAGGATGATGTTACTTTAGGGAAGTTAGTTGTTCCAATGAGTTTGATTTTGTGGAAGTGATTAGTATGATTGGTTGTGAGGGAGTATAAGGTGTGGATATATGAGGTGTTCGCTGGAAGTTGGGTACTGATGTTATGGCTACATTTGCCGGAGGGGGTGATAATTGTGTGTATGAGAGGATATGTTATAAGGGGCACCTGAGTTAAGTCCGGATGAGAGGTATTCATTGTCAAGTGGTAACTTATGTGATCAGGATTGACTACTTAAATTCGATATGGGTCCATGAGGTGTGTAAAACTTTGTGTGAGGTCCTGGCCTCACGAGTAATGGTGTGGCGTGATAGTTACGAGTCGTTATATGTGTGTTCCGCTTTATATGTTATACTTATATGTGTATGTATGATATCTGTAAGTAATGTTGTGAGGTTCCGGCCTCAAGAGTCATGGTATGGATAATATTCATAAGGTTGGTATTTGTGACCTCGTCTAATATGCTGCGTCGTGATCTGGTAGAGCAGTTTTAAGAAAGTCTTGTGGTCAAGGAAGTTGTGCTGAGTCAATGTTATGAGATTGTAAAAGTTGTGATGGCTATCGAGGTGGTTTTTGTGCAATGTGCACGGTAATTCGTGTGGTGATACAGGTATTTTTCATGTTGTCATAGATCGTTGTTTGTTTACTGCTATTTCTTGTTAGTGTCGGTCGGGGCATATAGACCGTTGTGTTGTTTTTCGATGTTTCTTACCAGTGTCGGCATGGGTATGTTCCTATTGGTTTGTATAGAGGACGATATGAAAGAGAGTTGGGTATGGCTCTGTTGCTGTCATGGTAAAGTAATATTCCGTTAATGGGACAACATTGTGAGAGGTTGTTGGAGTACTTTTGATCTTGTTTTAGATGAGGCATTGGTGGACATAGTTGTGGCAAGAGAATTGTGGAGCATGTGTGGTATTGAACTGGAACTACATGTGGTTTAACACCTTTTCTTGGGACAGCGAGTACGGAGTTTTGGGACTTAGAATCATGTCAAGTTAAGGGTGAGTTTTGGGGTAATAAAGGAGATGAACTTGAGAAGCTAATGTAAGTACGTGTAACACTAACTGCCTTTTGACATATTGATTTTCAACCACAGAACGCCACGTAGGCTCTGTGGTTATTGCTTTAATAGATAGGATTATTATTATTATTATTATTATTATTATTATTATTATTATTATTATTATTATTATTATTATTATTATTATTATTATTATTATTATTATTATTATTATTATTATTATTATTATTATTATTATTATTATTATTATTATTATTATTATTATTATTATTATTATTATTATTATTATTATTATTATTATTATTATTATTATTATTATTATTATTATTATTATTATTATTATTATTATTATTATTATTATTATTATTATTATTATTATTATTATTATTATTATTATTATTATTATTATTATTATTATTATTATTATTATTATTATTATTATTATTATTATTATTATTATTATTATTATTATTATTATTATTAGTAGTAGTAGTAGTAGTAGTAGTAGTAGTAGTAGTAGTAGTAGTAGTAGTAGTAGTAGTAGTAGTAATAGTATTAATATTAATTTTATTTCAGCTAGTAGTAGTAGTAATAGTATTAATATTAATTTTATTTCAGCTCTAATGAATATAGGTAAAATAAGCACTTATCAGCAAGGACAACTACAAAAATGAATTATTACACTACACCCCCTTAAAATGAACTACGTCCCCGAAATTTGCTCACACTCAAAACCGTCAACACTATCGTAATCATGCAAACTTACAACTTTACTCTAAAACTCTGTTCATTTCAAATAAACAATCCCACGGGTACCACCAATGCTTTTAACGACATCAATCCACAAGACCATCCTTGTTTCCATGACTACGACCTGTCATGTTTCATGCTGCAACAATACTTCAATAACAAAACTAAACAATTGATCACAAAATTTACAGAATATACCACAAAGTGTAGAGCTATCACCGCGGTGTGACACCTTTACCCCTCTTAAGACAAGTTTTACATCCTCGTAACCCAACCACCACCATATCCTTAACTATTTCCTTTTATAACAACAATCCTGTCTTATTGATAATCGATTACTTGCCTTTAAACATTCCACTTCTCAATCTGCTAAGAAAAGGATATGAACTATTTGCAGCCGCGAGCACAATACGACACATACTCCACTAACTATTTGCCACTACTTAGTCAAATACATAACTCGTCTAATCGTGTTCCGAAAGTAGTCCAACAACTATGTCCAATTAATAAAGTGCCTATGGAATAATGATAACGCAACAACCACAGCTGAAATCCTCCACCCATTATATATTCTACTCCCTCACCCACAAGCCGAAGGTTAAAGGAAACAATAGTACTGAAAGCACAACATCAATCCATATGCCCATATTAGAATAAACATAGCCTTTTAAAATTCATATCTCGAAGCTACTCCCTCGGTTCAAAGCCAAATCGATATTCGGTCCGATTTGGTCTTAGACCGAAATGGACCTAAAACTATATTTTTCTCTATTTTGTATTTGATATACACATTTAAATCTGCTACATTAATTGCATTGAATATTAGACTATTGCTTCTATAAAAATAATTATTAATCTTATTATGTAAAGTCTTTTAAGGACAAAACAATTATTCGTTTAATGATTAGTCACGAAAAGTAGACCTGACAAAACCCGACCCGACTCGACAAAACCGATCCGACTCGTCCGATATCGGACCCGTCTGACACCCGAAAATACAAGAAAATCATAACACCTGAAACCGACCCAGCCCGATTTGACATAACCCGATTCTTAATAACACCCGATAACCGATATAGCCCGAACCTAAAAATACCGAAACCGATTAAACCCGATAAAGAAAAAACCCAACCCAAGTAAGACTCGATTAAGGGTGTATCTTATGCTGTGTTTGATGTTTGTGATTTGTTAACTAACTAGTCTTAATCCCGTGCAAATTGCACGAGAATTCTTTTTAGAAGATTGTTATTAAGAAAATGTAGATATTAAGTTAATTAACAAAGTACTATTTAACTATCTCCTTTGAAATTTAATTATCTTTTAGAAATAATGTATTAAAGTAGTTTTAAACCCGTGTAAATTGCACGAAAATGCTCGTTAGGGGATTGTTATTAAGAAAATGTAGATATTCAAGATTAAGTTATATACTATTTAACTGTCTCATTTGAAATTTTAATTATCTTTTAGAAATAATGTTTTAAAGTAAAATCGTACTTTTTGTTTAACAATTCTAGTTTTCAAATAATAATAATTGAATTATAAAATCATATTTAAGATATTAGATTTGAACTAATATTAATTTCATTTGCAATTAATATAAATAATACAACGGGTCAATTGGTTGAGTACTTATAGTACACTATGTCTTCTTGTTACCTAAATTGCACAGGTCTAAATAATTGTACATTTATACAAATTATTAACCCCGTCTTCCATTTAGTCAACCCCGTGCACGAAATAAAATGAAAATTATGACGTGTTAGCAATTTATTTATTTTTATTGTTATATCGGTTTTTTAACATGTGCCCTTAAAAATCATATAAGGCAATATTTTTAAGATCTTTTATTAAAATGATACGGATGAGTATATCTTTCTATTTTTCATGATTGGTTAAATATATATACTTTCTTATTTGACTTCTTATCATGTGCCCTCACGGCACATGTTAAAACCGTTGTCATATTGTTGTTTGTAATTATATATTGCAAATTCTCATTTGTGAAGAGCGCTTTTTCGTCATAAATTGTAACATACCCAAATGTGATAATTTTAATGAGAAAATGTGAGTTGATAGGTAACATTTTAAGAGTGGTTACTTTTTATCTTAAGGTAATCATATTTAGACCCGTCACAAGAGAGACTAATTGATTATATATACGGAGTACAGAACTTTTACGTAGAATATTAGGGAATCCAATGTAACTACTTATGAATTAAGCTTATCCACAAAACTTGGACCAACTCACTAAAACCTAATCACTAATCACGTCTACCTAATCCTTAATACCTTAAACCAAGCCTTTCTCATCTTTCACTCCTCAATAGCCGTCACCCTCTCCCTTTCAATTCTTGTTAAAAAAAAAATAAATGCGATATAAAGTGCTCAAAATGCATGCATGGGATTAGAAGGCAAGGTTTGATTGTTAACTTTTCTTTTTAAATTGAAAGTAATCAACAGATTCGGTCATTTTTTGTCTTCAAAATAAATTTTTAATTAAAAAAACTTGTCAAACAATTGGAAGAATTTTTTATTTGTATTCAAATCCTTGTAATTGGTTTCATTTACGTTTTAAGTATTTTTAAAATTTACTGCATATTGCTAATTTATTAAAGAAATTTGTAATTTATTCACTTTCTTAAACTATAATTTGATTATCGAATTTTTTTTCTTATTTATAAATTTGTCCTCATTAAACTGCCATCTATTACGGTTTTCAAGACTTTTTCTCATGGGATAATCTACACTTATAAATTTAATTTGATTTGTAATTTTTTTTTTTTTATGTTTTAGATTAATGAGTATTATTTGTTTCTCTATAAAATTGACATTACTACTCAACAAAAATTTAGTTTTAAATCATCGCTCAACAGAAGATGAGTATTTTAGTTCTATTTTCTATCTAGTTTAAAATACCGGAAAAAAAAAATAAAGTTGCTTTTATTTTTACACTATGTAATTTATCTACTGGTTATAATATCGAAAATTCTCAAGTAATTGTTTTTCATTAGCTTTTCACAAGAATTAATTGCATAATTTTAGAATGAAGTACAATGAACAATGAATTTGCTGTCTAATTAATTCACAAATAGAACATAGCCCAAAAAATAAGCAAACTTAAAACTGCCTTTGACATATTGATTTTCAACCACAGAACGTCACGTAGGCTTTGTGGTTATTGCTTTAATAGACAGGATGTTTGGGAATTGCTATTTAGGACATGCGAACTTTGAATTGATACTGGTACTCTTTTAACTATGTACAGTGGAAGCATAGAGTTATGGAGTATGATAATTTTAATTGGCAATTTTTTAATTTCAAAACTTTTACTAAACGTGTGTAAGTGTGGGCAAAAGCCACAACTCCTCACTATGCCACATAGAACATGGAAAATATTGTTGATATAATCTTATTTTTCACATTGTCCGTCCACGTTTTTGTAAACAAATTTTGGTAATTGGCAATAATAAATTACCATTACTCATGTAAGACATTTACACATATTATGTAAGGATCTGTTTTACATTGTTATATAATTTCTTTGTCCCAGTAAATAGTTTACGGTGTTGTTTGACCAAGCTTTAAAAGTGTTTTTGTAACTGAAAAAGTAGTAGTTTGGCCAAACACCCTAAATTAGGACTTTTAAAACTACTAAAAAGTTAAAAACTGATTAATCACCTCCAAAAGTAGAAGTAGTACTTCTACTTCTACTTCTACTTCTACTTCTACTTTTCACATAAACAGCCAAAAAAAAAAACAAAACAAAAGTTGTATAAAAGTAGTTAGGCCAAACACATACATTTTATATACATCGCTTTTACAAAAGTATAGCCAAACAACCAAAACTTTTTCAAAAAGTAACTTGTGAATAAACCCTTTTAAAAAGGAAAATTTATTTTACACAAGCAAGGCCAAACAACACCTACATTTGCTTTATTTTATGAGGGGAAATAAAGCAAATGTAAATTATTGACTGGGACAGAGGGAATTAAACACTAACTGAAAATAAATTAATACACCTCTTTGCTATTTTTAGCTCTACTAGTTGTTGCTCTGCGCCCTACCGGGCGCGGTGCCCCAATTTGGCTAATCGTCTAACGAACCTCATTAGTAGGCATTGAAATAAAAACTGAAACTGTCTTTCCCCTGGACAGAAACGGCGGTAGAACAAATAGCGTAAAAAAAACATCTATGTAAAATACGTAAAGCACCGCTTCAGTGCAATATAAATTGAAACGCCACCGACCAGTGAGACAAGCCTGTTTTTCTCTATAGACAAGCTCATGGTGCAAACGGAAATATAGGACAAGATAACACCGCAAAAACCATACTACAACATGATCCGACATATATACGAGATCAGACTTGGAGAAAAGGCAATGCGAAGAAAGAAGAAAAAAGTCAACCCACAAAAGATCATTTTTTCAAGAAAAAACATACAAATTCCGACATATATACAAGATCAGACTTGGAGAAAATATATACCAAAATGACGGATAATCGTTAAAAGTACAAAGTAATAAACAGCACAATCGAGAAATTAAAGGGCCCATTACATAATATCGAATTAAAACCTTAATGCTGGATACGCTTTTTAACCTTATTCAAATTCTAAAATAGAAGTTCAGAACGTTGCGTCTCATATATTGAAAGTACTGGGCTAGTGTACGGCTTTCCGCAACTCTGTCGGATAATCAACTGGAATAGCACTATAGTAGTGCCAAATGTGACCACTGCCAAGTACAGAACAATACCTGCAATTTACAGTCACAAGTAATATGCACAAAAGTCCTAGGAACAATGTGAAGGTAGAATGAAAGCAATGAATTATGTAGTTCATTTCTTTCAAAATATTGTTATTTCAAACAAGGGAACCTTACCCCAACCCTCACACCCAAAAACCATCCCCAACAAATTTCATTTTTGAGGCAATGACACTACAACACAAAAGAATTAATAGAATTCTACAAAACATCCATAACTGGTATCACTACAAAGCCTCCCAATGTGCTAACACCCAATAAGCTTGCAAACGGCCAGACTCCATCCCACAATTCACAGGACCACTCTAAACATGGGTCAGCGTTGCAATAACAATCTACACGTATATCCCCGAATCCAAGAACTCCCTAAATTGTCTTGTGTGCACAGAAAATCATTCAGATGGCCCATTACTTATTCTGGATCAAGTCACTACCTATAGGCTAAAGTAAAACAATGAATTATTAATTAAGGAGCTTTAAATGTGCAATGGTGTATGACGATTAATCGAAAATTTACCTATTCAGATGACAAAGATAGCGGAATTGTAGACAACTCGTAATCTCACCAAATCTCGCACAAACCAATCCCCTTCATTATTACACAACCGACATCCCTTTAAAACCCACTAAATTGTCTTCCCCCTAATAGACTCGAGAACTAAGCCAAGAAAGACCTAAAACCCAAATATAAAAGCAGCTAAGACCACCACATTCAGTAACCAGGCTGCAATATAAATCGAAAAGGGACATGTAGATGATACCTATGCAGGAGAAATTGAATGACTGTATCTGCAATCTCGTTTGACGAAGACCTGACATGAAACGAAAAAGTAGTCAGATGTATCAACTTGATACGTGGACAAAATATGTGGAGCTTGACTATAACATGAAGCCTAAATGGACATAAGTAAACTACACCGGCACATTTTTCAATTTCGTACCTTTGATTGATGACAACAACAACTTCGTATTCCTGAGGCCGGAGATACAACTTGGCACAAAAAACTGATCATTCACCCTACAATGAGAAAGTATCCAAATTTTAATCTATAGGTCTCTTAAAACTCCATAAAAATTCCACATCAAACAGAGCTACGGGTACCTGAAATTCTTGAATGTCAACAATTGGGAAAAATCTCCTCATTCTGCTCCTCGTTGAATGAAGAAAAAACCTTCAAGTCCTTCCAAGAACATCCATGGTTTCCGGACGATCAGTCTATCACAATAATACAAAATTAGCGACAACAATAACGCTTCGTTGATGCCTCAAGGGCTTCAAGAAATTGCATGCTAAGGTAGGGTGTCCAACTTGAGAATTCTTCCAGTATCAACACCCAATTAGCCATACTTCGAATATAAAAGAGAAGAAACCTATCAGTGTAATAAATGCAGAACAAAATCACAAGCAATAAAGACTCACTTGTTAGATACCTTTGTTTTGGGATTTCAAAGAATATCTTCATCGAGCACCGATCCACTCAAGTAAAGCAAGAAAGATACTTCCCAACCTCATCCCAGTTACTAAAGAAATTTCTGTACTCTCGTCCAAGCGTAATAATTTAATACAACATGAGCCTATTTTTCATATACAATGTGAACGTAGAATGGAAGCCGTGAATTTGTAGGTGTTCATTTCTTTCATAATCATGTTACTTTAAATAAGGAACCCCGCCTCAGCCCTCACACCCTAAAACCATCCCCTACAAATTTCATTTTTGAGGCAGTGGCAGTGTGGCACTATAACATAGAAGATAAAATAGAATTCGACAATAAGATAAATACTTGCCTTTGTGTCTCTCTTTGTGTCTTCTACACAACTTCGTAACCACCTTAACAATAACAATTGAACACAAGGTCAGTACTATTTGCACCAAACCCAGCTTTAATGTTTCTTGTTAGAAAGAAATTTACGTTGTAAAGAATGGGCAGGTTAATAAAATGATACCTTAACAGGCACAATTTCGCAATTGATGGCGCGGATATCAACACCAGTAAAAAGTAATGCCTTGTAGTGAGCATTAGCTACCTCACTCCCAGATGATAGTCTGAGATGAGCTCATCTGAGTCTATCTAACTGTGAAAGAAACCGCGAAAAAAATTAAAAAGCGGTTCATAATCACACCCGAAAGACACACATTTAAAGAAAAAATATAAAAATATTAACCATCATCGTCGTCGCATTGTAATCCTCTTCGTCACCATAATAGTCATTGAACTCCGATAAACAATTTAGGGCGGTTGTAATTGGCACTGAACTGCAACAACAGCCACGAAAACCCCATATATAAGCACTAATCAGAGCAGGAAATATAGGGATAAACAAGAAATTATGAGTTTCAGGAACAAACAATTTAGGGCAGTCCCATCCTTCGCCTTCTCCACCCCTAGGACCTGTTGTCGCAATTATAAACAGATGACAACAAAATCCGCCCAAACTTGGAGCGGAATAAGTAAATGTGAAAGAGTAGAAAATTAACAGGAAATTATAGCTGATGGAATTTAAAACCACACTTGAAGCAGACCCACTTAACAGATAAACTAATAGCAGGCAGTTTACCCCGTGCCCACATCAACCGGTGATGAACTATCTTCCTTCGGCTTCTCCACCCCCAGGATGTGCTATTGCAATTAAAACAGCACAAATGAGAGCTGACAGGGATGGACAGTAACGGTAAGCTTCTTAAAACACAAGATCACGTATAAGTAGAGTAGAAAGTGCTAGATTACAGCAAAGGCGCGAAACACAGTAAACGGAATACCATTCATGCCGATCCCTGAACAAGCAGGATATCCAAAGTAAACGGAATACCATTAATATGTATGACATTTTGATACCCTTTTCAAGGCCAAATTGAGCTTAGTAAACACAATAAAGCACGTGGCAACATGGAAGCTTTCAAGCTATGAGCCTAATTAACATGTCACAATGAACAACCCAACTAAGACCAGGGCAGCGACAATTTAGGGATACCATATAAATATCGGGTTCCATTAACTCGTGGCCATGAATGAATTTAATTGAAAATATTATCCCATTAACTCATAGCGAGAAAGACCAGGTCTGTAACACCCCCATACTCCGAGTGCCTTACCAGGACCACTCAGGTATGAAGACATCACCATCTCGGTTGCCCGAGGCATGATTATCAAATAGACAAAACAGAAATAACATTTATTATAAGTAGTTTAATGAATGAGTACAGTCCTCGAAACCAAACTGAAAGTACAATACATTATTCCAAACTATCTGTTCTCAACTGAAATGTAAATAAAACTAAACTACAGCGGAAGACTCTATCGTCATGTCGTGGCCATCCCAGCTATCCCAGTATCATCTCTATACCTGTTCAATATCTGCTCACCATCCCCGAATGGATCACCGCAGGTTTTACAAAACAACACCGGGGTCAGTACTAATCACACAATCAATATAGATAACAACGATAAGACAAACAGACAGCTGAACTGCCACACACACACACACACATCCAACCAACCGTCTCAATCATCGATCGTCCTTTGGACCTGCCCCGCCGTGGGGGACCGCAGCCGTTCCACCTAAGCCCCGCTCATCGTACGAGCGATAACCCTGTCCATTAATGTGCACATCCCCTTTCGTGGCGGGTTCCACGAAGGGCGAAACTAGGGCGTGAGATCACTCCCGCAAGTGACCCCACTCAGCCGAGAACGCATCTCGAGAACCATCAACAACACAACCACAAGCACAATTACAAACACAATCATCATATCAAGCAACTAACTACAGCACATCACCAATATCCCATTATGGGACTAATACCGAGTAGAAATCCTACCGGAAAGCACAACACGCAGACGGTATCTACAAATTTGTCTCAAAACGCCTCTTCTATGAATTCTCCTCCTAACATATAACATACAAAGACTACCAATTACTTACTATTCATAAAACCCCAAATCCCAAATTAGGGTTTGACCAAACCTAGCAAAACATTATATAAATTATATTAGAAGCTTACCCTCGACGCAAGGAATCCAACGACACGAACTACGATGCAAACCGATGCGAACTCCCGGAATTGTCAAGAACGCGATTAGGAAGAAGACAAGTTGCTTTCTCTCTTAAACAGGTTTTAGGTTTTGTAAAAAGTGATTTAGAACAAAGACGAATTGGTTTAAATACCTTAATCGCGTAATTAACAAAACCCGAGAAAACTCCCCGTAAAAATAGGACACTCGATCGAGTACCCAAGGTACTCGATCGAGTACCCCCTACTCGATCGAGTGCCCCTGACTACTCGATCGAGTGCCCAACAGTCGAAACTATTTTATTCTCGCAACATAACCTTACTCGACAGAGTAAGGGCTACTCGATAGAGTACCCCCAAGACCATAAATACGGAGTATTACAGTCTTCCCTCCTTAAAAGGAACTTCGTCCCCGAAGTTCAAACCACTACTAAACAAAGGTACTCCCATAAGCTTCCCGACTCGAAGGTCAAAATAAACACAACGCAAAACATGCTACTAACCCAACTTATCCCGACAAACATACCGACACAACATATATAAAAGGGGTGTAAAAACTCTTAAAAACTCTTGCGATCATCTCCTACCCCCCTAAAAGAAACAAGGTTACGTCCCCGTAACCATACATACCTGATCAAAAAGGAAAGGGTAACGCTCTTTCATGATATCCTCCGCCTCCCATGTAGCTTCCTCAGTCTCATGGTTAGACCAAAGGATCTTAAGCAAAACTGTCTCACCACTCCTGGTCTTCCTAACTTTTCGGTCTAGGATCTGCTTAGGCATCTCAAGGTATGATAAAGACTCATCCAGCTCTAAGCTCTCTGCCTCCAACACATGTGACGGGTCACTCACATACTTCCGCAGCTGCGATACATGAAACACATCATGGACTCTCTCCAAAGAAGCCGGTAAAGCCAACCGATAAGCCACTTCCCCAACTCGCTCTAAGATCTCATAAGGCCCTATAAACTTCTGACTTAGCTTGCCTTTCTTCCCAAATCTCATAACTCCTCGCATAGGAGACACTTTCAGAAGAACCTTGTCCCCAACCTGAAACTCTATGTCCCGACGATGTAGATCTGCATAACTCTTCTGTCGATCCTGGGCTGCTCTCATTCGTTCCCCGATCATCTTAACTGTTCCACCATCTCATGTACCATCTCTCGGTCCTAAAACCACTTTGCCAAAGACTATCGTCCCAACAGATCGGACTCCTACATCTCCTTCCATACAAAGCCTCAAACGGTGCCATACCAATACTGGTGTGATAGCTGTTGTTGTAAGAAAACTCTATCAAATCAAACCTCTGCTCCCAGCTACCACCAAAATCCATCACACAAGCTCGCAACATATCCTCAAGAGTCTTGATTGTTCTTTCAGTCTGCCCATCTGTCGCAGGATGAAATGCTGTACTCATCTTCAAAGCTGTTCCCAACGATTCCTGCAACTCCTTCCAAAACCTTGATATAAACCTCGCATCTCTGTCAGACACTATGTCCTTAGGGACTCCATGTAACTTAAGCACGTTCTTTCGATAGGCCATAGCCAATTGTGCCTTAGTCCATGTATCTTTCATTGGAACAAAGTGAGCTGACTTGGTCAACCGATCCACTATCACCCAAATCATGTTGTTACCTTGTTGACTCTTCGGCAAACCCACAATGAAATCCATGGAAATGGATTCCCACTTCCACTCAGGCACCTCCAAAGACTGAACCTTACCTTGTGGTCTTCTCTGTTCCCCTTTTACTCTCTGACATGTCAAACAACGGGACACAAACTCAGCTATCTCTTTCTTCATCCCAGGCCACCAAAACGTTTTCTTCAAATCTTTGTAAAGCTTGTCTCCACCCGGATGAACTGAATATGGTGTGCAATGCGCTTCTGTCATGATTGTCTTTTTCAACTCCTCGTCATTAGGAACACACCACCTACCATCAAACCTCAAGCTACCATCTGTATGAATGGAAAACCGGGACACCGTCCCTTTCTCTACTCCAGCTCTCCACTCCACTACCTTAGGATCCAAAGCCTGTTTACCTCGAATATCATCATAAAACTCCATGTGTACTGTCATATCACCCATAGCATCTCCTTTTTGTATCATATGAATCCCAAAGCTCGCTACCTCCTCCCTCAGCCTCATCAAAGATAGAGCTGTACACAAGGAATGTACACTCTTTCTGCTCAAAGCATCAGCAACAACATTGGCCTTCCCTTCATGGTAGATGATTTCCATGTCGTAGTCACCAATCAGCTCCATCTACCTCCTCTGTCTCATGTTCAACTCCTTCTGCGTGAAGATGTACTTGAGACTCTTGTGATCAGAAAATACCTTAAAGATTGCTCCATAAAGGTAGTGCCTCCAAATCTTGAGAGCAAACACCACTGCACCCAACTCCAGGTCATGAGTAGGGTAGTTCTCCTCATAAGGCTTCAACTGCCTAGAAGCATAGGCAATTACTTTACCATTCTGCATCAACACACATCCCAACCCATTCTTCGAGGCGTCTGTATAGACCTCGAAATTCTCGCTCCCTTCAGGCAATGCCAAGACAGGAGCCGTGGTCAAACGCTCCTTTAAGGTTTGGAATGCCGTCTCACAACTCTCATCCCAACGAAACCTGTTTTCTTTCCTCATCAACGCCGTCATTGGTCTAGCTATCTTGGAGAAATCCTTCACGAACCGCCTGTAGTATCCAGCTAAACCCAAGAAACTCCTCACCTCAAAGAACATTCTTTGGTGCTTCCCACTTTGTCACCGCCTCAATCTTCGTAGGATCCACGACTACCCCATCTTTAGAGATTACATGCCCCTTAAAAGCAACTTTCTCTAACCAGAACTCACACTTGGACAGCTTAGCATACAACTCATGATCCCTCAAAGTCTGCAACACGATCCTCGGATGCTCCTCATGCTCCTCCTTAGTCTTAGAGTAGACTAAGATGTCATCGATAAACACTACTACGAATCGATCCAAGAACGTCTCGAAGATCCTATTCATCAAATCCATAAACACTGCCGGCGCATTAGACAACCCAAATGGCATCACCACATACTCATAATGGCCATACCTCGACGTGAAAGTTGTCTTTGGTATGTCCACATCTCTAATCTTCACCTGATGGTACCCCGACCTCAAATCAATCTTAGAAAAGATTGTTGCACCGCTCAACTGATCAAACAGGTCATCTATCCTTGGCAAAGGATACTTGTTCTTTATCGTCGCACGGTTCGACTCCCGGTAGTCTATGCATAACCTCAAAGTTCCATCCTTCTTCTTCACGAAAAGAATGGTGCTCCCAAGGCGATACACTTGGTCTAATGTATCCCTTCTCTATCAAATCATCCAACCGCTTCCTAAGCTCCTCCATCTCCTTAGGACCCATACGGCACGGTGCCTTAGAGATTGGCCCCGTCCCTGGCTTCAACTCAACGGTGAAATCTATCTCCCTCTTCGGTGGCAACCCGGAATCTCCTCTGGAAAAACATCTGCAAACTCTCCCACCACTGGTATCTCATCAACGGGCTCTCTATCAGGTCATCTCTCACATGGCACAAAATCGGAGGACATCCCTTCCTCGATACGACTTCAAAGTGACAATTTGCAATCAACTTAACTTTGGGTTTGACTAGAAACCCACGGTAAGACACACTTACACCCTTAGGACCTCTAAGGGACACTCTCTTTTGATGACAGTCTATCTTAGCCTTATACTTTCCTAACCAATCCATCCCAACTATCATCTCAAAACCATTAAAAGGAAACTCTAGCAAGTCTACAGGGAAATCGACTTGCCCAACTATCAAAGATACATCTCTAAACAACCTCCCACACGATACAGACTCACCTGAAGGTATGAAAACTTGCTCCCTAACAGACTCATATACTCTCAAACCCAACTGTTTTACATGACTCGAAGACACAAACGATTGAGAAGCCCCCGAATCAAACAAAACAAACGTAGGAATACCATTAACAAGGAATGTACCGGTGATAACGTGCGCATCCTCCTCATTTTGCCTTCTTGTCCATCATGAACAACTTGCCACATTGGTCTTCTCCGCCCACCTCCTGGACAAGATTACTAGGCGATGCGGTCGGCTTAGCACCCGACCCTTGATTGTTGTTGTTGTTCATCGGTGTCTTCGCATAAGAATTACCGCCGTTGCGGTTGCCTCCACTCGATAGCTCGACCTCCCCGGTTTGGCCATGATCCGGGTCCATTTGCTCGCAAAGCTCTGTGCGGGTCTCGAAAAGATCCGGTGCGCTCGTGCACTCATGTCTCTTGTGGCCTACGCCACCACAACCAAAGCGAGTCACTCCCGGTGTTGCTCACACTCCCACGACCTCGCCCAAAGGAAGTTCCGGACTAAACCCGAACAGGAAGAAAATCCCTTAGATTGATTGTGGTTGCCTTTCTTGAAATTAGATTGGCCACCACCCTCGCTCTCAGACTTCCTCTTCTCTCCACCCGACCTCTCCTGAGCCATCTCCACTAATCTCTCAGCTTTCCCAGCCCTCTCATATGCTTCCTTCACATCAGTAAGGACTCCCACGGATAACTTATCCATAATTTTCGTGGTTAGCCCTCTCTCAAACCTCAAAGCCAGATTCTCCTCACTCAAACCCATATCCTCAGCATATCTGGATTTCTCATTGAACTGCCTGTAGTACTCAGCCACAGACATCTCAGCCGTCATCTTAAACTTGTCGAACTCCTCCCTCAACTTACTCCTCACATGTTCTGGTACGAACTCCTTCCTCACAGCCCTACGAAACTCCTCCCAAGGTATAGCAGGTAACCCCTGGTTGGTATATATCTCCTTGGCACTCACTTTCACGGAATCCCACCACTTGCCAGCTGCCTCCCTCAGATAGAATGCAGCCTGATCCACTCTCATCTCATCAGGACAGCGAACTAAATCCAGTATGTTCTCCATCTCCCTCAGCCAACTATCCAGATGGTTAGGCTCCTCAACTCCCTTGTACTCCTTCGGGTTGAACCTCGCAATATAGAGGCTGACTTTAGCATGGTCAACCTCCTTCTCCTTACTCTTATCCTTGTCCTCATTCACTCTCTCGGGGTCTCGTAAGAAGAGCGTCCTGGTGTTCCAACATCTTAACGATGTCATCCGTAGTCATAACCTCAGCTCTCGCGTACAAAGCATTTCTCTTGGGCGGCATCTTGAAGCTATATAAGAAAGGGATAAACATAAACACGCGTACTAAACCTCAAAACACGAAAACGCGCTGCATAGGACCTACTCGATCGAGTATCCAAACCCACTCGATCGAGTAACGGGCTACTCGATCGAGTGCCCCCATGTACTCGATCGAGTACCCAAACTCCAGAACCAAACAGACCTTCTGATCTCTAACCCACTCGATCGAGTATCTAGGCTACTCGATCGAGTGACCCCCTACTCGATCGAGTACCCCTAGTTACTCGATCGAGTGCCCCAAAACTCGATTCTGGACTCAAAATCGTTAAAAACCTATCCGATCGAGTCAGCCTTACTCGATCAAGTACCCCCAATACGTAAGAGCTACCCGCATATTACGTCACATGCTAACATGCTAACTTTATAAAATCGTATGATATCATAATAAATATGCTACGCATTTATTATACCATCAACAAGATCAATTCATCATGCTATTAAAGCCACATTGTAAATCATTCAACATGTTATCATCTCACTAACATGTCCAACATATCATATCCTTTCACTTGCTCAACTTCCTATTTCAACACCAAACAATCAACACACTTCATCACTTTGTTGTACACGTAAATCAAACATACAGATGACTCGACAAACACTTTCCCCATGTGACCGGTTCAAAGTTGTAGGGCGACCCCCGCGACTTTAGGACGTCTCCCAAGCCTTTGCACTAGCTCCTACAACTTTTACCCCGGGTTCATTTTAATTGACTCCCTATGTTCATTAAGTTCATTGGTTACAGGTTTCAGGATCGTCGCTCTGATACCATTTGTAACACCCCCATACTCCGAGTGCCTTACCAGGACCACTCAGGTATGAAGACATCACCATCTCGGTTGCCCGAGGCATGATAATCAAATAGACAAAACAGAAACAACATTTATTATAAGTAGTTTAATGAATGAGTACAGTCCTCGAAACCAAACTGAAAGTACAATACATTATTCCAAACTATCATTCTCAATGAAATGTAAATAAAACTAAACTACACGGAAGACTCTATCGTCATGTCGTGGCCATCCTGACTATCCCGATATCATCTCTATACTGTTCAATATCGCTCACCATCCCCGAATGGATCACCGCAGTTTTACAAAACAACACCGGGTCGATCAAGACTAATCACACAATCAATATAGATAACAACGATAAGACAAACAGACAAATTAACCGCACACACACACACACATCCAACCAACCGTCTCAATCATCGATCGTCCCCTTTGGACTACCTGCCAGTGGGGGACCGCACCGTTCCCACCTAAGCCCCGCTCATCGTACGAGCGATAACCCCGTCCATTAATGTGCACATCCCCTTTCGTGGCGGGTTCCACGAAGGGCGAAACTAGGCCGTGAGATCACTCCCATAAGTGACCCCACTCCGAGAACGCATCTCGAGAACCATCAACAACACAACCACAAGCACAATTACAAACACAATCATCATATCAAGCAACTAACTACAAAGACATCACCAATATCCCATTATGGGACTAATACCGAGTAGGAAATCCTACCTGGAAAGCACAACACGCAGACGGTATCTACAGCTGTCTCAAAACGCCTCTTCTATGAATTCTCCTCCTAACATATAACATACAAAGACTACCAATTACTTACTATTCATAAAACCCCCAAATCCCAAATTAGGGTTTGACCAAACCTAGCAAAACATTATATAAATTATATTAGAAGCTTACCCTCGACGCAAGGAATCCAACGGCACGAACTACGATGCAAACTGACTGTCTGAACTCCGGGAATTGTCAAGAACGCGATTAGGAAGAAGACAAGTTGCTTTCTCTCTTAAACAGGTTTTAGGTTTTGTAAAAAGTGATTTAGAACAAAGACGAATTGGTTTAAATACCTTAATCGCGTAATTAACAAAACCCGAGAAAACTCCCCGTAAAAATAGGACACTCGATCGAGTACCCAAGGTACTCGATCGAGTACCCCCCCCCCCTACTCGATCGAGTGCCCCAGCTACTCGATCGAGTGCCCAACAGGTCAGAAACTATTTTATTCTGCAACATACCCTTACTCGACAGAGTAAGGGCTACTCGATAGAGTACCCCCAAGGCCATAAATACGGAGTATTACAAGGTCATTGCCACTTTTTATGTAAAAACAACCTTAAAAACTTATTCCATTAACTCATAGTGAGTGATCAAGTAACTCAAGGATCACATCTAAATGTGGAGAACATCAAAGGCCGATAAATCACCCAAAAACAAGATGTAACACGAAATAAATGCAGCAAACACAGTACACGTTGCAGGGAAATAGTCGGACCCATGATAATAAGTTCCCAGAGGAAAAAAAATATAAAGTTAACCGTTTATTGTAGATGAATGTAAACGAACTTCTACAAGGTAATCGAGTGTAGGCGGTGTAGCAATACTATACTTTATAAAATTGTACACAATAAGATTTGATTTGCAGAGGACAGCGAAGCTCAACAAAATAAATCGAAAGTCACTAAAAAACGCTCATCTGCTGCAATAATAGTCTTCAACCCTCATTCCACGAACCAAAGCAACAACTAAATTTACTTCTGTTGGCCTCTAAAAGAAGAAGGTTGAAAAAAAAATTAAGAATATGGGTTCCGGCATTGACAGTAATGAGACAATAGATCTTTAAAACATATGATCACGTGATTGCTAGATATCCAATTTAAATCAAAACAAAAATGTCCAATAACATATCACTCCTTATGAAGTAGAAGGAGCGAGTGAAGTAGTGGGAATCTGGATTTTTTAATAGGATGCCAAAAGCAAATGTTTATTGCTTCAACTAAATTCTATTTGTAAAAATCTTCTACATAAAAAAGTTGAATGATCATCTTCAAGCACAACTCTACACTGAGAAAAGAAAAATAGTTGCGTCATTACCTGCTTTATTACCTTCAGAACCGCTTGAACCTTATCCAACTTTGGTACCACAGGCTGGTTTTCTGCTTGACTCTCACTCTCCGCAGCCTTGCCTTGCCAAAAATGGTATAAGAGAAGAAGAGATCGACTTTGCATCATCTAAAAACTGGTTTTCAGCTTGACTCTCACTCTCCACAGCCTTCCCTACATTAAGAGAATTATCGTCTCAGTATCATCAAACAAACTAACCATTAGACAACCAAAGACTCTTTACTATCTAACACTAATCAAGTATAAACCGCCACAGCAGTAGAACTGTACTCTGAACCTCGATAATAGTTTCCTAATTCTTGTGGATACCCCATTCAACAATCCTAGCCCTGCCATTATCTTATAATACTGTTTCCTTTAGTGGTTATCCAGACATCCAGTTCAATATCCTAACCTTTCACCGCCCCAAATACATTACATATTAACCCATTTCCACTGAAATAATAATCAACAGGGCACCTCGAACAAAAAATGCATGCAAAGTGGAAAAGAAAACTGAATAAGAATCAGGACACCTCCAACAAAAATCACATGCAAAGTGGAAAGGAAAAATGATGCAAAGTGGAAAAGAAAACTGAAATAAGAAATTAAGAATCAACAGGCCACCTCAAACAAAAATCGCATGCAAAGTGGAAATGAAAATAAAAAATCATCAACTAATAGAAAATCACGGCAAAAATCAAATTAATCAACAAAACCTAGAAAATCAATCAAGAACAATTAATCAGTGGAAAATCAAATAAAACACCAAAAATAAAATACCGATGGTGAAAGGACCGATACAGAGACCAGGTCGAAGATCGAGTATAATGGCTCCCATGGCTATAAATTATTTACTTTAACTAACAACCAATAATCCTTCCTAACTCACAAGCAACAATCAAGCTCAATAATTAACATAACATATAGGAATAAAATCCGAAACAGGAACCGGGCAACTGACCCGCTATGGTTAAACTGAAATAAAATAGCTATGGAGAAAGGACGGATGCTATACAGGCCATAAGACCCAAAGATAATCTCCCCAAAATAATAACAAGAAAGGAGTGAGTGTACATCAGATTGTTGGTTATCAGTTCTATTGAACATTGCAGTTTGAATAGTGGTGAGACTTAAGAGAGAATCGTCAACGGAAAGACCAAATACTGACATATTTGAAACAAATATGTCCAGACAACCTCATAAAAAAAGTTTACCTCAACTGTTGTTCGACCTCTCAGAACCCGTAAGAAAAACAGCTGTAGGCAAGAAAACAGGACAGCACAACAAGCAATAAAATGTACCAACAATATGAACCTGCAGAAAACATAGAACTGAGTCATCGGGAAAACACAAACTTAGAGAGAAAACAACATTGCAGGCCCAATTTGGCTCACCATAAAAAATAGGGAAAGGATCTTTACTTAATTTCTCTCCAAAAGCGTATAAAAACAAACTTAAGTCACGAAATCAGCCATTATCTACCCATCTTGTAGAGATGCCGGGAAGGTTGTCATAGTCCGGTTGGTATATTCTCTACTTATCAAACTTCCTTTAGACTCGGTGTGGATGAAAATAACTCTTGCAAACCAATTGTACACTTAACAAATTAATGGTAATTTAAGCATTTAAATCAGATATTTGTTTGAATCAATTATGTGAGGTTCACAATGATTAATTAATCGAACAAAACTGTGTAATTGTTGACTAAAAAGCATAATAAGCATGATACCATTGAAAGTGCATGTAGCCGTTTCTAATATGAGTAGAATTGGTCTTATAAGGGACATTGTTATGATTAAGCAGAAAGAGAGCACATGCCCAATGTTAATAGCATTTTCCATTTTATCTCCAGTGAGATCCCAAAACTAAACTTATAGCCTGAGATCACCTTGAGCGAGATTATCAATACATTCACACACTTAAACTATGAACTAAATTAAATTGGCTACACATAAAACCAACCAAAAGGGCAAGTAATTCTCAATCTAGAAATACGTGACATGAGTTGTAACCTCAGCATCAATGCCAATTTCCCGACCATCGATCAACTTCGATGAACCCCCTTGCTTCTTCACCTAAATTGGAGATCAAGAATAATAATGAAATAGCCCTCCCTATTTGAACAAAAGGTAAAATGGTTGGTTTGATTGTCGTTGGTGTTGTGGATTGGTCCAAAATCCCTCCATTTCTCCCCTCTCCCCCTCTTAATGTCAGCAAAACCAAGCAAGCCAAGCACAAGGTAATGAAACTATCAAATAGAATATTTCCCTCTATATATATATATGAATATATGATCATAACAGGGAACAATAAGGAACAAACTTACTACTCCCTTCCATGCCAATTCACGTGTTCCATTAACGACACTGTCTCCCAAAGAAAAAATAAATGCACAACAAAGGCAACAAAAGGACTAAATCATCTAACTCGAATAAAATAAGCTATTCAGATGAATACGTCAAATTACCACTGAGCTATACAGGGATCATAGCATTTCTGCATGGCATTTGCATGAGAAATGTTGTTGGGTTTATTAAATCTGCAAAAAAAACACCATCAACAAATTAAAAGTAGGCCAGCTTCAATCAAACTCTAATCACAAAATACATCTCGAGCAACCTTTCACACAACCCGATCAACCTAGCCAAACTACTCAAAATAAGGGAGAGCACATCAACCATAAAAACAAAATACTAAAATAACCCAGAAAATGGAATAATAGCATGATCATAATTTGGGCACCCCCACATACAAAGCTTCACCAATGAAAAAAATAGGAAGAAAAAACACAATAATCAACATGGAAATTCACCTTTTACCGATTCACCAAAAAAGTAGAAACAACCCATTTATTAAGAATAAAAAAATAAATCACACAAAGAGCATGACATACCAAAGAGCAAGATATACCTATTATATAAACAATAAACAGCGAGGAAAAATGAAGAATTGAAGATCAATGTCATCTTGCAATACCTGATAATCAAAGAGATATTCACAAAAAAGGAGTAAAAATCATTAATATTATGATTAGTATATGAGGAACCCTAAAAACCCAGATAAAAGAGTGATGAAGATGGTAGTTGAGAACTCACCATTTTGAGTGAGAGAGATGATAAACAGGTGATGGGAATTGAAGAAGATGAAGCTGCGGTGGAGTGAGAAGCGGTTTTAAAGGTGAAGTAGGTTGTATAAATTGAGCAGCAAGATAGGAAGGGGAGAAATGTAGAATGAAAGGATGAAGGTAGGATGAAATACGGTAAAGTTAGAAAGGATAAAGTTAGAAGGGAGGGTGAGGATTGAGAGGCAGAGATCAAGGGTGGAAAATGAAAGGCTACTATTCATAGCTACAGTAGTACATGTTCTCTCTTTTTAAAGAGTAAGGATATTTGTTATTTTAGCTAGTTTATTTGACTAATGTCTTATTCTTTAGCTAGTTTATTTGACTAATGTCTTATTCTTTAACTGAATTGAACTAAATTGAGTTAAACTAAATTTACTATAGCTGAACTTAGTGAATTGAACTTAAATGAACTAAATATGGCTAAACCGGATGAAAGGTAGTTGAACTAAATAAAATAAAATTGAATTGAGCTAAACTCAAGTGAACTGAAGTTAAGCAACTTGAAATAAACTTAATTAGATAGAGTATAAATTTTCTTTTAGCTTAACTAAACTTAATATAATTAAGCTTAAGTGACTTAAATTAATTTAATAACTTAAATTTAACTTAAATAAACTTAACAAATTTTTCGGATTTATTTTCTTGTTCCATCACAGTTTAAGCTAAAGTTAGTAAACATAAAACTATTAGCTCATTCTCCATCTTATTTTATCGCAAATTAACTTTATACGTTCATAATTAAATAAGGAAATCGAATGAACCTTCAAAATTGATTAAATTTTGGTTTGGGTCACTTCAAATCCGATTAATTCGAGTTAGATTAATTTGAATTTTCTTGAATTTATGTTCAACTGATTTTGTTGGCGAGTTATTTCAAATTTGAGTCAAATATATTTGGCCACCCATCCTTATATTAATTAGTTATCTTTGATTTTCATATTTTTGGTTCAAATATTATCGTAAGTCTTATGTCCGAATAATTGGTAAAACAAAATTACATTAAAATTTTATTTTATAATTATTTCACATTCAATATATTATATAAATGACCGTGTTCATAAATTCATAATCGTTAGTTTTTAGTCTTAAGTGAAAATTTTGAATTCAATTTTATTATATTTTTATTAGTATTTATTTAGGTATAATATCACATAATATTAAAGAAACCTCAAAAAGGGGATTAATTGTGAGTTATGACCCGTTATAACTCGATAGGAACCAATATTACAACTTTTTGACTCGATATGAACTGTTAAAGGAGAGTTATCGGACTAATCCGACCCTTCTCAACCGTCACCCGATCAAGTATTCCCTATGCCGACCAGATATCTGAAGCAAGTCATAACCTGAAATAATCCGACCGAACCCGATCCGACCCACAAATGTAAATGATTCGAATCGATCTGACATTATCAATACTATATATTAATTCCAGAAACCAAGGGACTTCAATGTAATTAAAGAAAGTTACACAAATTAATTATACTATATAGTTTTAAATCAATAGCACCGTGTGATGGACCCGATTAAGGGATCTCAATGCAAATATTATATAATTTGGGTTAAAATTAAATTATATAGAAACTTGGTAATTTTCCTAAATATTTATAAGAGACTAAAACATGATCAATTTCCTTAAAATAAAATAATTAATTAAGATGGTCAATTTCCTTAAAATAAAATAATTAATTAGAATGGTCAATTTCAAGGAGATTAAAGAAAGAAGATGCTTGGTAATTTTACTAAATATTTATAGAAGACTAGAAGATGGTCAATTTCCTTAAAATAAAATAATTAATTAGTATAAACATGCACACTTATGATATTAATTATTATCATCATAAAATTATATATTAAATTTAAAATTTATGCAATTTTATTAAACTTTATAGTTTATTAGATGTATAGAGATGTTAATTATTTAACATACAAAAATATAATAAGTAAGTTATAAATAATTCAAGTTAGATTCCATAATATATAATATTGTATAATTCTTTCGATTCGATTTAATGCATATATGTAATATATTTATATAAATATATAATCCTCTTAAAATTGCATGTCTAAGTAGTAAAAGTAATTTCGTCAGTAAAGAAAAAATTTGTAGTAACATTGGATATAGTTATATGATAGTAATCACTCATTTGAATAGTAAAAGTAACAATATTATCAGCGAGATTAGTGAAAGTGGTAGAAACAACGAGAGTAGTGAAATAATCAATATTAATGCGGCAATAGTGAAAGTAACCATAATTACGGCGGAAGTAGTGAAATTATCAATATTAATGCGGCAGTAGTGACAGTAATAATAATTACGGCGGGAGTAGTGAAAGTAACAATGATTACGGGCAATTAGTGAAATGTTATTACTATTATTTCATTAATAAGAGTAAAATATTAATAGCGGGAGTAGTGAATTTGTCTCAAAATTTATTTCATCGTAATTTTAGGATATGTCATAAAAAAATATATAAATGATGATAAATTTATAGGTTATACAACTTTAAGTAACTAGATTTGGTGCCCGGCTACGCCCGGGCTACCTCTATTTACCGTTAAATTTTATTTTCAATGAAATAAACTATGTTGGGGTTGTCTAACTCACACGTTTACTATTAGTCTATTAGTATAATATTTTTCTATGACATATCTTATAATTATGATGAAATGTAAAACTTATTTTCAAATTATGAGACATGTTCACTACCCCGCTATTAATATTATTACTTTCACGACATTCTTTGTTAATATCATTACGTTCACTACTCCCGTGATTACTATTGTTTCTTTTACTAATTTCTCTATTTTTTTTTTTGTTAAATTCATTATTCTCGTTAATTTTATCCGGCCTATATTTTAATAAATAAAATATTTCCTTGAGTCGATTGGTTATTTAATTGTTCATACTTTTTATCTTCACTGTTACTTTCACTACATTCGTTGTTACATTCACTACTCCCACTGTCATTATTATAACTGTCACTACTCCCACATTAATACCGTTAATTTTATTAATCTCGTTGCTGCTACTATTACTTTTACTACATTTGGCTTAATTTATAAATCTATGATGATACTAATTAATTCCATAAGTGGGGCATGTTAATTTTAAGGAAAATCACTATATTATTGTGTTTTCTAAATTTAATTATTTTAATTTAATGTAGTTTTCATAAATATTCTTCATCAAGGCATCTTTATATTATACTTTTAACCAAAACTATATAATATTTACATCGAGGTCCCTTTATCAGGTCCATCACACGGTGCTATCGATTTAAAACTATATAGTATATTTAATTTGTATAACTTTCTTTAATTACATTAAAGTCCCTTGGTTTCTGGATTTAATATATAGTATTGATTTTATTTAATGAAAAAAAAAATTAATAATAAGTAGAGGTAGCCGGGCGAAGCCGGGCACCAATACTAGTGATAACCCGACTCAAATCCGATGACCCACCCAATTGCCACGTCTATCAGAAAGCCAAGGCCCAACCCCATGCTCTAAAAGTCGATTAGGTTAAATTTGAGATCGCCTCTTCATCAATCATTATCAATCCAAAAAGTTGGGAAACAGAAAAAAATGGAGAGATTTGTTTCGTTTTCGAAGAAGGCGTTTGCGGCTATTACCATAGGGGGGACTTGGTATGGTCTCATACTGCAGATT
The DNA here is from genome assembly GCF_048544455.1 of Silene latifolia. Classification (NCBI taxonomy): domain Eukaryota; kingdom Viridiplantae; phylum Streptophyta; class Magnoliopsida; order Caryophyllales; family Caryophyllaceae; genus Silene; species Silene latifolia. The sequence goes on along the minus strand of NC_133532.1, from coordinate 52,690,461 downwards.
TCCGATTCAGATGGGAAAAAAAGACATGGTGAGGTGCTGGGGAGTATTGGAGATCTGAAGGGTGTCATCGGAGATTTGAAGGAAGAAATTGGATATGTAAAAGAAGAAATTAAAGAGGTAAAAGCGAATCAACAAAACAACAAGGGTGCTCCGTCTGTTTCGTCTGCTTGCACTTCCGGTTCTGCTCGTGCTTAGTTGTTGCTCGTGCTTAGGTTGTCCTCAGGTTGTTAGGTTGTTTAAGCAAGTATTATTATGGAGGGATGGTAGCATTTAATGAATTAATTAATGATTATAGTATTATTATGGAGGGATGGTAGCATGTAATGAATGGTAGCATGTAATGAATTAATTAATGATTATAGTATTATTATGGAAGGATGGTAGCATGTAATGAATTAATTAATGAAATTGAATTTTAAGTATTCAGCGTGTTTTTGCCTATTTTACCCCTCTGTCTTTCTATGCTTTTCTTTTAATTTCCGACTCCTAATTTTCAGTTGTTTGTTTAGGTTGATCGGGTAGTAAAATCTTACTATTTATGTATTATTGTATTCAACATGTTTGTACTAATTGTTTAGCCTACACAACATATCCAAGACCTAAAAGCCATTGTTAGTTTGAGAGGAAATCTCTTAATTGAGATTCGGATTCCTTCACATGGGACATTGTCTGTGCACGAAACAAGCATGGGAGGAGCGGGAGAAGCATATCTGAGTAGGAAGCAACAACTAAGTGGTATTGGTTTTGATATAGAATTTGCAGAGACTTGCTTAAGATTGGATTTTGAGGAGGACTTGCTTGGAAAATTGTGTCCCCATTCTAATCTCAAGCTATTAATGCTGAAAGGATACAATTGTGTAAGGATGCCAAGTTGGGGGATAGGAGATAAATTGTGCACTTTCCTTCCTAATCTTTTTTATTTGCAAATTAGCAACTGCCAACGGTTGCAGTCCCTTCCACGGTTGGGAAAATTGTGTCGTCTAAAAACTTTGTACGTCGATAACTTGCCTAATGTAGAGTACATGGAGGATACTGCAGATCTAGCCTCAAATTCAGCGGGTAGTCCTGGTGTTAATGAATTGCCATTCTTTCCCTGCCTTGAAACACTCAAGGTTGAAGATCTACCAAAATTGAAAAGATGGTGGTCCGGATCACCTTCATCTCCCTTGTTTTCTCACTTGAGAAGGTTTGAGATGCTACAATGCCCAGAAATGACATCCATTCCGGTCTGTCCCGTTATTGAACACATGGTTATACGTGATAATAAAAGATCTCTGGAACTGAGATTAATAGACGATGTTTCTTCCCCATCCTCTCAAAAATGGGAGCTTACTACAGCCAACTTAGGATCCCTAAAATTGATGCCCTTGGAGTATACCCAGCTTCCTACGAGGATGATTATAATAGAAGATAAGGAGGTGGAAAGTTTGTCACAAGTTAGAGAGTTATTCCAAAACGGTTTCTTATCTAATGTTACGGCTATATCAGTTTTCCGATGCCCCAAAATCAAGTCTCTATTTGGAGGGATAGAGCATCTCTCGGCCTTGACAAGATTATCTATACAATACTGTCTGAATCTGTTGTCGGTCAAAAAAGCTGAAGCAGATGAAGAAAAAGAAAAAGGTGGCATACCATGGCAATACCTTTCTCGCACCCTTTGTTCTTTGACATTATCAGATGATGCCATGGAGAATCTTTCAGAGGGAGTGCAATATTTGACATCCCTAAAAACTCTTGAACTATTGTGCTGCAAACAACTGAAAACTCTGCCGAAATGGATGCCTAAACTCACTTCTCTCGAATGCCTCGCAATCAAGCACTGTTCCGACCAGCTCAAGGAAAGATGCTATCAGCCAGCTGGGGAGGACTGGCGCCTCATTCATCACATCCCCAAAGTTGTCCTGTATGTTTGAGTCTCCTATTTCCACTCTTGTCTATTTTCCTACTATTTTCCGGCCACACCATGACTGCCCCTTTAAAATAAAGTGGTAGTTATGGTGTTTGAGAAATTATTTATCAAAAATATTTTCACAAGTATCTGTATCAAATCGCTTATCATCAATGTTTTGTAAAAATAGTTTGTAAAGCTTTGGAAGAGCACTTGAAGCCGACATCTCTCCATTTACTGAAGACCTTACGTCCTTACTGAATTCTGATGAGATATCATCGGTGAATTGTGAAGGTATGTCTAAACCAAACCCAACTGTCTTCGGCTTTTACAGATTAACCTTTTCTTCTTCCGTCTGCCCTCGGTGTATGAACAACAAGCTGTTGCTGTGAAAATAATAATTTCATGGCTTTTTACAAAGTGTGTTTTACGAGCATATAGCTTCAACCGATAATTGTTTTAGAGTTTTAGGGCATGGATCTCCACCGAAGTTCATGTTGGATATAGTCACTGAACATCTCTGTCGCCCTATGCACCTCTGCGTTACAACACGACAATGTATGGTTTAGTAGGACAGACAGTGGAAAACGGAATACAGATACAAAATCGTATATGAGACGTACTAGAAAAATGAGTCAATTTAGGTTGGGGATTGGTCGACTTAGGCTTTGCTGGTGCAGGGTCATTTTGGTCGAGTTAGGCTTTTGTTGCGGTTTTTAAATGGATGTCAAAATGACATTGAGTGAGTTGTTGAGTAGTATTGACTCTCATGAGTTCTGATGTGCTGATATATACAGCTATTAGTTCATTTCGACGGGTTGCTAACATTCATTTAATTTGGTACATTTAATGATTAAATATCGATTATTGACACCTTGGCAATTGTTGTGGCAGATAAAGAAAAAAAGAGATGGGAATAGGTGCAGGGGGACGAGGAAGAGAAATGGAATGTTGGCTACATTGGCAATAAATAGTCAGGTTCTTGTTACAAGCCCCAAAAGTTGATTCTTGTACAGGATGGAAAGATCGAGATTGAGGTTAAATTGACTGTAATTCTCAGTTTATGAGCACTTCTGCCTGGTGAAGTCGGAAAATATGGAACAACAACCTGGCCTGTATGCACCAGTGCATCAACACTTCTATGTTGCCCATATGGACATGGCAGTTGATTGTAAGCCTGGTGAAGCTCCAAATCAAGTAAATTCTGTGTTACTTACTTGTTGAGTTGTACTTGTATAGTTGTATCGCATCTTAACATCAATCTATTACCATCAGACACTCTCTCCATCGACCCTGGCCTTGCAAATGCACCAGTGCTGTCTTTTTACCTGTTTTCATTAATTTATTTGGTGGGCAGTTGTTAACAATATTATTATTAATCTTTTATTCTTGTACGATTAATCAATCAGTTTTGATTGTTATCTCTGATGTTAAGATGCGATATTGGATTTTTTTTCTACTTTAGCAAGTCAATTAATTGATGTTGAATGCAGGCACATTATTACAGTTTTGTTATCTAGCAACAAAATATGGTAGTTTGTGAGATTCATTTTGAGGGTCTTTTTTTACTCTTAGATTAAGATATGGCAGTTTTGCTTGTTAATTTGCAATTTTTTTTAAAACTTTACTTAATAAAATTCTGAACTCTTAATAGGAATCTGGTAATTTATGTAAGATAGAATTTACTGAGTTTAGCATTAAGTTTCTAGCTGTTTGTTTGTTTTGTGACAGCAGCTCCTGCCTACATTGTCGCTTTGATCTTAATAATCTCCTTGCATTTTTTTCTTAGTGTTTGCAGAGTGTTTGAGGAAGGAGTAATGAGAAATATTTACTTGTGGCCTTTCTTCTTAAGACTACAAAGGTGCCTTTCTTTGTTGCATTTCATGGTTGGAAGTAGTTGGCATGGGTGGTTTGAGGAGTTCAGTGAATTGTAGTGGAACGTTGTACTCGCTTGTGGACTCAAACGTATACATTTCAGTTTCAATTTTTGTTATCACTAAATGGCCAGTGATTATGTAAAAATAATAAGGAATTTATTTCTTGTGAGGTTTGCTGACAATACCGTTAAGTTTACCAGGTTGTAGCCAAATCCACGACCCTTTCCTACTGGGGTCCGTGTTCTACAAGCACTGAACTATTCCTCCTTTCTACCAGGTGGTGTTGATCCACTTTAATGAATTATTCACGTACATTATGAATCATTTGACGCAATACATTGAGTGATTCAAATATTGGACCTGACCCCTTGATTTGATGTAATTGCTGTCTTTCTCTGATATTAGGGTTATCACGGAGATACATCAAAGATATACCTTTGTGGCAATGTCAGTGATGCAATGAAATGACTTGTAAAGGTAGAGTATGTTCCTCTCTGTTCTTGCAAAGGCAAACAAAGCTTGTAGTTGCTTTGGAATATTATAATTGTGGTTTCTATTAATGGAACTTGAATGATTCTTCGTCAGGTGACCGGACAATGTTTAGAGAAAGGAATAGCCTTATGTAAAGATGGTGCCAGTTTCAATAAAATTGGGAAGAAAATCAGGTATGTATATATTCTTGAATTTATTCTAGACTTTATTCTAATCTGGTCACTATTTTTTGTTGATTGTTATGTTCCTTCTGTTTATCAATTTTTCATTTGAAATGTCTTTTTGACTTGATGCACAATTTTTCATAGATTGCTCATGTGTTTACTGCACCAAATTGAAGCACCCCTAGATTTGTAGCATAGTAGTAGCTCCACAATATGGTTAATGGTTGCTTTGTTTGGCTGGTTGACTGTAATTGGGTGCTCAACTGACGATGGTGGCGTAGGTGTCTCAAATTTGTGATACATGGTTTTACGGAAGACTAATTGTGTTTATTTTTCTATGAGATTGTTTGAGTTACAGCATGATTGTATGCAGATTTTGGAGTGTCGTATTGTACCATGTTTCTTTGCTATGTTGTTCAGAGAATAATCCACAGACCACAATTATTGCTTTGCTCTTATGGTATTTAATCTATGGTTTAGTGAATCAACTTAATTATTTACGGGAATATTGGCCTAATTGTGTTGGGATATTAGTTATCTAATGAGTTTGACTTAATTATTGGTGGAATTTCTCATACGCACACATCTTGACTCCCATTATTTTAATCTTGGGACCATCTGTTGTCTAAGATATTACCCGCCAGAGTATACTATTAGATGTTAACTCCCCGGAGTTTACTGTTCCTAATAACACGACCTCTGCCAGGTATAGTTGCTAATCAGCTGAAAATGCAATATGCAGGGTGCAGTTAGCTTCGATGTGCAAGGCATTTTTAAGCTGACCAATAATTGGTGTGGAATATGCGGTGGAGTATGTGAGAACTCAGGTAATTAGCATTGGTATTTAAAGCTTAAAATAAAGTATTAAGTCACAAGTTTACCTTCTTTGCACCACTGGCATAGTCATATTGCAATAACTGTTATAGAATCTCAATTGTCGCCAACCTAGGCACAAATGATTTCTCAAGGACAATAATGACTAGATGTTCAGATGTGGTCTACAATCATAAATTGCTACATTAAAAAAAATTTACGACTGCGGAAGATTTTAGAAAGATGGATACTGTAAATTGCGCCTGTCTTAATTGCATTTTTTCGTCGTTGAGCTGATTCTTGATGTGCGTACTTATGCAGTCTGTTTTGCAAACTTTAAACTGAATTTAGGCTTCACTCACCCAAAAACAATGAAGTTTAGCTAGGATTCACTCACCTAATAATTTGTTTATCAACTCTTTGACTACCTTGGCGTATTTGTTCTCCTATATGCACCTAGATCGGCATAAGAAACAAATTACCCTTTTATTTTTTTATTTTTTTTATTAGGAAAGAAAACTAGGTTGATCCCCTCGAGTAGGACCAACCTATCTCATCCTTTTGGATGAGGGAAGAGAGTGAAAGCCAATGATTAGCCATAAAATCGGCTACTTTATTGGCCTTCTATTTACATTAGCATTTATTCATAAGGGATCTCTTGTATTGAGGGTAATTGTTACGGGGTAATGGGGCTCAAAATAAAGGATAAAATGAGGAGATATTGATGATGGGAAGGTGAAGGGGTGGTTAAGAGAAATGGATGATTGGTAGGGGAACTATTAATCGCATACAAGGGTAATGCATTAACCTAAGGACTTGCTTGGAATGAGAGTAATTATTAAGGGAGTAATGGGAGCTAAAATAAGAAGAAATGTGAGGAGATTGGTGCTTTGTAGTGGTTGTGGAGGGTGGAAAGAAGAGGTGAGGGAGGAATTATTACCTCCATATGGAGGTAATGTATTACTTGGGGGGAGAGGTAGGGAACAATTAATTACTCCCTTATGGAGTGACTATTACACTATATTTCCCCATTTATGTCCATTTCTATCTTCAACCCCCATCCTTTCCCTCCATTTTGTAGTTCATTTTAGCCCTTTTACTCCCTTAATAATTATTCCCATTCTAAGCAAGCCCTTAGGGGGTAACTATTACCTCCTTAAATAGTACATATTTTTCTTAGCCTATCTTCATTTCCTTCCCCCATTCGTCGCTACTACCATTCGTTTCCTTTGTTAATCTCTGCATTACCTGGCCAGCAATTAACCTCAATCCAAGCAAGCTTTGATACTAATAGGAAACTATAAGACTACTAAATGAACTAGGAAACTTGGAAGACTTATTAATACGGTGATTCGTGAATAATGTTCCATGTTTGAGACCAGTACAGTGATCTAATATGATGATTCCACCAAATAAATAGTTGCTTCCATCTCATCTATTTTGTTACTATGACAGAAGATACTTATTATGAATAGAGCTACATATACACACTACTATTCTAAAAATGGATACGCCAAATCTGCGTCAACTGCCTTATTTCCGTGTTCGAGAAATGCAACTCGCTAACACCTTTTCGTGATAAATACAGGCTAGCTGGCCACCAGGAAAAAAATATCCGAAATCCAGTCACGCATCTTAACTCTTAAAGGTTTATTGGGAGGACAACAAACCAACACAATCACTGCACTCCGCAAGAACAAGGTTTGATATACTCTAACCACCCATCAATTACACATCAAATACTTCAGTTTAAACCATCAAATATACTATATTCAAATATTCAGGTTTGCTTTGCGAACTCCTTATTTACGAAGCATAAATTTGTTGCATCGATATTCAAATTGCTTTCCTCTGAACTCTTCATTTTATAAGATAAATTTGAGCCTTTGAAACTTCTTATTGTAGAAAAGAGAGGGAGGACTAGGTGTTGAGAATATGTAAAATCAAAATTTATATAGCTTTTATAAGAGGCAGTTAAGTTCACATCTTTTATAGAAGTTATCTTTGCTTTCACTCCTATGAAATAGCCTTCAGCTTATTCGACAAAAAAGAAAGACATTATTGTGCCAAACTGTGGGTAAGCTCCCTCGCATATACCTATCTATTAACCGAACTCAAATCAATATAGTAAATCGTGGATCTTGCTGTTTTGGGATGGAGTGGGGAACTCGGTGGAATACATTAAGTTGAAGAAAAGCTGAAAGTTAAGGGTCTTAACGTGATAGGTCATGTTGACTTATGAGAAAACACTCCTGAACACTCCTGGCATGGAGGGTGCTACTCTAATCTTAGGTGATGAGCTTAAGTTTAAAGGTCTGTTTGGGTTGTTCTTTATGATAGCAAGCCAAATATTTTTCCAGGAATCGTAGTGAATCTTTGCTCTTAAGGTTTGAGTCGGAGAACAAGATTCATAAATTTTTGTTAACAATTAGCATGGTAGTTAAATATTTTTCTTTAATGTGAAGCCAATAATAACCTGCTGAACGATCCTTTTTAACTTTATAAAAATGCACCACATCGCTTATGTGTTTGGGTTTCATTTTTCAATTTTTTTCTAATTGCTTGGGTATAATATTGATCCAAATATGAGTTCTAGACCAAAACGAGGTTTTTATTGCCCTTCTTTCTCTTGTTTGGTTTGTCATACCTCTATGAAATGTGGATATTGCAGGCAACAATGCTCCAAAAAGAGCTGATAGAAAGTGTAATTTTCAAAGGGAAAGAAGAGAAGAATGATATGAAATAGCTAAAGGTGTCAAGCTCAACTGCCTGATTACAAAAAAAAAGTTTTAATGTACCAGGTATAGCTCTCTGCTTTAGAAGGTTGTTGTGTATAGCCTATCTTAACTCAACACCTCACTTTGGTTGCGCGCCCGACTCTTATTTTGTGAAAAGACATGACATTTGACAGTTTATTTCAGTCTGAAAACTTGATCTTTTCGCAAAAATAGTTGTGTCGGTCCTGTCGGACACTATTGCTTTCAACATTTGGAGCTGATATCCTGCCATCTTGGGAATGTAGCCAGTTCAAGGGGGTTGATTTTGATGGCTTGGAATGATCATATTGTAGCTACCCAAGTATTTTCTGTAACACCCCGCGCTTTCCCTATATTTTTAAATAAACTTTTAAGTAATTTTTATTAAATAATTATTATTTAAAGCTTATTTTCATAAAATATCGTCTTAGCCGTGTAACGGTAATGATAGTGTAGATTTTAATAATATTATTCTCCGTCTCGAGTTATAGTAGACTTGGGACGAAAATTCTAGTGGATACCGACTCATTTTGAGTTATTGGGCTTATCTTGACTCATGGGCCTTTTTCCCCTCTTTTCTCTACACAAAACCCTCAACTAAACCCTCACAACTTCATCCCTCTCATTCTAATTTCTGAAATTCCTCAACAAACACTCCACCATTGTTAAACCATTTGCTCTCAACCCTAAAATCACCATAACTCACTCAACTCTTCACCAATCTCGTTCCTTTTCGCGCCATTCTCTTCCTTTTCTCATTTCCCTTCTTTCTAAGTAAGAAAGTCACCATCTTTTCCTCTATTTCGAAATTCTCATCTTACAAGGATGTGGATTCTTGACTTAATACCTTTATTTTTGTGTTTAGGGGAGAACTTGGACAACCCGGAGGAGGATAGCTACATCATTGACGAGTCTTTAGAAGATTGAAGTGCAAAAAGGTAACGGTGATGGGTTACTCGACTTTTATGTTAAAATTGTGTGATTTGTGTAGTATTAGACTCATATGATTGTTAAATTTGGTGTCTTTCATGACTTGTGATGAATTGTTGTTGATTAGAATACTTGTATGACATTTCTCACATGTTTGATGGCAAGTTCCATGCTTTATTGTCTTTGATCCGTTTTGGTTGAATTTCTATCTCAATTATGTTGTTTTTCATGGTTAGAATCATGTTAGGACAGGTAAATAATTGTTGTGGAACGATTTGTGGTTGTTTGCAAATGATTTGAGAGACGATTTTGGCGATTCACGCGTACGATGGGTCTCGGCCGGTTTGACCGGCCGCCGCCTCTCGACCGGTGGGAACCCCCGTATGTTGTTTCACTTTTCAAAATATGTCGTGGGTCTCAGTAGGTTGACCGCCGCCCGCCGACCGGCCTGGGAACCCCGTAACATTTGGCTTTTTACAATTTGTCAAAAATGAACCATGGGTCTCGGTAGGTTGACCGCCCGCCCCGACCTAGTGGGAACCCCCGTAAGTTTTAATGTTTGCTCGGAGTCCCAGCCCGGTGGGCCGCCGGACCCCTGACCGGCTGAGACCCCTCTGAGTGCTTTTCTTCGCCTATAACCTATATTAACCAATGATTTACACATGCATCTTTCCATGATTGATAAGTGGTCAATTTATAACATGTTTACGGGATGATCATGCAACTATTGTTACTCGTATTTGTGACCGGAGTGTGACGGTTTACATTGTGTGACTACTCGACATTCCTCATTTATTTGCCCTCGGACATTGGGTCACGATTAGGTGCCATTGTCTCCGAGTTGGGCTATCTTCCTTCCGCCTCTTCGGACTTTGGGGTACGGCTAGGTACCATGGTTCCGATTTGGGGTTACTCGACCTTGGGGCACGGCTAGGTGTCATGGATCGAGTCTTGGATACGATTTGGGATTGTATGTCGAATCGGGTGTCGTCCATCCCGAGAGTCTGGCCGGATTTAGACTAGGACCGTATTATGATCGTCGTCCTACCAGGAGGTTGGAGTCTAGGGGTTTGTCTTGTTTTGAGTCAATCCTTTGTAAATGTCTTGCTTGTTACGGTCATTGGCGTGTTCTTATATACGAGAGTGCACGTCTTCTATGATTGTTTGTGAGCGTCTTGGTCCTATCGGATACTAGTGGTGAGATGCAAGCCCCTAGTTGCGATATGATCGCCGGGATTGATGTTCCCATCCGTTCTTATGGTGAGATGCAAGCCATAAGTATGAATGTGACATTAGTAGCCACGTCCGTGCTATGGTTGTTAAGAGGTTTTCAAGTAATGGCTATTGGTTTCCATCCATGTATTTCCTATCCAATTGATCCGTTGTTTACCTTCTTCACATGATTCAATGCCTAATCTCACATCCATGTTTTGCTACCTTGAAAGCATGTTTAATATGATGTACCATGCCTATCTCTTTAAGAATGCAATATGCCTATCTCATTATGATTATCGTTTATATTCACTTGTTCATTATTAGTCAAGTATGATGTATGATCAATATGTTTAATTAAGTTCTTGCTTATGTGCATTTCGACATATTGTGGCTGGGAGAACCCTGAGTTACTCCCCACATTATTTCGTGGCGTTCATGTTTACATAAATGACGGGTTTGTGATGCAGATTATGGGGAAGACGTGTGAGCTAGCGAGAACGTTAAACCTTGGACCTTAGTTATAGTTTGCTTAGACTCACCTATCGTTAGACTTGTGTTTATTCGTGGGATATCTTTTCCCCAACGCACTTCGTTTTTAATTGTAAAACTTATTCATCTTACTTTTCATTTTCGTTTGATCACTTATGGTGGATTTCACACTTTAAACTTTAAAGGACTTAAAAATCCCTTATTTTTCCGCTTAGATTCAATAGTTCTTTTGATGCCCTATCGAGGGGTGTCACAGTTGGTATCAGAGCATGTGTTGCTCCCGACGCACACACGTGTACCCCGAATTTAAATTGAACTTGACCCCAAATAATGAATGAGAGATGGGTAGAACTAAGGACCTAAGTTGGTAGTCTCTTTGTGCATGCTATTTGTTAGGTGCTAACATGGTTGACTCTTTTGGTGTCTTGAGAAGATGGTACGACCAACCAAGGTGGAGAATACTATCATGGAAGCCCTTACTCTAATTCTTCGGAATCAACGAAATGCCAATGCTCAAGTTAATCATCACCCTATCCGTCGTGGCAAGAGACCCTTTGTGCCCTCATCTTCGTCATCTTCTAGTAAGAAGAGGTTGGTGCCGAGAGTCCAAGGACAAAGAGTACAAGACCATGGAGGACAAGAGCCAATAGTGCAAGAGCCGAAAGGACAAGTCCCTACATCTACTAGTATGCTTAAGGAGAACCGCAAGTGCTTCAAGTGTGGGCAAGCTTATCACCCCGGTATTGGATGCTATGATATGCCCTTGAAGTGTTACCATTGCAAGAAGCCCGGACATCTCTTCAAGAATTGCCCCGAGAAGAAGACTACTCCTCCTCCTCTCCCTCATGCTCCGGAAGCCGAGCCAAGAAGAGTCATTCTTGTCGAGAATCAAGTCGGAACCACCGTTTCTCCCGACACCGTTATGGGTGTGTTTTCTATCCTTGATCCACCTTACCTTACTTTTATCCTGTGATGCTCATCCTTCCTTTCTAAACTCTCTTTTGCCTTACCTTTGAAGCTAGTTTGGTACCCACCCGACCTATTCTTCGTTTTTGTTTCTCCTTACATAACATCTTGCATACGGATCTCTTACTCTTGAAGAATGTCTTTACCGTCTTGAAGATACCTCCCTCTCTTCGAGCACCTTGTCATATTCCCTTATCTTTGTGCTTCTATGCCTTTCGCAACTCTTATTCCATATCTTGGGAGTTGTCTTTGTACCTTTTCTCCTTATAATGCCCCTCTTGTATACCTTCATCTTTGCCTTATGGAATGTTAACTTCGGTCAAATAATTTGGCTTTTGCGGAGTTTGTTTGTGTTTTACCCTTAACCCCGGTCTTGAGAGGTCGTGATGTTAGAAAGACTTAGGTAATGTGATGATAAATACTTAGTGATTCTTATACCTAGTGCCTTGACCAAGTGAGTATAATTGATTGGTGGATTCTTTGTGTTAGGAATGAGTTGCCTATGTGATTAAAGTTATAGAACTTGGCTTTGTTGTTTATGTTTGGGATTTGAAAGCGTAGTAGGTTGAGCGTCGTCACCTTAGGAGTAACCATGAGATAAATCTATGATATGAGCTTGGAAGAAAACCCACTTTTAGATGTTAATGATCCCGTATAGATCGGTGATGCGATTTGATTTTAGTTGCCCCTTGAGAATTTTGTTGAGAAGTCTTTGTTAATGCACACTTTAGTTTTTAAAACATTGAGGTTGTATCAAGTACTTGAGATAAATGGGTACTTTTATACTTGAGTGGTAGATTTGCTTTTGGGAAATCCTAATATGTGATAGGATAGGTGAACAATGAATCTAACAAATGTATCAACCCTTAAGCGAGCGTTTATTTTTACCTTGATCAGTCATAGAGGTGTAATCCTTTAAGAGAGACTTGCATATAAGGAATGAGATGAATTGCCTTGACCCTTATTTTGGAATTTGGTCGTTTTGTTATGATGGTACGATATCCTATTAGGCGTGGCCTTGTTAGAGAGAACCTTAAGTCTTAGAAAGCGTATGGTTTAAGCCTTAAAATCCCCCTTCGTACCTTTAATCATCTTCCTTCCCTTCGTTCATACCTTGATTAGATTTATTTCTTAAGTATAAAGGTTTACTTGTCGTTTCCTTGCCTTGAATACCTCTCTAATTCTAATATCTCTTGTTGGCGTTAACTAGTTATCTTTATTAGTTGACTCGTTTAATCTCACACCTCGCCATGTTCATGTATCCCCTTGAAATTTCCTATCATTTCTTGACCTAGTTATTGCTCTTGTTTCTTTAGTGGAGTGATGGCATTGTTGGCTACGTTGTAGAGTGAGTGAGATGCTCTTAGAGGATTCTTTGTGAACCTTGATTTCGTCAAAATTGGATTAGTGGAACTCGAGTTGAGTTGGGTAGGAAATTGTATGACAAACCTATTTACTTTTGGTTGGTGGTCTTTATGATTTGGGGAATGTGATCATCTATGCTTGTGAATTCGGGCGTGAATAAGATTTTAGTTTGGAGTGTTAGAAAGTATAAAGACCTTGAGATTTTGACCTTGATTTAGGATTTTACCATAGTGAGAACTCCTAGTAGTCGATAGTTGGTTATGTGTATAACTCTTTTAGTAGTTTTGATCTTGTTCCGTGGAAATCGTTTGTAGATGATTTATATTTGAGAGTTATGGAATCGCAAATGTGGTGAAGTACCTTGTTTCATAGAATAGCTTAGATGTAGAGTGACGTAAGTTATCTTGAGTGATCCTTGGAGGTAATATGGTTGTGAGATTTACTTTATTAGGGAGTTTTAGAAGCCGTCTAGGATCGTGTTGTCATTCGAGATTTGACTTTCTGGCGTTTCCTTGTTGTTTAAATTCCTTCCTTCCCTAAGCATAAGTATTTCCGTTCATACCTCTCTCCTTCGCCTCATCATGCCCCTCCTTTATATGTGATACTCGTAACTTGTGAAACTCTATCTTTGATATCCTTGTAGATTCGATTTCAACTCTTCTCCTAGGAAGTTCATCATAGCTCTTTGGTTGGTTAAGTTTGAACCCTCTTAGCGTATCTTGTTTTCATGATATCTAAGTTACTTTTCAATTCATAAAATTTCTAAACATTTCAAGCTGCCACTTTTGATCCATTGTTAAAAGTTTATGTTACTTTTACTAAACCCTACCTATTTTAAGAGTTCAAAAATGAAAATTTGATTTAGTTCTCCTTTTGTTCTATAAGTATAACTCCTTTTATTGATTTTAATTGCTAAACCCGAGTTACTTTTAACTTTGCTCAATTTCTAACTAACCTTGATCTACTTATGATTTCTTTGTCAGAGTTTGATATTATATATTTTCGGAAATTTGACTTCCTTTTGAGTTTAAAAGTGAAACCTTTATCTCTAATTTGACTTTGGCAAAAGAAAATTTGAGTGAATTGCCTTTTTCTTTTGATTTTAACGTTGATCGGATGTTAGAACTCGTTATTTGAAACGTTTAATAACCTGTTCTACGCTTGTCGGCGAATGATTTTTGTTTTAAATTTGTCTTTGACTTGGAAAGTTAGCGTTCTTGTGTGCACGACAAGAGCAATTTCGTTCCATGAATGAGACTTATACTTTTGAAAACTCTTCATTAATGTTTTTGAAAATATTTTGATTTTCAATTTATACAAATGATTTGCTTTTGACCATATCTTCGATTTGGAATGTGATGTTCTTGAATGCGCAACGAGAGCACCTCCGTTCCTTTGATGAGAATCTGGTTCTGTCGGAAAATTTTATTTGAAACTTTTGAAAGGATTTTGATTTTTACGATAAGTAACCTTTTAATGTTTTGGTTACCGATTTCAAACTCCGGTTTTATTTCTATTTGACTTCTCACTTCTATTTTCAAGTTTCGAGGACGAAACTTTTTAAAAGGTGGGATGATTGTAACACCCCGCGCTTTCCCTATATTTTTAAATAAACTTTTAAGTAATTTTTATTAAATAATTATTATTTAAAGCTTATTTTCATAAAATATCGTCTTAGCCGTGTAACGGTAATGATAGTGTAGATTTTAATAATATTATTCTCCGTCTCGAGTTATAGTAGACTTGGGACGAAAATTCTAGTGGATACCGACTCATTTTGAGTTATTGGGCTTATCTTGACTCATGGGCCTTTTTCCCCTCTTTTCTCTACACAAAACCCTCAACTAAACCCTCACAACTTCATCCCTCTCATTCTAATTTCTGAAATTCCTCAACAAACACTCCACCATTGTTAAACCATTTGCTCTCAACCCTAAAATCACCATAACTCACTCAACTCTTCACCAATCTCGTTCCTTTTCGCGCCATTCTCTTCCTTTTCTCATTTCCCTTCTTTCTAAGTAAGAAAGTCACCATCTTTTCCTCTATTTCGAAATTCTCATCTTACAAGGATGTGGATTCTTGACTTAATACCTTTATTTTTGTGTTTAGGGGAGAACTTGGACAACCCGGAGGAGGATAGCTACATCATTGACGAGTCTTTAGAAGATTGAAGTGCAAAAAGGTAACGGTGATGGGTTACTCGACTTTTATGTTAAAATTGTGTGATTTGTGTAGTATTAGACTCATATGATTGTTAAATTTGGTGTCTTTCATGACTTGTGATGAATTGTTGTTGATTAGAATACTTGTATGACATTTCTCACATGTTTGATGGCAAGTTCCATGCTTTATTGTCTTTGATCCGTTTTGGTTGAATTTCTATCTCAATTATGTTGTTTTTCATGGTTAGAATCATGTTAGGACAGGTAAATAATTGTTGTGGAACGATTTGTGGTTGTTTGCAAATGATTTGAGAGACGATTTTGGCGATTCACGCGTACAGTGGGTCTCAGCCGGTTGACCGGCCGCCGGCCCCCTGACCGGCTGGGAACCCCCTGTATGTTGTTTCACTTTTCAAAATATGTCGTGGGTCTCGGCCCGGTTGTTGACGCCCGCCCCCGACCTACTGGGAACCCCGTAACATTTGGCTTTTTACAATTTGTCAAAAATGAACCATGGGTCTCAGGTTGGTTGACCGCCGCCCCCGACCGGTGGGAACCCCGTAAGTTTTAATGTTTGCTGGAGTCCCAGCCGGTGGACCGCCGCCGGACCCGACCCATTTTGAGACCCCTCGAGTGCTTTTCTTCGCCTATAACCTATATTAACCAATGATTTACACATGCATCTTTCCATGATTGATAAGTGGTCAATTTATAACATGTTTACGGGATGATCATGCAACTATTGTTACTCGTATTTGTGACCGGAGTGTGACGGTTTACATTGTGTGACTACTCGACATTCCTCATTTATTTGCCCTCGGACATTGGGTCACGATTAGGTGCCATTGTCTCCGAGTTGGGCTATCTTCCTTCCGCCTCTTCGGACTTTGGGGTACGGCTAGGTACCATGGTTCCGATTTGGGGTTACTCGACCTTGGGGCACGGCTAGGTGTCATGGATCGAGTCTTGGATACGATTTGGGATTGTATGTCGAATCGGGTGTCGTCCATCCCGAGAGTCTGGCCGGATTTAGACTAGGACCGTATTATGATCGTCGTCCTACCAGGAGGTTGGAGTCTAGGGGTTTGTCTTGTTTTGAGTCAATCCTTTGTAAATGTCTTGCTTGTTACGGTCATTGGCGTGTTCTTATATACGAGAGTGCACGTCTTCTATGATTGTTTGTGAGCGTCTTGGTCCTATCGGATACTAGTGGTGAGATGCAAGCCCCTAGTTGCGATATGATCGCCGGGATTGATGTTCCCATCCGTTCTTATGGTGAGATGCAAGCCATAAGTATGAATGTGACATTAGTAGCCACGTCCCGTGCTATGGTTGTTAAGAGGTTTTCAAGTAATGGCTATTGGTTTCCATCCATGTATTTCCTATCCAATTGATCCGTTGTTTACCTTCTTCACATGATTCAATGCCTAATCTCACATCCATGTTTTGCTACCTTGAAAGCATGTTTAATATGATGTACCATGCCTATCTCTTTAAGAATGCAATATGCCTATCTCATTATGATTATCGTTTATATTCACTTGTTCATTATTAGTCAAGTATGATGTATGATCAATATGTTTAATTAAGTTCTTGCTTATGTGCATTTCGACATATTGTGGCTGGGAGAACCCTGAGTTACTCCCCACTGACTGTGGCGTTCATGTTTACATAAATGACAGGTTTGTGATGCAGATTATGGGGAAGACGTGTGAGCTAGCGAGAACGTTAAACCTTGGACCTTAGTTATAGTTTGCTTAGACTCACCTATCGTTAGACTTGTGTTTATTCGTGGGATATCTTTTCCCCAACGCACTTCGTTTTTAATTGTAAAACTTATTCATCTTACTTTTCATTTTCGTTTGATCACTTATGGTGGATTTCACACTTTAAACTTTAAAGGACTTAAAAATCCCTTATTTTTCCGCTTAGATTCAATAGTTCTTTTGATGCCCTATCGAGGGGTGTCACAGTTTTTCTGTTGTCCCTTTTAATCTTGTATGGTTGAATGATGTGAATGTTGATAATTCCCACAGGTTCGTAAGGTATTTCCCTACCCCATGACTGTCAGTTGATTCAGTTCACCACTGGATTGGTCCGTCTCTATATGTGGATGTTCAATCTCTACAAGAAGCCTAAAGCTAGGAGTACCCAGGTAACATGTCTGAATTTCTGTTCTACATAACCTTTAATTTTATGGACAATTAGACATAGCTCCAGTAATGCGGTTGATTGTTATGTTGCACTTACTCGCTTTCCTGCCATTAGCGGTTGTGCACACCCTAGGAAACCTTTTCACAAACATGAGCCTTGGAAAGGTAGATGTATCTTTTACTCACACAATTAAAGCTATGGATCCCTTCTTTTCTCTCCTCTTTTCTGTCACGTTATTATAACGCATCAAGTGATATGTTCATAAATAAAATTTGAATTTTCTAACGGTTAAATATAGTAAAGAAATTTTTTATTTAAAATCGAGTAAACGAAATTTGTGATAATAGTTTGATAAATTATCAAAATCAATAGAAAATGCATAAACCATGCATTTAGAAAGGGCAAGTTAGAACATTTTGGGTATTTTAATAAGTTTAAGGGCAAATTAGAACATTTTGGGTATTTTAAGAAGTTTTCATAAAGTTTAGGGGTACCACTAATGTTTTCAAAACATGAGGGGTACCACGTAGAATTAAAAAAAACACGAGGGTACCACGTAGAAAACCCTAAATAATTTGTGGGTGTGTTTCCTTGCATAAGGATTTAATTTATTTGCTGATTAACTTTAATCATTAATAGTGATTGTAGTCTGTAGATTTTGCTTTTGAACCAAATTCAGTGACGGTAAGTGCTCTGCACAACAACACTATTCATTTGACATTAGGTTACTAATTGATGTAGTTGTAGCTTAGTTGTTGATTTATAAGTTTGTGACAGCAGGCTATGTTCATTTAACAATTGTTGAACGGATTTATCGTCACCATTCAAATTGTTGAACTTTGTGTTGTTTCTCGCCTAATTCAATACCATTGTGCTGATAAATCAATTGGCAAAAGAAGGAAACTTAGCTGTAGTTTGCAAATTTGTTAGACTGTGATTAGTAGGCATTTTTGATCTATTGAGTATGCAGAACATAATGAACGTGAATTTTTATTATGTTGCTGATAAATCAACAATTTGTAATTTAGTTTGGTTACACAAGGGTTGTTGAATCTTGACAGGTCTCAAAAAGGAGAAAGAGTAAGCTTGAGAGTTGATGCAGCAAATGTAACCTTTGTACTATCATATAGGGGTCTATTCTGGATAACCAGCACTATCTTGGATTTCTAAAAGCTAAGAAAAGAGGGAAAATTAAAACCGGCTACTGATCCACCAAAAGCAAAGAAAAGAGGGGAAATCGGAACTCACCATATAAGAAGATTAAGACGCAGCAAGAGTGATAAGAGAGAAATGCACTCCGCAACTTACTTCAGTGGTGAACATTATTCAGCACAGAAATCCGCAGGACTACTGAATTCAGGTTATCCAAGGTCCATAAAAATATAAGGTATATGACCCTTTTTTCGTGCAGCGTCTCTTAAGGAGTAAAAAAACTCACTATTATTCAGCTTTGAAATAGTGAAATAAAGTAATTTGGTTCACTGTTATTCACCTATGAAACATAGTGAAATAATAAATGTCTGTCGGTGATCCTAGACTGATTCAGTGAAAACGATTAAGAATAGGGTCGAAATTTACATTGTTGATAACTTACGTAACCTACCTTTTAAAATGGGCATGATGAAAATGTGAGAGTAGTTTATCTTTACATTCTTTATTAGTTTGACAAATCTCAGACATATCTCCGAAACATATATAGGTCAGACATTCATCTTTATTTTTTTACTTTTTTACTATTGTAAAACTTACTGTGTCTATCTTTGATTCAGGATAGATACCTTGTAGATTGGTAATTTACGGAAATTTTGAATCCGCTTGTTTCTTCAGTTCTCGTGATTTTATGAAATGTTGGATAATTTGTGGGTGTTCTTCTCGCATAAGGATTTAATTTGTTTGTTGATTAACTTTAAATCTTTAATTGTGATCGTATGTTTTGCTTCCGAGTTCCAAACAAAGTTCAATTACGGTAAGTGCTCTATACACAACACTTTTCATTCGGCTTTTATTAATTGATGATGTAGTTTTAGTTTTAGTTGTTGAGACCAGTTTGTGTCATTTAACAATTGTTCAACCACTTTATTGTCACTGTCATATTTGTGAACTTAGTGTTTTTGCCTAATTCAATACCATTGTGCTGATGAAAATTACCCGAAGTTGTTAAGTCATCATTTTTTTGTTCTTAAAATGATATATATTCTCTTGAGAGAGAGTAGGTCTAGGATGGGTGCACCACTGCACCTCTTCCCAAGGCATCTTGTTGCATTCTATTTCTTTTTCTGTTTTTTCTACAAAAAAAAACAGAGAAGTTCTTAGCACATTTCTAGGAATTACTTCGATTGATTCATATAAAAAAACCAAGTTGATTGATAGAAAATATATCATTTTATGGACACATATAGTCTGTATATCAAGTGATTTCCATGCTCCTGTTTTCCTGTTGATCTCAACTTTTTTTTTAATTATTATAATAATATAATTGGTTATTGAGGAATAATTCAGGCTGTGAGGAATTTTTTCCAGGGGTACCTGCTATCGAAACTCTCCCAGAAACAGATGCAAAAGTGCCACCAGAATTTCATAACTTCAGCACCAAAGAGACAGGTGAAGAGACACTAGCTGCAGCAAGGGAAACTCCAATATGCTCCTCTGCACAAATTCATTCACCAAACGACACTTATTCAGATCAAAGATGGAGCAGACTCAAACAGAAACAGAACAGATGCCTTGATCACTGAACCACTAAACTCGAATACACCAAAACTAATTCAAGTAAAAATCGAAGGAGTAAGAGAACACCTGCTCTAGATACATCAACTTCACCCAAAACCAAAGCAGCCCGGTAAATGGTAATTAGAACAGCATATCCACGACAACCCCAATGGGCATCATCTCTATGTAAGTCACATGTATATTATGAACTACACTAATCTTAGTTCTCTTTTGGGTCGTAGTAACTAAACAATACTTTTGCATAATACCCACTTCAGGCACGTTGTATCATCTAAACCAATGTTAGTGTTTTGGGAACACCCATGCTTACTAAGCTGTGTGTTCCAAAGTAGTACATCCTTGTTTTTGATCCCGTGTCTGTCTAAATACTTGAATGTTTTGCTTTTCCATATGAATCATCGTGACTACTTATGTGTTACATTCCTAACACTACAATGTAAAATGTGTATGCATTTTTATTACGCATTTTAGCAATGTCGTTTTACCTTGTACTTCTAGACAGTTGTTTGCTTTTAATTACAAGTATTCTATTACTTCAAACATATTTATTTTCAAGCAGCATGTGCCTAGGTCGGGCCATACATTGTTTATGATCAATACACGCTCAATCTTGACTCAATTCTGCCTAGCATTTCACCAAATTGGGGCACCGCGCCCGATAGGGCGCGATGCAACAACTAGTGTTAAAAAAACCATTGTAGTTGAGCGCAATTATAAAAAAATTAAACCACAAATATCTACTTCATCTGCTAAAGTAAAGCAAAACATCGTCAATCTAGAAATTAGGTTTTCTCATATTCACTCTCAAGCAGATGAGATGAAACGTCTTCTTCTATTTCCCTTGTGATTCCATCTTTCCTGCTCTCTTTCTTATTTCACTTTGTTCTTGTTATTGGCTTTCAATTTTGCACTACCAAGACGGTTCTTCATCTACGCCTTCAATACACTATCACATTCCTTTTTCTTTCGTAAGATGTTGATTCGAATCGACCCTAATATGCAGTATTTTTTGTTTTTAAATTTAATTGGGGATCTTGATATTAGATTCAAACTAAAGTTGTTAACTTTTAGTTTCGATTCAGGTTATGGCTTCTCTAATGCTAATGGAACATTGTTGTATTTGTGAAACGATTACAGGGTGAAGGGCGAAGCTAAGTGAACATCTGAATTTTTCTAAATGGGTGTTGTTAATATGGCACAAATCAGGTAGATTGGCTACCACAGTTTATTAATTTGTAAAAATTTGTTTGAACCATGCTTAATATGGCACTGTGGCTACAATTGAAGCTGTTCTATTTTAATCGATCTGATTTGAAGCGGTCATATTTTGTTTCACTACTTTGAAATTATGGGCTAATTATATCGAAAAGGCTACTTGATTATTGTTCAGTTCAGTTCAATTTCTAACTATGTCTAACTGGTGTATGCAATGCTTAAGTCATTTGTGAGTCCAGGTTGGTGTGTATAAGAGTTTTAACGAAGGTCATTGCAGTGCGTAAAATCAGTGTTGAAATCATGCTTTATCTTTGCAATAAGTAAACCCAATCCACCTTTCCAGTTAGTCTAGTCATAGCGCAATAACTAGAGGCCTATTTTTTCTTATATGTGTTTTTACTTGAAATTGGTAGTTACTCATGCTCGCTACAATATTTGTGTTAGGACTAACACTGAAGTTCATCATCTCAAAGTTGAACTTTTATATGTTTTAAGTACAAGTGTGATATTGTATGTAGTCCGTAAATATTACTAGTCATGTGTGTTGCATGAAAAGGAGTAACTACTAAGTTTGCATTACAAGGAATGTGCTGCAAATCTGAAAAAGCTGAATGAGGATCACTTGTTAAGGAAATCATGTAAAAATAGGAGCATTTTTACATCTTGAGGTATTATATTTTTGTTATTGTTTGCTAATTAGCTTCCATGTGCTTGAGCATTTCTATTTTATTGATGTTTGTGGCTGCCTGATTATTTTTTGCATGACTAATATACGCTTTGATGTTATCCGCCTGCTGTGAAATTGTCCTTCGTATCTTCTGCTGTTCTTCTACGAGTTAAAGATTGTCTACTTAATTACGGAAATTGAGTCTTGTTAGCTACTTAGTTCAGATAATTATTGTTTTGTCTCCTTTTAATCATGGGCGTTTATGCTTCTGATCTTGTTATTTTCCGTCTCCTTTTAATTACAACTTCTTTATAATTTAATTGTTAGTTACATATGGTTTTGGGACTTTTCTTTTTACGAGTTAGAAGTTCCAGTACTTTGCGATTATTGAATGTGTAATGTTTAATAAATGATTATCTATCTTAAACTAATTGAGCTGAAATGGTTGAAGCCTTTTTCTTATGCTTATATTATTGAACATGTAATGTTTAATACATGACGATGTACCTTTTTCTTATTCTTATATCATGATGATCTATCATCAATTCATTGGATAATCTGTCTTAACTTAAGGCTTCATGAGTTCGTGTTTACAATGTTTTTATAGGCTTCTTTCATTTCTTCTAATTAATCGTTCTATGATTTCCTTAAAATTGGAATTCAGTGACTTAGTGACTTACTAATACATTAGCCTATTGCTCAATGATACGTTTTTTTGGATGAGTTGAGTAGCTTTGAGGACTTGAATTAACTGTTACTAACACGGTATATCTTCTAACTATGGCCAATCCCTTTTTCTATTAGTGATTCTTTGAAAAAAAATCCCACATACTGGTTTGTCGGAGCTGATTCAATGGCTTATTTCTGATCACACTTTTTTTTTTTTTTGTTTTCTAGAGATTAATGGAACAACATATGTTGTGACAATTTCCGTCTGAGTACATGGATATCAAATAATGAGTTGTTAGTTTGATATAGGTTTAGAACTTTCTACCATATCTATTCAGGCCAAATATTGTTCACTACTTTTATTTTATGCCAAATATTTCACATTTTTTCACATCACTGTAACTGTGTCATCGCTCCTTTTGTACATTTTCAAGTATCATATATTTAAGTTTCGAACAATATTAAAATAACTAAATAATATCCACTGCCCACACGTTCCGCAGCCGTAGCGACGTAACTTCTCGAATCTTGTCAACCCTTACCCCTTTCTGTTTCTCTACTGCTGCCTTCCGATCCTTCATCAATTGAATAACTCTGTTCTTTTTGTTTTTCCCATGCTTTTATAAATCGGCCGCCACATAAATAATCTTAATTTGAACTTCATCTCTCATAAATTTATGGTGTTGGTGTCCTCATTACTATGTCAATTACTCAGTTTGTTTTCCAAGTTCATTTTGAATGAGAGCAGCAAGTTCGAGCATAATTAAAAGTAATCAAATTTCTATTGTCCTTTGTCGCACATAACTAGAAAGTTATAAGTAAAGTTATATGTGTAATTGACAACTTGTCTATATATCAGTTGATCATTTGTCAATTTTTGAAAGCAATTGAGCTCGTTCTTCTCATTCTTTCCTTTTCTTTTCTTTAGTTATCAAAAATGGTGATTTGAGCTCTCATTTGATTTCCTACTTTTGAGTTCAGTGCCCCAAACCTTTTATTGCAGGTTAGGATATAGCTAGGTTAGGATATAACCTGATAGACGAGTTTAAGTCTTACAACTTTTTTTTTTTAATGTTTGATTGAGTTGGTGCCAACTAGTAATAAATTTTGTTGAGCTCTCTTATATACTCGTTTACTTTTTTTGGCCTACCAATCTTAAAAAAAGACGCATATGTGTGCCTTCTTGCCTCGCCTACCCTAGGTACCTAACCATTGTGCTTTGTTGAGTGACTATGGTACAATACTAATGCCATATTTGATGATCTCGCAGAAACTCTAGATGCATTGGTAGGCTTGATTAAAGTTGAAGAGAAACGACATATATTCTAGATTTATCGACAACATGTATTTCCGTTGTAGTTGGATGTATATTCCACTTTAATTTATGTTTTTATGGAAATATTCAATTCTTGATTTTAGTTTGCTTTTTAAGGAGTTTTTCCTCCAAACACCGTACAATGTATGAATTGTTTATACGAGATTTTTCGAGTTACTCAGTGCAATATAAGAGATCCTTGTAATCACTTCTTTAATTTATTGGTAAAAATAAAAATTGGGTAGGAGTAAAAGTTGTGTAATTTCACAATATATTGACACACTTGAATTGACGAATTTTTTTTTAAAGTGTGTTACCACCTAAATTTATCAATGACTGTATTTAGTGTTGAAAACTATGAATACGACATCAGAAAGCGTCGAGAAATATTGACAGATATTAGCGTCGATGAGTAACCTTCGACACCAAATAGTGTCGAGAATGCCGACACTAAAAAGCGTCAGGAATTTCTGACGGCTCAAAAGACCACGCTTTTAGAAGCGTCGAGAATATATTTTCTGACACTAAAAAGCGTCTAAAAACGATGAAAAAAGCGTCGAAAACAGGCGGGATTTGTTGTAGTGACATGAACACAATCACTCTTCCCCTTCACTCAGCAAACACACACAAAAACTTTACCTATCACTTTCCTTTTCACTTTCCCTGTTGCTATCACTTTTCCTATTTTCCCTGTTAATCTCCTTTCCCTCTCCTCACAGCTCTCTTGTTCAGGCATCTCTCTGCAATTTGATTTCACCCTCTACTTTGTTGCTATAGCTTTCTCAGATCATCACTGCAATCAGCCGATGCCTAAGCAACTGAGACACCTCCGACAAATTATGGTCATATCATCATCATCAAAAACGTCTATACAGGTCTTAATTTTTAATTTTATTTTATAGTATAAATCGTGGGTAATGTTTAGGGTTATGATTCAATTATTTATGGGTTTGTTTGATTTGATTGCCCATATCAGTTTAATAATTTGATGTAGTTGTGTTTAATTGATTAGTTTATTCGATTTCATTGATTTAATTAGCTTTTGATTGCTATGTGTATGTAAATTAACTATTTGGCGGATGGGTATTTTGTAATATAGTGGTTTGTGATGTGGGGTTTGCTTGGATATGAACAGATACGTTATTTATGAGGTTGTTTGCTGTGATTTTGGTTCTGCTTTAGGGTGGATGTTTACATTTTTAAATGTTTGGAGTAGTGGGTTTGTTCAAGTTTGAGTTTTGGTTAGTGCATATTGGCTATTTCTGATGTTCGAGTTGTATATATGCTTTGAATTGCTATAAGCTAATTGAAATTACGCCATTGCTAATATGATAACAGAGGCTAGACGTTCATCACGATTAAGGCAAGAACTCAGAGCATGAAATTTAGTTTCAAGTTGTAGTTCTAGCATTGTGTTAGAGAAGTGGAAAGTGATGAGGGAGTGAGAGTCGTTTGATAGTGAGAGAGGAGAATGAAAGGCAGGGAGGAAAAGGTGGAAAAGTGTGTGGTGAAAATGGAGAGAACCAAGCAAAAGAAAACTGAAACCGAATCCAAAGGCAACAGAATCATAATAAAGCCCAAAAGCAAGCTTCAAGGCAACCGCAGCCCAGTTAATGCAAAGCCCGACTCAACGACCAGCGTAAATGACACCCAAACCCGCCCAGTGGAGTTCAACTATTCATCCACTCAACACTATTCATTGATGAATAGTTTAGTCCCAAAGCCAAAGGAGGAGATTCCCTCCTGCTTGTCACATTAGCGCGCTTTATCGGGATGTGTCCCTGTCCCTGGAATTCGAGTAACCCCTTTATCTTATTATTGTCGCTTTAGCTGTTTTGTATCCTTGATTGGAGAACTTACGGGATAAGACTAGAGCAACGATACTTGGCCTTTGAGACTTGCTCGACTAACTTGAATTCTACACTAATCTGACTAATCTACACTAATCTCCTAGATTTATGTGGCCATTTTGTTTGTTAGTTCGGGGATCTGGTAGAATATTTGGGAAAATCCGTTTAACCGCGTTTTAATAATAACTCAAGTTTGTTAAATTCATGGGGAATTGTGATAATTGTTGTCTCATTTATAAGTTAAGAGTTATTGCTTCTGACTTCAAATGCATCATGAAATTATTAGACTTAGACTCAATGACAAAGCGACTTAACCCATAGCCAAGTGACTCAAAAGGACCTAGAAGTAGGATGACATAACTCGTAAATGAAGCTTTTTGTGTTCAGTTTCATTATACCCCTCATCCAATTAATTGTTTTGATGAAACTTCATTCACTAATCGGATTTCTGTAGAGTGTAGCCTATAGGATGCTATATGGCAGTTTACGGTATATGCTCATTTATGAGCTTTAATCATCATGTCTGGCATTATGATCTCTGATTCATAGCAGATGTTCATTGAAACAATTTGAGTTTAGATTTTTCGTCCGCAATTCCATTATTCCCCAAATCAAACTGTTGAAGATGACATCAGGCCTTGAAGCTTTTAATTTGTATGGCAGGGGTTGCTACTTTCAAACCGGGGCAAAGGTAAATATGAGTATGACAGATGATAGTGCATATCAAAGATCGTTAGAGACTATAAACTGGATAGATAAAGATGTAAAGACAAGCAAGACCCAAATCTTCTTTCGTACATATGCGCCTGTACATTTCAAGTTTATCACCTTTCTTTAAATCTCACTCTTTTACTCTTATATCCTTTCAACTCGTCCGAGTTCAGTGAGCTAAGAAGTAATAATTACTGAATTATAGTAGATGAAGGTTGCCAGCCTCGTAGCCTGGTTGAATAAAGTATTACAGCCTGATTAGAATTACTGATCATGTTTTAGATTGCTGTATCAATGTTATTCCCTCCGTCTCAAAAAGATTGATCTTCATTCATTTAATACAAACTACATTTCTACGTGGCAGAGGTGGCGACTGGAAGACTGGAGGAACCTGTCACATAGAGACCCTCCCCGAACCTCCTTGGGTCCACCTCAAATATGGCCCAAGTTCACCATAGGCACAAATGTATTGACTGCCCTTATAAACCAGTCTTCCAGTTTTAGAGCCATCAATGTATTGAACATCATAGTAATGCCTTCCAGAAGAAAAGACGGCCACTTATCGTTATACTATTTAGGCCCTGGTGCAGGTCCCGCATCCATCCACAGGCAGGATTGCAGCCATTGGTGCCTGCCCGGAGTTCCTAACTCGTGGAACGAGCTGCTTTATGTTATGTTTAGGCCCAATGTTATTCCGTCATGGAATGCAACTTCATCTCAACCTCAGGCGGTGTGAAATATAGCGATACATGTTAGTACGTTACATCTAATCAAATGTATAATACATTAGTGATTTTTGCAGAAAATATAATTCAAAAAGTGGTGAAAAATATTGTGGTACATGTTTATAGAGGAGGTATTCAAGAAGCCTGCACAAAATGTACATGTATCTTTAATCTGTAGCTTATACAATTCAAAAAGTGGTGAAAATATTGTGGTAAATGTGTACACAGATTGGTTAATCAAAGTTTTTATTTATGTTGACCATTTTAGATTTTTTGTTTGTTTAGATTGGTTAATTAGAACTTTTACGTTGTTTACCCTCCTTTTAAACAAATTTCATATGTTTGATTACAATTCATTTGAATGAAGGGAGTATTCTGTATAAAGATTGTATGTTCTTCACTTTCTTTACTTTTTGCTTGTTGATTAAGATTATTTATTAAAGCTTGTTTTACCACATCCCACTAGATTGATCTTCGCAATAGATCGACATTAAATAATGTCGTAGAGGTTGATCTAACTCAGGGGAAAAAAAGACAAGGATAATCGTAGCTTATATACAGTTTATTGAAATATTATGATATTACACCCAAAAAAATCAATAAGTTTTCTAAACTTTATATAGTTAGACTTTTTCAAATCATATTGTAGTGACTTTCGTGACTTTGCGACGTTCAAGGAATCAAACTACGCTGATATAAATATCTTGGGGTATCGCGCGCCATACAACAACTAGTAATGATAAAAGGGGGACGTGGTAGTAGACTGGACAAAAGGTGGACAGTAGGCGGGCGGTGGGTGGCCAAGGTGGAGGTGGTGGGTGGTCTAGGAAGGGGGCGGTAGTACGTGATTTAGTTAGTTTTTTTGTATTCTTTTCTTTCGATGCAGTACAATGAGGGGGATTAATGAGATGGGCAAAATTAGAATAGCAGCAAACTGTTGTAGAGTTGTTTTGCTGATATAAGTCATATAACAACTTATGTGGTGTTTGGTTGACAAGCTAGTTTGTTATATTCACTAGTAAACTATATTGAACAACCAAAGTACACCAGTAAACTATATTCACCAGGTATAAACAAAACTAAACTGGTTGCTTTGGTTGTCTTTGTAGTTTACTGTTGATACAAAAATTCGTTGAGTTTGCTTTGGCTGACAAGCTTGTCCAGGGTTTTGGATGATTGTTTTGTAGGGTTTTTCGGATATAATGGTATTTAGAAAAGATCTCTGTTTCTAACTTGTTCATGAAGAAGCCGGTAGCTATCTTCTTTTCTGTTTAGAATCAATCGGAAACAATTACTTCTATACATCCTAATTATAGACCCTCCCCCTTCTCCCTCTAACTTCGCAGAGGGGAAGCTTCACTAATGTTGTCCATTATTTAATTTGATGTCTGTTTTTTGTAGCTTCTCATGTATGGAGGAGGCAGTGACGATGGTGAAGACAACACAAACGACATCAGGTGCTTTTATGTTGCATATCTTTTATTTATTTTTTGTTGCTTGGTTTGCATGCTATGGTGTGGGATATCGATGTATAATTGTATATGGATTGGGTATTTGGATGTTGGAAAACTATGTACTTATTAGGAGAGAAAAGATGAATATAGTTTAAGCTTATCAGAAGAGAAAAAGATGAATAGTGTTTTTCGCTCCCCGTTGACAACTAACATGACTTGTAGACTACGACATCGAAAGAGTGAATCCCACTTTCGACTACTTCATAAGATTATTCTTTTCTTTCTTCAAAAAGGATGTGAACTGGTTTATGATGGAGTAAAACAAAATGGTCCTCATGAAACTGGTTGCGCTTGTAGTATCATTCGATTCTATTTTCATTTTGAGATTCACAACACTTTCGTTTGACCTTCCCTGTTATGCTGGTAATTTAAATATATGAGTCGGTCGGGTGGCATGTAAAATGATTCACATTGAGAGTATATGAGTTACGTCGATTTTTATTAGCATGTTTAGAAAGTCTGTGATTCATAATTTACTGGATCTGCCAATGGTTTCAATTTTCATTTCGAGTCAGTCAGAACACTTTCATTCAGAACACTTCCATTTGACCTTCCGTGTTACTTTGTTTAAATTATTTTCCATTCATCCTTCAGATAGGGAGGTTTGTTTGGTGTAAGCATTGTTTAGTTTTATTTTTTTACAAAATATTAGGTATGCAGATTTCCATCTTCTGAATAAGAAGCAGACAAAAAAGCAGAGTGAAACAAGTGGGTAAATCAGATGACTCCGAGATAGAAGATGAGAAGAATGTTATGGCAAAAAGAAGACAAAAACAAGTTAGTGAATCAGATCAATCTGATGAACCAGAATCAGATGATGGAGTTGAACCTCAGGTTACTGTTC
Source organism: Silene latifolia (assembly GCF_048544455.1). NCBI lineage: Eukaryota > Viridiplantae > Streptophyta > Magnoliopsida > Caryophyllales > Caryophyllaceae > Silene > Silene latifolia. The sequence goes on along the minus strand of NC_133532.1, from coordinate 52,660,947 downwards.
CTCTTTGATATAGCCCGTGTTCATATTTTGTACTGTTTATCTCTCTATCAGTTTTATTATAAGCTGTAAATGTATTTGTTGTGTTGTCTCTTTAGCAGAGCAATACAAATCTTTCTACTCAAGAGAGGGAGCATAAGAAGGTTCAAGCCAAAATAAAACAGATGGAAGGCGCAAATTTAGCGGCCAAAGATTGGACCATGTAGGGTGATTTATGCTTCAGAAAAATGTCTGGACAAGACGCTTGGATGAATTGTGTTAGGTTTAGCACTGTTTTGTTCATGCTATTATCAATTTTAATACTGAAACCAAAACGGGAATATTTTTGCTGATCTATGGGGCATATAAACTTTAAAGATTTAAGGGTCCTCTTGCCTTTAATATTCTATGCTTGCTTTGTAGTTTGAATGCATATATTGTATAGTATTACAAAGCTTGGGTTTTTGTACTGAAATACTCAGTGTTCACAGGGACGTTTTGATGATGTACAAAGGGCTCCTAAATTGCCATCTGCAGCATCTAAAGAATGGAAGGAGTTGGTAAGTTCGTTATCTTTCATACAGATAAACTGAATTTTCATTACACTTCTGATTTTGGTACAGAAGTGTTTCAGCAACTCTTTTTGCTGATCTATTGCCTTTTATCTACAGGACGATAATAAGAGCAAGAAGGGTCTTGCTGATATTTATGAGGTTAGATCAATTTCAGGATCAAGTTGTGCTTGATTCATAGAAATTAGCTCTGAAGTTTCAGTATGACCGACTGACCTGAACTTTGCTGTCAAAATATATGACTGTTGCAGGAAGAATATGCTCAGCAAACTGGTCTTGCTGCTGCACCCTTTCACTTAATGATGAGTTGAGAAAATAGGTGATTATTTATATATAATTTCCTTGCAAAGCAAATGACTTGCCCATATCTTCACTTTTTTTTTTTGAGGAACCCATATCTTCACTATTTTCCCCACAGTAGAGTGTGCAATTTGATTAATATGGATAATGCTTTCAAATTTGATTTTTATGGATAATGATTTCACTACCATGTATTTTTTGTGTCCTGCTTGAGTATTGCACTTGGTTATATGCTCTGTATGTACTAGTCATATTGGCATTTAACCTTTGCACTTGCTTTCTTGTTGGTTGTTGTGGTGGGACCAAGTGGCACCGTGCGAGAATTGGTTTATGCAATATTTGCTTCCGTTTTATATGCATCAAGTCTAGTGGCTTGTTAACCTTGTTTTATGTTTTCTTAATTGTGTTTCTTTTTTAAGAAAATGAGTTACATATGACTAGTATAGGCACTTCAGTGTGGAAAGAAATGTCATGTCAGTTACTTCACGTCTGATTTTTAATGTGCTTTTTACCTCTTTGCACACCTATCTTGATGTAAGCTGTTTTTTCAGGATTTCACGCATAACCATCTTTTTTGTACCAGGCAAGTGAACTCTTTAAAAGATTGTGTTTGAAACTGGATGCACTGTCCCACTTTCATTTTGTTCCTAGCTTTCATCACTTTTGCAGATATAAGTGAACCCATGTGTGTGATTTGTGTGTTTGATCAACGTTACCTTGACAGGTAATGGAAGACATGACTATCCCGACAAATGTTCCAGCTTTAGCCATGGAAGAGGTATGAGTCTCATTTCAATGCTTAGGGCGTCTTTTTCTAGATTCTGTCTGCTCTGGCTGGTGTTTAAATAAATTACGGAGTATCTAGGATTGTGATTGTGTTTCTGCTTATAAGTTGCGAGGGCAGACCTTGGACATTTGGTTTTGATTTCTCGTTAACAATATCAAAGCTATTACAGAGTATAAATTTATTATGCAAAAGTTCCAGATTATAATTTTTTTCTCACAAAAATTGGACAAAAAGCACGAAAAGACGAGTTTTGTGGTCCATGTCCTTATATGTAGATCCGCCAATGCTTAATTGAGTAGGATTTACAGTTACTATTACCCTTTTGATGAGCAGATAACTCCGGTAGCGGTTTCGGATGTGGCTATATTCGCCCTTGAGGAGGTCTTTGCTGGTAAAGGAGATATCAAAAGGACACTGAATTAATGAAGGACAGGAAAAGGAAAAGAGCCTCCAACAAAAGAATATTCAAAGGTATACTGTTTTCTAAACGGTTCAGTGACTGATCTGATGATATCTATGTTTGAGATACTAAGTTGATGTTCCATAATTTTGTAGCTATAAACGCGGTTAGAACAGCAAACCGAACAGCCGATAAGACTGCAAAGTAATGTCGAAGGTAATCAATCCATTGCCCGTTATGTTATACTCCCCCCCTGAGCAAGTAGTTATCCATTTAGATTTTAAGAGTGAAATTGTTCTTACCGACACTTACAAATATGCAGGTAAAGAGGTGTAATGTGCCATCAGCGCCTGTTAGGTAATTCAGTCTGCATCGCTCCTGTCGGTTTTCCATCTCTAGTCACTGGAGTTGCTATCTCCAAACAGTTCACTGAAGTAGTGCTGGTCTTTGTTTGAGTTGAGCTGTTTGGGCAATTTTGTGGGTCCTTTTTTGTTTGTTGCTTCGATTCATGTCATTTATCTTCAATCTCCATTGTTTACGATGACTTCGTTGTTTACAAACTATGCCAAGACAAGGAAGAGATGTTATAGACTTATAGTAGTAATTGTCATTGAAGGTTAATATCCGTATACTACCCTTTAATTGCAGGACTATAACGTAAATTTAAACATGCAATTTATAGTCATAAAACGATAAACACAATGAAATGATTAATGTATAGAAATAACCTCGGGTCCTTTAAAATTGCGGCGTAAAGAACAGAAATCAAAGCAGATTTCCTCCTAATTGTTACACCCAAGACTTTGTCCGAGATATGCCCTTGTGCTAGAACAGTGTTCTCCGATTGCCTTGCAATATAGGGAGAACTGATGTGAGTTTTATCGAGATGAGAGATCTCAGGTTTTTCAGAGGAGAATGCTCTTCAAAACCCTAGTTTTGTTTCAAATGATGATTAGGTTTAACAGAAGGAGGAGGTCTCCTTTTGTTCTCCTAATTCGGCCAAAACCGTGACCCACAAGGGGAAGTGGGCTTCCACTTCCTCTTGATTTTAACTCGAGGTCCGGTTCGTTAAATACTGAAATGTATATGACGGGTTTGTATTATAAACTGTTATCGGTTATCGGAAATTAAGGCATCAGCTAATAATACGGGTTAGCTGAATTATTAATACGTGTCCGACAAAACAGTATTGTATAATTATTTTTAATATACATTTAATTAAATATAAATCACGTATATTTAATTTTACGAATTAACGGTTAATTCACCTTAGCCCATGATATTTAATCCGTATTAAATATAATATCTCAACATCACATATTTGACTAATTACTAGTCAAATAACTCGGACTAACTGGTTAGTCAATTTTGGCATCTACATGACAGTATTTCCATACCGTCACATCTCTCGAACGTATCCTATAGGTGTGACTTTTAGGGACCGATTGATCACCATCATCGTATGACAATAACGTCAAACTTATCTAGCAAGCCAACCGTTATTGATAAACGTGGATCAACGGATAATAATACCAAAAGTATGCCCTTTGATCCTTTTAGAGGTTTATAAGTCCTTGCACTAACTGTTAAGGACACCAACCCCAACAAGCTCCCACTTGTCCGTACAAGTGCATGTGCAATGACGTTATCCGCACTAACTGGAGGACACAAGCTCCAACAAACTCCCACTTGTCCGGACAAGTGTATGTGCGATAACCGATTCTCATATTCATTTAAAAATTTCTCCCACTCAATGTAAAACAATTTGCAGATCTGGATCCGCAAAGGTCGTATTTTACAATCGATCTGTATCTAGAGTGGTTTCCCCGACTAGAGAGTAACTTAACTGATAAAACGAATCCGTATCCGAGCATGGCCATGCATTTCGATTCTGACTCCTCGAGTGGCCCCGAGAAATATCGAGTACACGATAAAGGCTGAATATTTCCTTCAACTCGACTCCTTCCGATCTAAGCACAGCATGAAATGACCCAGAAAAAATCTACTTGGCCCCCTGTTACGGATGACCGTGAGAAATAAACCAAAGTCACCCAAAATCTGCCGTAGTCTCAAGAGACAGTCGATAGTCAAGAGATTCGACTCTAAGGATCACCATGGAAGTCCTATCCACGACCGGGCAACGAATGTTATAAAACATTTAGGACTCCACGTCGATGTCACAATGGTGTCCTACGAAATATCCGTATAAATCGCCTCTGTGATTGGTCAGTCAACCGGTTGACTTATGGCTCGTTGAACCCACCATCAACCAACGTCACAAAATAATTGCCGAGTTATCAGCTCATGTGGGCAATTAAGGACTAACAAGATATGATGTTTGTTCGATTCACTTTGTGGTGTTCAAAATCGTCGTACAATTCCACATGAAAAACAAAATATATATATAAAATATCAAAACGATGATGTCGTATAGAGTACAAAGGAGAATGAATCTGATCCATAAAAGAGTACTACAACTTAGGAACACGTTTAATTCCCATGGAATTAACGTGCCCTTCATGCTTATCTTGTCGTAATGCTTTAGTGAGAGGATCTGCTATGTTGTCATCTGTAGCAATCTTTTCTATCACTACTGTCTTTTGCTCCACGTAATCCCGGATTAGATGAGCTTTCCGTTGTACATGTCTAGACTTGTTGCTAGACTTAGGCTCCTTAGCTTGGAAGATGGCACCACTATTGTCGCAATAAATGGTGATCGGGTCATTCGAACTAGGCACTACAGATAGCCCATGTAAGAATTGACGCATCCATATCGCTTCCTTTGTAGCTTCGGACGCGGCATAGTACTCGGACTCGTCGTAGAATCTCTTTATGTGATTTGTTTGAACTCTTCCGGTGATCTGCAGCGCCATTAAGAGTAAAAACGAATCGACCGAGATTTCGAGTCATCACGATCCGTTTGGAAGCTAGCATCTGCGTAACCGGTTGCGCATAGCGTCTGAGAGCCTCCATAAGTCAATGCCCAATCTTTAGTCCTCCGGAGGTACTTAAGAATGTTCTTGACAGCCAACCAATGTGGTTCACCTGGTTCTTTGTTGGAATCGACTTGTCATACTCAATGCATATGCCACGTCCGGACGTGTGCATATCATGGCATACATGATTGATCCTATAGCCGAAGCATAAGGAATCCGTGTCATGCGCTCTTTCTCTTCCGGTGTCTCGGTGCACGAGACTTGCTCAAATGCACCCCTGGAGCCATAGGAAGAAACCCCTTCTTGGAGTTAGTCATCTTTGAATCTCTCTAGGACTTTGTCTATGTAAGACTCTGGATCGAGAGATAACATCCGTCGTGATCTATCTCGATAGATGCGGATGCCTAGAATTCTTTGCGCCTCTCCCAGATCTTTCATCTGGAAATGGTTTTTCAACCATACTTTCACCGAAGTTAAGAGAGGTATGTCATTCCCAATCAGGAGTATGTCGTCAACATACAATATTAGGAAGACAATCTTGCTCCCACTCGACTTGATATATAGACATGGTTCCTCGACTGATCGAGTGAATCCATTTTCTTTTATCACTTGGTCGAAGCGATGATTCCAACTCCTTGATGCTTGCTTAAGTCCATAAATGGAACGCTTAAGCTTGCACACTTTCTTAGGATGTCTTTGGATCGATGAACCCTTCGGGTTGTACCATGTACAACTCTTCCTCCAAAAAGCCGTTTAAGAAGGCGGTTTTTACGTCCATTTGCCAAATTTCATAGTCATGAAAAGCGGCAATCGCTAAGATAATCCGGATGGAACGCAACATGACTACGGGTGCAAAAATCTCATCGTAGTGCAAACCTGGCACTTGGGTGAAACCTTTAGCAACTAGTCGTGCTTTGTAGATATCTTGTTGACCTTCCACAGAATGCTTTATCTTGTAAAGCCATTTGCATTGAAGGGGACGAACCTTAGCAGGTAAGTCAACAAGATCCCACACGTTGTTCTCATACATGGAGTCCATCTCGGATTGCATGGCCTCAAGCCATAGTTTCGAGTCAGAACTGGTCACGGCACCTTTATAGGTTGCGGGTTCACTACTCGTAAGGAGTAGAACGTCATCTATGTCATGTTCCTCGACCATACCAATGTATCTGTCCGGAGGAATAGAGACTCTTCCCGACCTCCTAGGTTCCTCAGGATTATTTACCGCAGCCGGGATTGAAGGAATACGTTCCTCCAATGGTTGCTCGGTGTTTGGTTCTGGAATCTCCGACAGGTCGAAGGTTCTATCACTCTTTGCATTCTCGAGAAATTCCTTCTCTAAGAATGTCGCACTAGCCGCAACAAAAACACGTTGTTCGGTTGGCGAATAGAAGTAATGACCACGTGATCCTTTAGGATAACCTATAAAGTATGTCTTGACCGATCGCGGGCCGAGCTTATCTTCAGGTCTCCACTTGACATAAGCCTCGCAGCCCCAAACCCGTATAAAGGACAAGTTAGGGACCGTTCCCTTCCATAGTTCATATGGAGTCTTGTCAACAGCTTTAGACGGACTTCGGTTAAGTATTAGAGCGGTGACAAAGAGCATAACCCCATAATGAATCGGGTAAAACCGTGTGACTCATCATGGATCGAACCATATCAAGTAGTGTTCGATTTCTCCGTTCGGACACACCATTGTTTGAGGTGTTCGGTGGAGTTAAGCGTAGGGCAATCCCACGGTCCTTTAGGTGTTGATCAAACTCGTGAGAAAGATACTCGCCACCACGATCTGAACGCAGTGTTTTAATCTTTCTACCTAATAGGTTCTGTACCCTATTTTGGTATTCCTTGAATTTCTCAAAGGATTCACTTTTGTGCTTCATTAAGTAGACATAGCCATATCTACTCAAATCGTCCGTGAAAGTGATGAAATACCTATAGCCTTCTCGTGCGGTGATTGACATAGGACCACATACATCCGTGTGTATGAGCCCTAATAGGTCAGCAGCGCGCATTCCAACACCTTTGAAGGAAATCCGAGTCATCTTACCGATGAGACATGATTCACACGTGCCAAATGATTGAAAATCAAAGGCCGAGATAGCTCCATGTTTGATGAGCTGTTTTACGCGATTCTCATTAATGTGTCCCATACGGCAGTGCCATAGATACGTTTGATCTTTGTCACCAACCTTTAACTTTTTATTCATTACGTGTAATATTTCCGAGGTCTGATCTAAAACATAAATTCCGTTCATGGAGACTGCCTTGCCGTAAATCATATCGTGTAATGAGAAAATGCAAGAATTATTTTCTATTACAAATGAAAAACCAAGTTTATCAAGCGCAGAAACTGAAATAATGTTTTTCGAAAGACTAGGAACATAATAGCAGTCAAATAAAGACAACTCAAATCCGCTAGGAAGCTGGATCACATATGTCCCCTTGGAGATGGCAGCTACTCTTGCTCCATTTCCAACACGCAGGTCCACCTCACCCTTTACGAGGGGTTCGATGTTTCGGAGCCCCTGCACATGATTACACAGATGAGAACCACAACCAGTATCAAGTACCCAAGTTCCGTAACTTGCGTGGTTAATCTCAATCATATGAATAAAATTAGAAGAGAGAGAAGACATACCAACAGGTTTAACACGACCTGCCTTTAAGTCCTCATGATAAACAGGACATGTGCGTCTCCAATGCCCAGTCTTGTGGCAATGATGGCATTCCATGTTTTCACTCTTGCTCTTTGTGTTGCCCGATGAGTTGCTCGCCTCACCAGGACCACTCTTCCCCGAACCCGACTTCTTGAACTTCGCCTTACCTCTTTTGTTAGGTTTGCCGGAGCTTTGCCCTTACCTTTCCCTTTGTTTGACACAACGAGAACATCTGTTTGAACTCCCACTGAACTTCATGTCCTTCTCGGTGTACGAGGAGGGAGTGCAATTCATGGGGAGTTTTCTTCAAATCATTCATATAGTAATTCGCTCTGAATTGCGAATAACCATCGTGGAGTGAATGAAGAATACGGTCGATAACAATATTCTCATTTGATGTTACGATTAAAGGTCTCCGGTTTCTCGACATTCTCAATCATGCTTTGAGAATGTGTGGGCTAACAGTTGGCCCTTCTCGGAGTCTCGCATCAAAGAAGCGAGTGGTATGCTCATAGGTCACGATTCTCGGTGCTTTCGAGAATTCCTTAGTGAGCGTGGTGAAAATCTTGTTTGCACCTTGGGCTATGAAGCGTTTCTGCAAATTGGGTTCCATTGCAAAAATAAGTACGTTCTTTACCGCACCCGCTTCTAAAGCGAAATCGTTATACTCGTTGATTTCGTTAATTCCAGCCGTGGGGCCTGGGTTTAACGGCATGGGCTCAAGCAGATATCTGAGCTTCCCGTCGGCCGGCGGCAAGCATTCCGTAATCTTTGCCTCCCGGTCCCATGAAGTTGGATCCGTCATTCTTGATCGAGTAGCGATTCATCGACTCATGAAGATCCTAAGCCAGGACTCACGGTCCAAAGTGGCACTTGGCATTGGGTTATCACTTGAACCAGCCATTTGTTGTTTAGCAGTTTAATACGTGATCTACACTGAAAAAGAAGAAAAACAAAACGATATAAGCAACTCATCGCGGTGATTTAAGTCTATTTTAAAATTCATTTTAAACATGTAGACTCTCGCACTTGCATAATTGATCTCCCTCTAGAAAGATACAAGTGATCCCAAGACTCAATTTCTGTAAATTGATAAGCCAACTGTTTAGCTAATTCTTCTGGAAGAACTCTTGGTCGATAGATTTCCGGAAATCCTATCTGTAGTCCACCATAGTCACAGGATCGTACGAGTGACCATAGTGTTGAGATAAAATAGGTCAATCGGTTCCAACTTACCCGACGTAGAAGGGGTCATAGTATGCCTACCGACGAAGAAGGGACTCATTGGAGTTTGACCTATAAAGACCGTTCTCAATTTTAGTTTATACGAGGAAGATCCCATCAACAAAATTATAATTCATTTTAAGTGAATGAATAACTAGCGTCTGTCGTGAATGAATTTATTTGGATGATGGCTTAAAACGTGTGACATGAGAATGTCAATGAAAACTAACTCGTGACCTCTATATGTGTCAGTTTTCATGCAATAAATTATAGGTGGTTTGGTTTTTAGGCGGAATATGATGCAAATAAACGTTGCGAAAAATAAATAAAGGAATGCAATACGTAAATAAAAATTTCCTAGTGTGGCCTATCCTAATAAAAAGAACAAAATACAACTTTGGAATCCACCGTTGGACCCAAGAAGCTTGTCTTGTTGTTCCATCTTGATCCAAGTAGCGGGAGTGAGCATCTGGTCTCCGTCTTTGGTCTTCTCAAAAAATTACAATTAAAATTACAAAATATAAACCTAATTACATTCTAATAAAAACTGTAATTACAAGTGAAAAATCCAAAACGGAGATACGAGATCTCAAAATACAACCAAGACCGTGTTCCATCATTACGGTAACACGTTCTACTAAGGCCACACTAAGTTACAACCGTTTGCAAAAATTAAATACGTAATAAAATGGCATTCACGGCATTCATAATTAACGAAAATAAAAATGCATCAACTAAAAACAAATTCATTCGTGACATAATTCCGTAATTATGTTAAATTTATCCAAACCACCTTTTAACGATTAAAATTCATGTGATAAAACCGCTTCTATCATTTAATTTTAATCCATTACAATCCGTCATTTTAAAGACGCTTTAAAACAACTATATGGTACGTGAGTGAACAGATTCACTATTAAGCGAGTGTACTATATCCGTATAAAGTACATTTTGTAGCCAAAAGAAAATTTAAAACAAAAGAATAAATTTTCAAAGCTGTCAAAGCAAAAAAAAACCCCTCGATCCAGTGACTCAAGTGTTCGATCGAGGACAAAAAGGGCTCGATCGACTGAACTGCAAGTCGATCGAGAAGGTTGCCAAACAGAGAGTGCTCGATCGACTGAACTGGTGGTCGATCGAGTACTTTTATCAGCTAATCTGCTCGATCGAGTACGAGGACAACTCGATCGAGCAGTAGGGTTCAGAAAGGGGTCGATCGAGCACAACAGGGACTCGATCGATCAAAAACAAGACATAAATGGCACTCGATCGAATGCAAAATTGGCTGAAACTTCAAAACCCTCGTGAAACAGTTTTGGCGAGACAAAATGAACGCAATTTTTGATCAAAACTGATTGAAAACAATATCTAACAATTGACAAAAACTTGACATGTTGCTATAATCTCCGTATAAAATAACAACATGTAAAAACAACAAGAAATTTGAAACAAAACAGCCGTGTAAAACATGGCACGGTTTGGTTTTCGAGACAAAACAACAACAAGAGCAACCGTGTAAACAAGACACGGTTCCCAAAACAACCAAAAACGCAGCAATGAAAAAAAAAATTTCTGCCGAGTAAAAATATGGCTGCCGAGACAAATTTTTTTAACCAAAATTCATCGTTTCAACAATCGTTTGATGAAAAACACATATAAAAATTTACGTGGCCTCGCTCTGATACCACTTGAAGGTTAATATCCGTATACTACCCTTTAATTGCAGGACTATAACGTAAATTTAAACATGCAATTTATAGTCATAAAACGATAAACACAATGAAATGATTAATGTATAGAAATAACCTCGGGTCCTTTAAAATTGCGGCGTAAAAAAAGAAATCAAAGCGATTTCCTCCTAATTGTTACACCCAAGACTTTGTCCGAGATATGCCCTTGTGCTAGAACAGTGTTCTCCGATTGCCTTGCAATATAGGGAGAACTGATGTGAGTTTTATCGAGATGAGAGATCTCAGGTTTTTCAGAGGAGAATGCTCTTCAAAACCCTAGTTTTGTTTCAAATGATGATTAGGTTTAACAGAAGGAGGAGGTCTCCTTTTGTTCTCCTAATTCGGCCAAAACCGTGACCCACAAGGGGAAGTGGGCTTCCACTTCCTCTTGATTTTAACTCGAGGTCCGGTTCGTTAAATACTGAAATGTATATGACGGGTTTGTATTATAAACTGTTATCGGTTATCGGAAATTAAGGCATCGCTAATAATAATACGGGTTAGCTGAATTATTAATACGTGTCCGACAAAACAGTATTGTATAATTATTTTTAATATACATTTAATTAAATATAAATCACGTATATTTAATTTTACGAATTAACTGGTTAATTCACCTTAGCCCATGATATTTAATCCGTATTAAATATAATATCTCAACATCACATATTTGACTAATTACTAGTCAAATAACTCGGACTAACTGGTTAGTCAATTTTGGCATCTACATGACAGTATTTCCATACCGTCACATCTCTCGAACGTATCCTATAGGTGTGACTTTTAGGGACCAGTTGATCACCGCCATCTGTATGACAATAACGTCAAACTTATCTAGCAAGCCAACCGTTATTGATAAACGTGGATCAACTGATAATAATACCAAAAGTATGCCCTTTGATCCTTTTAGAGGTTTATAAGTCCTTGCACTAACTGTTATTTTTTTTGAGCATGTGTATTTTTTTTAAACTTATTACCTCAAATTTTATTTGTTTTTCAGCATGTGTATTTTTTCCTAAGCTTATCAAAATTAAAAGTTAAATTTTAATTTTTTTCCGTCAAAACATAAATTTAATTAAGATTATATGTAAATTTTTTTTGAGTTATATTATAATTTTTGAGCTTAATGTTTAAGTAAATGAACTCAAAAACTTTACAGTAGAACTCATAATTTTAAAAACAAATTCAAAAACTTTATTAAAATGCTCAGAACTATACTATTGGTGGTAGTACATCGGATGTATAATTTACTTAATGAGCATGTTACTCAATTATAGAGAATAAAAAAAAACTATCCACTACATCCATTGCAGTACATTTATTTTCTTTTTTCAAAGTATTCAGTTCATCAAATTTAATTAAAATCCTATCGAATTCATCGAATTCATAACTTTCGTATATTTGTACTCGAATTTATCAAATTTATAGTTTATAATCATCACATTAAACTACTATATTCTAATAACTCAAAGTGAATATACTACTATCATATAGTGAATATCACATTACATATCACATATTCATCAAATTTAACTAGCATATTCATTAAACTCAAAATGAATATAAGAGTGTCATATGGTGAATATCACACTACATAACATATATTCGTCAAATTACACTATCATATTCACCAAACTCAAAATAAATATAACAGTAAAATATGATTAATATTATATCACACCAAATAATACATTTTCTTCAAACTAAATTACCATATTCACTAAATTGAAAGCGAATACGATAACTAAATATGATGAATAGCACAAGCAGAAATCACAAATTTAATTATGAATAAGTGAGATAAAACATAAAAATTCAATTCAATTTAAACTCTTATATAACTTTTAGGGTTGAATCTAATTTTGACACTTACCAGTTAGCTTCGAAGATAATCGATCAAAACAGGAAAATCGCGATTATAAAGCTAATAGGTTGGATGGAAAATTAATTTTATGTAGAATTTATTTAGTAAATATGGAAGATCTAGATTTGAAATAGGAGGAAGAAGAATTTATGGAACATGATAACTGTTTACTAGTGAGGAGTTTTTATCTTTTATTTTATTTATTTTTTTAATAGTGAGAGTATTAAGTACCCTACACCTGAGTATAGGGTATAAGAATTGACCTACAACGATTAAATGTTGGATAACTCATAATGAAAACTACCACTATTAACTCTTGTTCCACTTTTGTATGAAGTACTATACTAGTTGGTTGCACCAGGTGCGAAAGCTCACGCGGTCCCCCAAGATATTTTGATCATTACGTTTTATGTGCATGTTAGCGTATTTTTTTTGGTCCGATTGTGTGTACAGTTGAGTATTGCTCACTATGAAACTATTGTTGTATTATTTTGATGGTCGAATCGATTACAAACAAAAGTACACACGTTCGTAAATAATTAGTATTTAGCTATGTTGAGTGCATGAATATTACAATATATCTACGCCTTTTGCTTGGATGTTTAATTGTTGTAGAACACAATTACATGGAATACATAAAACTTTAGGAGTATGCCGCTAGCTTGCGAATTAACGAAAACACATGTACCAGATGACTCAGAGATGGAAGATGAGAAGAATGTTATGCCAAAAAGAAGACAAAAACAAGTTAGTGAATCAGATCAATCTGCTAAACCAGAATCAGATGATGGAGTTGAACCTCAGGTTAGTGTTCCTCTTTGATATAGCCCGTGTATATTTTGTACTGTTTATCTCTCTATCAGTTTTATTATAAGTTGTAAATGTATTTGTTGTGTTCTCTTTAGCAGACCAATATAAATCTTTCTATTCAAGAGAGGAAGCATAAGAAGGTTCAAGCCAAAATAAAACAGATGGAAGGCGCAAATTTAGCGGCCAAAGATTGGACCATGTAGGGGGATTTATGCTTTAGAAATATGTCTGGACAAGACGCCTGGATGAATTGCGTTAGGTTCAGCACTGTTTTGTTCATGCTATTATCAATCCCCTATTTACTAAATGAATAGGTGAATTCACAAATTTTCCCTCCAAAAAGCATCTTTTTAAATGAGAAAATTATTGATAATTTAATTGTATTCATTAAATAATAGATTTAGTAATTATAATGTATTTCATTATATAATTCTTTTCATAAAAATTAATTTTTTCATCAAATTATATAATTTTCACTAAACACTAAACTATTATATTTTAATTAAATTATAAATAATATAAGACTATAAACTATTTAATTTTTTGTTGATATTATTATTTGATAATGACTTGACGCATACTATTCATACTATGTATAAACAAAACTATAACGAGTTTTGATTACTTTCATAACAAAAAAAAGTTGAGAGAATCTATAAATTGGAATCATTAGCTGTGGTATAAAAAATAATTTAAAAAAAATGTATTTCAACACATTACTCAATCTTCTTGGATTAATATTCAGTTTTAATTTATTTTTTTCTCGAAACAAAATATAATAACGAAAAAAATAAACAATTAATAAGATACCACTATTATTTTACAGTTTAATTTTACTTAATTTTCTTAAAAAATTTTAAAGTTCAATTTTTTTCCTCAAAATATAATAACGTGAAATATTAAAAATTAATGAACTGTTAGTTTAGCATGATTATGTAATACAAAAATAAAAAGTCTATAAATACCGCGCATTCATTGCGCGGGATCTAAACTAGTTTTAATACTGAAACCAAAACGGGACTTGTAGGAAAGTAATTGCCTGATGATACTATTGATCAAAGGGGTATAAATATAAAGAGTAACCTAATTACAAAAGATACTTGCTATAAATACAATATACTGAATCAACAACTAATAATTACGATATAAACATATATTCTTTAACACACCCCCGCAGTCTTATCGGGAGAACGACGAACGTTAAGACTGGCACGAAAATCGTCAAAGAGTACGGAGGGGAGACCCTTTTTAAATATGTCCGGAAGTTTATGTCGGGAGGGAACATGGTGTACACGAACATCGCCACGAGCGACCTTCTCGCGAACAAAATGAATATCCAACTCAATGTGCTTAGTGCGTTGATGTTGAACTGGATTACCCGCTAAATAAATAGCGCTTATATTATCGCAATACACAAGAGTGGCCTTGGGCATTGGAGGGTGAAGCTCGACTAAGAGGTTACGATTCCAGCAAGACTCAGAACCCACATTAGCGACCCCGCGATATTCCGCTTCGGCACTAGACCGAGACAATGTAGGCTGGCGTTTCCAAGCCCATGACACAAGACTGTCACCAAGAAAAACGCAGTAACCACTCGTGGATCGATGGGTATCTGGACAACCTGCCCAATCAGAGTCAGTATAAGACATTGAACTATTGGTAGAGGAGCAGGACAACCAGAGACTGATATGAGTAGTTCCTTTAATGTAACTGTAACACCCCCGTACACCAAGATACCTTACCAAGTGCCATCCCAGTGTATGAAGGTGTTACCATCTCGGTTACCTGAGGTAGTAGATCAAATAAACAATAGAAGAACATTTATGTTATAATACTTTAAGCTTTTACAACCCAAAACAACGTAATGAGATACAAAGTGATAACTATGACAACTACTAAGCTCATACGTCTAGACATCTACTCCGGTAGCGTGGTGACTCGATTCCCCTCCAAGCCCATCAGCAAACAGACCAACTGTACCTACTAAATCAACTGCTCACCATCCTCGAATGGATCACCACCATTTTGAAAACACAACACGGGGTCAGTTACTGAATAACCAAAACAAGACAAGTACAAAAGATAATCAATGATCATCATCCTCCTCCGCTCTCCCGATCTCACACTGTAACCGACTACACACCGAAGTGTGTAGCTCTGCCAGATTACCCGTCGCAATAGGTAATCCTCGCCGCCAGTGGGGGACCACAACCAATCCCCACCTAAGCCCCGCTCAACAACGAGCGATATCTCTGTCCCTTAATGTGCACATCCCCTCCCGTGGCGGGTTCCACGGAGGGCGAACTAGGGTGTGAAGCCACTCCCATAAGTGACTCCACCACAATCATCAAAACACCAACACCACACCAACACCAACACCAACACTCCCATAAAGATCAGCAGACAAACAATCGTACACAATACAATATAATCTCAAATCAATTAAACAGGAACTAAGTAGTGAAACCCTACCTTATCGCCAAACCATGAAAATGCATCCATAATTAGTCAAGCAAGACTCCGAGACACATCCTACAAATAGTGACCATATGCTATAATAAGACTACCCCAAAAGCATACTGAAAATGACAACAAAACATCGACTTACCTAGTGACGAGGACCGACGGCGACATCCTCACACGCATCCTTCATGTGTAACCCCGCCCCCCTTCCATGGTTAGTGTCTAGGTTAGATTAGAGTGTAGGGAAAGGTGGGTGATAGGTGAGAGACGGATAAATTGGGGTTAGGGTGAAATGGAACCGTCGAAAATGAAATAAGACTTGCGAACTTGCATTTTATAATAACGCGTCAACAGCGGCCATACTCGGTCGAGTACTCTCATACTCAACCGAGCAAGCCCTACTCGGCCGAGTAGTCTGTACTAGGTCAGCAAACAACCGGATAAGTCTCTTATCCTCCCTTATCCTCTCACCTATCCCCTCCTAGGGTCTTCCGTGGTGAATGGGTTGGTCAAAAGGGTCCTTAAATATAGTGGGTATTACAGTCTCCCTCCCTTAAAAAGGAACTTCGTCCTCGAAGTTCAACCCATACATCCCAATCGCCAAGACAACAACATAAGGAAACCACTCGTTACTCAATACGGCACATGGGATGCACACGACCCCGACCACTACAAAACACATAAGATGCACAGGACTCCGACTACTACAAAACACATAAGATTCACAGGACTTCAGCCACTACAAAGTTCGTGACAACATCACCCAGATATAGCGTCCAATTCTAACGTCGGTTACAAACATTAAGTTTGTGACAATATAGAAGGGAAAATATGAACATAGAAAAGAAGGTTAAACACAAAGGAACTTTGGTTTATATGAACTTTTATACCGCGACGTTATCTACCCCTTTAAAAGCAACTTTGTCCCCGAAGTTCGTTCCACCCAAATAACCACGGTCAACCGAAAGCAGAACAACAATTATGGAACATATACCCTGGTACGAATCAAACACACACCTATACACGTAAGTAAACAAGCACTTTATGAATGCCAGACACGGAAATGATACACACAACACACCTAATGAACTACAAGAAATATGAAACCTCATTGTCCATGATTAAAGAGGGGTTACTACTACTACTACTACTACTACTACTACTACTACTACTACTACTACTACTACTACTACTACTACTACTACTACTACTACTACTACTACTACTACTACTACTACTACTACTACTACTACGACTACTACGAACACAATCACACCACGCATTACCTTTACCGTCATACTTTAAACTCTCCCATATGTCATGATCACATGTACAAGGTACCCTATAATAAGGTCCGAAGACACCAGCAAAACATTGAAGCATACACAAGACCAAAGAGTTAACCATTTAAGGCTATAACGATTTTCAACAACGTAGGGTGCATAATCCGGGTGCTCGACCGAGTATACTAGTATACTCGGTCGAGTAAGCGTTACTCGGCCGAGTATGCTGTTACACTCGGTCGAGTTTTCGTGGGCAGTGGGCATATTTTTGACATTAGGCACAGGTTTGCCAATGATCATACCTGCACAAAGTCAGATACTCCATTTCCAACTAAAAGTTTACGTCTACGGGGTTCCAAACATAATATACGAAAACAATTAGCGGCCTTATGGCCAATTACAATCATCTGCTAGTAAAGAGTACGATAAGGAACGATAAATATCCATCAACAAACCGAAAACAAATCCAGAAATACAGCGAAATCACACATCCGGACCCTCCTCCATCTCCTCACTACCACCTGCACCGGATGTACCAGCTGCTGATATACCTGCTCCCTAAAAAGCTCCAGCTGAGTAGCCTCCACCGCCTAGCTGATTGCCGTTGTTGGCTCCCCACGGTCCCACGAGGCAGCCAAACTCGGTCTTCTCTGGTGCCCTCCTGATGTGACCATTATTTGAGCATATTTAGTCCCCGAATTAGCCTTGTTCCCATGCTTTTTAGTGCATATTTAGGTCATTTATTGTCTTTAGTCCTTTGTTTTGCATATTCTTTGAGGTTTTATTCCCTTGGTAGGAAAGGAGTGCAAACCTTGCATTTTCATGGCAAAATAGAGCTAAATTGATTGAATTCAATGACCAAGCATCAAAGAGAAGACAAGACTAGAAGGCCTTTGTACATATTATAGTAGATGGGCAATGATGAGGAAAGATCCTTGTATCTCCGACAAGATCCCCGATGATTGTTGGAAGAAGAAGAAAGAAAAGAAGAAAAGAAGGAAACTGACCAAGAATCCGAGCGGCTTGACCCTCGGGACGCTCGTCCAAGAAGGCCAGAATCCGAGCGTCCGGCCAAGGAATCCGCTCGTCCCGCTGCCTTGGACGCTCGGATTGTGTTACAGCAACTTCCGTTTTCTTCTTGTTCTATGAAGGATGCGCATATTTTGGAAAGACCGGTAAAAAGAAGACCGGCATCTCTTTTGAGAGGAGCGATTCCTCAAGGACTTAATCGTCATTTAAGCCCTTAGTAAACCCTAATTTGTGTACCTAATCCCCACTATAAATACCCCATTAGTCTAATTAGATAATCATGTTCTTCTTATCAATATCTAGTATAGTTTATATCATTCTAATCTCTTCTTAATCTTGTAATCAACTTTTAATCAAGTCTTAATACAAATCTCATTTCCTTAATCTCTCTTTTGTTCGTCTTTTATTTTGGGTAATTGAAGATTATTTGGGTTATTATTGGGAGATTGACAACCTTCCAATCAATCATCAAGTACTTCTATTATTCTTTGCTTTATTATTGGAATCATTAGTAGGTATAATTCTCTTAATCCCTTTTTAATTATTGTTAATAATCTTCATTTATTCATCATGTCTTGCTTTGTTAATGTGATTGATATCCTTGTTAACATGCTAAACTTGATAATGAGTGAGTAGTTTCCTTAACTAGGGTTAATGGGTAATTAGGGAAAATAAACATGGGGAATGATTCATGCTTAATTTAATATGTTTTCATAGTTTATTTGCTTGCTTGTTGTGATCTCAACTTATGCACATGTTATGTTTGATGAAATGCGAGCCTATGAATCCTTGCATTTTTTACCCATCACTTACCTTTTCAATGAGACTTGTAAGACATAAACCAACTCGAGTCTCATTAGACCATGCATATAGTTGAGTAGGGAGGATTAAGTCGACTTGTAGGTGTTGTACAATCTAATCGATTCGGCTCCGGGACCCAAACCTTCCTAGGATTGTAAGATATAAACCAACTCGATCCATCACAACAATAATTGCTTGCTTATAATTTGAGAATATGTTTGTATGATCAATTCCCATGAATCCTCTATGTGTAACACCCCCATACGCCAAGTGCCTTACCAGGACCACTCAGGTATAAGGATACTACCATCTCGGTTACCCGAGTCAATGATAATCATAAGACAATAACGAAACAACATTTAAATAGTATGACTTTAGTGAAAGGTTACAATCCAAAACCAAATACCAAAATACGTACACAAGTTCTCAAACCAACTGTCTAATCAGCTAAATGAAATGTTTATTAAACTACTAAAATCATCTGACGGTGGCACATCCCAGCTATCCCAGTAACTCGACTCATACCTGCTCAATAACTGCTCACCATCCCCGAATGGATCACCACAGTTTTCAAAATATTAAACGGGGTCAGTACTAATCACACAATTTACATAAACTAACAACACAGTAAACAAATAGCTCAGACGGTTACACACACAATCACACCCACTCCAATCAATCTCCGTCTCCGACTGTCCACTGGACCAGCCCTGCCAGTGGGGGACCGCAGCCGTACCCACCAAATCCCCGCTCATCATACCGAGCGATAACCCTGTCACATTAATGTGCACATCCCCTCCCGTTGCGGGTTCCACGGAGGGCGAAACTAGGGCGTGAAGCCACTCCCGCAAGTGACTCCACTCAGCCGAGAACACATCTCGAGAACCAGAGACAAACAATCATAATCATTAACCAGCAATCACTACCAACAACCGTCACAATACGAATACGATAACATTCAACAAATCACAAACACCAACAATGCATCATGGGACTAATACTGAGTAGGGAAACCCTAGCTGGAAAGCAACACAATCAGACGGTCTCACAGCTGATATCAAAAGGCTTCTTCTACGAATCCTCCTCCTAACATACAAATATATAATCACTACCAATCACGAAATACAACAAAACCCCCAAATCCCAATACTAGTTTTTAACCAACTTTAACGAAATACTATAAAAATGGTACGTAGATCTTACCCTCGACGCAAGGATCACAATGATATAAAGAAAGGTAAAATCCGACCTTCCAAGCTCCGGGATTTGCCAACAATGCGATTGATGTGAAGAACGTACTTTGTTTTCTCCTTTAGAAAGCAATTAGGTTTTAAAAGTGTTTAAAGAAAAGTGGCGAAAGTAATTATATACTTAATCGCATTATTAACAAAACCCGATAAATCATCCCTCGTAAACCGGCTACTCGATCGAGTAGCTGAGGTACTCGATCGAGTGCCCCCTTACTCGATCGAGTATCAAGGTTACTCGATCGAGTGCCCCCTTACTCGATCGAGTATCAAGGTTACTCGATCGAGTACCCAACAGGTCAGAAACTATTTTAAAAACGCAACACACCCTTACTCGACTGAGTAAGGCCTACTCGATAGAGTACCCAGAGACTCATAAAACCGTAGTATTACAGTCTTCCCTCCTTAAAAAGAACTTCGTCCCCGAAGTTTAAACCACAACAAAACAAAGACACACACTACTACACTCCCGACTCAACAACCAAAACAAAACTCAACATAAAACATGTTACTAACCCAAACTCAACCCGACTCAACCACTACAAACATACCGACACAACATAAAAAGGGTATAAAAACTCTTAAAAACTCTTCGCGATCATCTCCTACCCCCCTAAAAGAAACAAGGTTACGTCCCCGTAACCATACATACCTGATCAAAAAGGAAAGGGTAACGCTCTCTCATGGCCTCCTCTGCCTCCGATGTAGCTTCCTCAGTCTCGTGGTTAGACCAAAGGATCTTAAGCAAAACTGTCTCACCACTTCTAGTCTTCCTAACCTTCCGGTCAAGAATCTGCTTAGGGACCTTAAGATATGATAAGGACTCATCTAGCTCTAAGCGCTCTGCCTCTAACACATGTGACGAGTCACTCACATACTTCCGCAGCTGAGATACATGAAACATATTATGCACTCTTTCTAACGCAGCTGGTAAAGCCTGACGATATGCAACCTCTCCAACCCGCTCTAAGATCTCATAAGGCCCGATGAACTTCTGACTCAGCTTGCCTTTCTTCCCAAATCTCATAACCCCACGCATATGAGACACTTTCAGAAGAACCTTGTCCCCAACCTGAAACTCTATATCCCGACGATGTAGATCTGCATAACTCTTTTGCCTATCCGAGTGCTCTCTCATCCGTTCCCTCGATCATCTTAATCTGTTCAACCATCTCATGTACCATCTCTGGTCCTAGAACCATTTGCCTCAAAGCACTGTCGTCCCAACAAATCGGACTCCTACATCTCCTTCCATATAAAGCCTCAAACGGTGCCATGCCAATACTAGTGTGATAGCTGTTGTTGTAAGAAAACTCTATCAAATCCAACCTCTGTTCCCAGCTACCACCAAAGTCCATCACACAAGCTCGTAACATATCCTCAAGAGTCTTGATCGTTCTCTCGATCCGACCGTCTGTCGCAGGATGAAATCTTTGTACTCATCTTCAAAGTTGTTCCCAAAGATTCCTGCAACTCTTTCCAAAACCTTGAGATAAATCTCGCATCTCTGTCAGATACTATGTCCTTAGGGACTCCATGTAACTTAAGCACATTCTTTCGATAAGACATAGCTAATTGTGCTTTAGTCCATGTATCTTTCATTGGCACAAAGTGAGCTGAATTGGTCAGTCGATCCACTATTACCCATATCATGTTGTTAACCTGTTGACTCTTTGGCAAACCCACGATAAAATCCATAGAAATGGATTCCCACTTCCACTCAGGTACCTCTAAAGACTGAATCTTACCTTGTGGTCGTCGCTGTTCCCCTTTAACTCTCTGGCATGTCAAACAACGGGCCACAAACTCAGCTGTTTCTTTCTTCATCCCAAGCCACCAAAACGTGTTCTTTAAATCCTTGTACAGCTTGTCACCACCTGGATGTACTGAATATGGTGTGCAATGTGCCTCTGTCATGATTGTATTTTTCAGCTCCTCATCATTAGGAACACACCACCTACCATCAAACCTCAAACTACCATCTGTATGAATAGAGAATCGAGACACTGTCCCTTTCTGTACTCCAGCTCTCCACTCAACCATCTTAGGATCCAACGCCTGTTTACCTCGAATATCATCATAAAGATCAGGCTGTACTGTCAAATCTCCCACGGTATCCCCTCTCTGCATCATATGTATCCCAAACTTCCCCACCTCATCTCTCAACGTCATCAAAGATAGAGCTGTACACAAAGAATGCACACTCTTCCTACTCAAAGCATCTGCAACAACACTGGCTTTCCCTTCATGGTAGATAATATCCATGTCATAATCGCCAATCAGCTCCATCCACCTCCTCTGTCTCATGTTCAACTCCTTTTGAGTGAAGATGTACTTGAGACTCTTGTGATCCGAAAATACCTTAAAGGTCGCCCCATAAAGGTAATGTCTCCAAATCTTGAGAGCAAACACCACTGCACCCAACTCCAGATCATGTGTAGGGTAATTCTCCTCATAAGGCTTCAACTGCCTAGAAGCGTAGGCAATCACTTTACCATTCTGCATCAACACACATCCCAACCCATTCTTTGAGGCATCTGTATAAACATCAAAGTTCTCGATCCCTTCAGGCAATGCTAAGATAGGAGCTGTGGTCAAACGCTCCTTTAATGTTTGGAACGCCGTCTCAGAACTCTCATCCCAACGAAACCTGTTCTCTTTCCTCATCAAAGCTGTCATAGGTCTAGCTATCTTGGAGAAATCTTTCACAAACCGTCCGTAGTATCCAGCTAAACCCAAGAAACTCCTGATCTCAGCAACATTCTTTGGTGCTTCTCACTTTGTCACTGCCTCAATCTTTGTCGGATCCAAATCTACCCCATCCTTAGAGATCACATGCCCCAGAAAAGCAACTTTCTCTAACCAGAACTCACACTTGGACAGCTTAGCATATAACTCGTGCTCCCTCAAAGTCTGCAACACAATCCTCAGATGCTCCTCATGCTCCTCCTTAGTCTTGGAGTAGACTAAGATGTCATCGATAAACACCACCACGAACTTGTCCAAAAACTGTCTGAAGATTCTGTTCATCAAATCCATAAACACAGCCGGTGCATTAGATAACCCAAACGGCATCACCACATACTCATAATGGCCATACCTCTACGTGAAAGCTGTCTTTGGTATGTCCACCTCTCTAATCTTCACCTGATGGTACCTCGACCTCAAATCAATCTTGGAAAAGACTGATGCACCACTCAACTAATCAAAAAGGTCATCTATCCTTGGCAAAGGATACTTGTTCTTCACGTCACTCGGTTCAGCTCTCTGTAGTCTATGCACAACCTCAAACTCCCATCTTTCTTCTTCACAAAAAGAACTGGTGCTCCCCACGGCGATACACTAGGTCTAATGTATCCCTTCTCTATCAGATCATCTAACTGTTTCTTGAGCTCCTCCATCTCTTTAGGACCCATTCGGTACGGTGCCTTAGAGATTGGCCCCGTCCCCGGTTTCAACTCAACTGTGAAATCTATCTCCCTCTTCGGTGGTAACACCGGAATCTCCTCTGGAAAAACATCTGCAAACTCACCAACCACTGGTATCGGATCAACTTTCGGACTCACTATCCGGTCATCCCTCACATGGCACAAGATCAAAGGGCATCCCTTCCTCAGATAAGACTTCAAGGTCACAGCTGCAATCAACTTAACTTTGGGTTTGACCACAAACCCACGATAAGACACACTAATACCCTTAGGACCTCTCAAAGACACTTTCTTTTGATGACAGTCTATCTTAACTTTATACTTTCCCAACCAATCCATCCCGACTATGATCTCAAAACCGTCAAAAGGAAACTCTAGCAAGTCTACAGGTAGATCAACTTGCCCAACTATCATATGCACATCTCTATATAACCTCCCACATGATACAGACTCACCCGAAGGTATAAAAACTTTCTCACTTATAGACTCATATACCCTCAAACCCAACCGTTTAACATGACTCGAAGATACAAACGACTGAGACGCCCCCGAATCAAACAAAACAAAGGTATGAATACCGTTAACAAGAAAAGTACCAGTGATAACATGTGCATCATCCTCAGCTGCTTTCTTGTCCATCATGAACAACTTTCCATCGGTCTTGTCCACCTCCCCGGACAAGATCTTGGTGATGTGGTGGCTTAGCACCCGACCCCCGATTGTTGTTGTTCGTAGCTGGTTTTCGATAAGAATTACCGCCATTGCGGTTACCTCCACCCCGATAGCTCGACTTCCCGGTTAGACCATGACCCACGGTCTATTGCTCGCATAACTCTGTGCAGGTCCCCGAGAATAGCTCCCCGAGAGCGGTCTGCGAAAAGCTCCGAGGCATACTTGTGCACTCATGTCTCTTGTGGCCTACACCGCCACAGCCATAGCAGGTCATCCCCCAACTACCACTACTACTCACACGGCCGCGCCCAAAGGAAGCCCCAGCACTGAACCCTGACCCAGAAGAAAACCCTCTAGTTTGATTGTGGTTGCCTTTCTTATGACTAGATTGGCCACCACCCTCACTCTCAGCTTTTCTTTTCTCAACAACCACTCTCTCGTGAGCCATCTCCACCAACCTCTCAGCTCTCCCAACCCTCTCATAAGCTTCCTTAACATCAGTAAGGACTCCCACGGGTAGCTTATCCATGATCTTAGGGGTCAACCCCCTCTCAAACCTCAGCGCCAGGTTCTCCTCACTCAAACCCATATCCTCAGCATACCTAGACTTCTCATTAAAGCGCTTGTAGTACTCAAAGAATCGACATGTCGATGTCATCTTAAACCCATCAAACTCCTCTCTCAGCTTACTCCTCACATGCTCCGGTACAAACTCTTTCCTCATAGCCCTCCAAAACTCTTCCCAAGGTATAGCAGGTAAGCCCTGGTTCGCATACATCTCCCTAGCACTCACCTTCACCTTATCCCACCACTCGCCAGCTTCTTCCCTCAGGTAGAACGCAGCTTGTTCTACTCTCATCTGATCAGGACAGTGAACCAGGTCTAGTATGTTCTCCATCTCACGATGCCAGTTGTCAAGAAGGTTTGGTTCCCCGGTTCCCTTGTACTCTTTTGGGTTAAACCTCGCTATATAAAGGCTGATCTTAGAGTGATCAACCTCCTTATCCTTTCCCACTTTCTTTAAGGCCTCCGTAAGAGCATCCTGATGCTCCAACATCTTAACGATATCATCTATGTTCATGCTCTCAGCTCTCGCATACAAAGCGTTTCTCTTGGGTGGCATCTTGAAACTATATAAGAAAGGGTAGATATAAACATACGCACTAAAACCTCAAAACACGAAAGCAGGCTGCCCAGAACACACTCGATCGAGTGCCTAAACCTACTCGATCGAGTAGAGGCTACTCGATCGAGTGCCCAACGTACTCGATCGAGTGCCCCGACTCCAGACCCAAAACAGACCTTCTGATCTCTAACATACTCGACCGAGTATTGAGTGGGTCTGACTCGATCGAGTGACCCCCTACTCGATCGAGTGCCCTATGTACTCGATCGAGTGCCCAAAAACATGATTCTGGTTGTAAAAATGTCATATACCCACTCGATCGAGTCAGACCCACTCGACCGAATACCTCACCTACTCGATCGCGTACCCCCTTACTCGATCGAGTCATGCTGACTCGTATACACTACCCGCATATTATCTCACATATCCCAACATATTATGCAACTTTATAAACTCAACATTATAATATAGTTAAGATGCAATTCTACCAATTCTTCCCATTATCAACAAAATAACTATATCATATTATCAAACGCCACATAGTAAACATCCAACATGCTTCTCGCTCAAACAACAGTTCTATATACTTCACCAACCTTTCATTCACAAACTCAACCTTCTACTCCAAACATCCAACAATTACAGCATACATCATCACATTCACGTACAAACTAACAAACATCACATACGACCTTGACATATACCCCCCATGTGACCGGTTCAAAATTGTAGGGCGAGTTCGCGACTTTAGGACGTCTCCCAAGCCTTTGCATTAGCTCCTACAACCTTTACCCCGGGTTCATTTTAATTGACTCCCTATGTTCATTAGATTCATTGGTTACAGGTTTCAGGATCGTCGCTCTGATACCATTTTGTAACACCCCCATACTCCAAGTGCCTTACCAGGACCACTCAGGTATAAGGATGCTACCATCTCGGTTACCCGAGGCAATGATAATCATAAGACAATAACGAAACAACATTTAAATAGTATGACTTTAGTGAAAGGTTACAATCCAAAACCAAATACCAAAATACGAACACAAGTTCTCAAACCAACTGTGTAATCAGCTAAATGAAATGTTTATTAAACTACTAAAACTACAGCGGAAGACTTCTATCACCTGACGGTGGCACATCCCAGCTATCCCAGTAACTCGACTCATACCTGCTCAATAACGGCTCACCATCCCCGAATGGATCACCATAGTTTTCAAAACATTAAACGGGGTCAGTACTAATCACAAAATTTACATAAACCAACAACGCAATAAACAAACAGCTCAGACGGTTACACACACAATCACACCCACTCCAATCAATCTCCGTCTCCGACTGTCCACTGGACCAGCCCTGCCAGTGGGGGACCGCAGCCGTACCCACCAAATCCCCGCTTATCATACCGAGCGATAACCCTGTCCCATTAATGTGCACATACCCTCCCATGGCGGGTTCCACGGAGGGCGAAACTAGGGCGTGAAGCCACTCCCGCAAATGACTCCACTCAGCCGAGAACGCATCTTGAGAACCAGAGACAAACAATCACAATTATTAACCAGCAATCACAACCAACAACCATCACAATACGAATACGATAACATTCAACAAATCACAAACACCAAAAATGCATTATAGGACTAATACTGAGGAGGGAAACCCTACCTGGAAAGCAACACAATCAGACGGTCTCACAGCTGATATCAAAAGGCTTCTTCTACGAATCCTCCTCCTAACATACAAACATATAATCACTACCAATCACGAAATACAACAAAACCTCCAAATCCCAATACTAGGGTTTAACCAACTTTAACGAAATACTATAAAAATGGTACGTAGATCTTACCCTCGACGCAAGGATCACAACGGTATAAAGAAAGGTAAAATCCGACCTTCCAAGCTCCGGGATTTGCCAACAATGCGATTGATGCGAAGAACGTACTTTGTTTTCTCTTTTTGAAAGCAATTAGGTTTTAAAAGTGTTTAAAGAAAAGTGGCGGAAGTAATTATATACTTAATCGCATTATTAACAAAACCCGATAAATCATCCCCCGTAAACCGGCTACTCGATCGAGTAGCTGAGGTACTCGATCGAGTGTCCCCTTACTCGATCGAGTATCAAGGTTACTCGATCGAGTACTCAACAGGTCAGAAACTATTTTAAAAACGCAACACACCCTTACTCGACAGAGTAAGGCCTACTCGATAGAGTACCCAGAGACTCATAAAACCGTAGTATTACACTATGACCCCATGACACCCTAGTGCCTTTTATCAATTGTTTACATCCCTTTTTAATTATCTTGCTTGTTTACTTTTATTGCTATTTAGTTTAGTGATCTTCTACTTCAAACCCCAAATTGTGACACCCCTAGACACCGCTACTTACAATTGAAAATCTTACTTCAATACCCGTCCCTTGGGATCCGACCTTTACTTACCTCTTTACTAATAGTAGAGTTGTTTGTGGAGATATAAATATTGTTTTGGTCTAGGTGCTCCTAACGACATGTAACCGAAATTAAGCTCCAAGTGAGTCCGACCACCTCCAAATGCCGGGATCGACTTTATAGCTATGGAAGACGATTGTGTCTACTCCTAGTCCCCCCCACCAGATGGTCTGTGCCAACCCGGTCCCTATACCCTAGTTATAGGCCATCTCATATATGTTGCGGAGCACCAAGGTAGTGAAGATCCGCTCAGTCAAGTCACTAACCTGCATCCTAGGGTCATGAACGGTGGGGTAGGGCGAGTACTGCGGTGGGTAGAAACTCGGTGTGGGGTAAGAGGGCTCAGTCTCAACCTCGTCCACCCTAGGCTATCTCACTCTATGGCACTCACGTGGTAGTGGAGGAACCTGCTGTTTCTCTGACACTGTGGTAGGCTCAGGTAGGTCTAGGAGGATGATGGGGTCAATCAAGTAATACTGAGCCCCGGGTCTAGGTACACAACTCCCTGGCTCCCACTCAGCCAAATGGTCAACTACAGGTAGGTGCGCGGGGTCAAGAAGCACCATCCATGAGGATCCCCTCACTCTTCAAGCATATGACCCATCATCCATCTTCCTCAGCCATCTGTTGTTACACCAATATTTGGCGTTCATAGTAGGTACGGTCTCCAACAACTCGTCCCCCGATGGAGGTGGAGCCTCAAAGTCAGTCAGACGCTGGGCTAAACGGGTCACTATGGTCCTGCAAGAGATGTGACGGTTTGGAGACCATGCCATAAGGTCTAAGCTAGAACATACTACCCCCGGAGCACTGTAGTAAAACGGCTCCCTCCGATGCAGGTTAAGGTAAGACATCAACAACATGACCTCATGAGAATTCAGCTTACTCACATCCTCTCTCGCATACACCAGACATGTCATCATGCTAAGAAACATGCGGAGGGAGACATGCTGAACATCATTAATCAGCATGGCACTAGCACTAGGAGCAGGTCGGCTAGTTAGGTAAGGTAGGTAAAGAGGTGCTCCACTGTTCTTTGCTACATCACTAAGGTATCCCTCCACCTCTGCCTCTAAGCCTAGGTGGCCGGCAAACTCATCAAGGGTCAACTCATGATCCTCATTCATGAGGCGGAAAGAAACAGTCTTCCCTTTCACGTCATATACAAAAAAGCTCAAGAACTCCAAGGTCAGATGGGGGTAGGACTTCTCTCGTAAGTGGTAAAGCCCCTCCGTTCCCAAGGTCTCAAAGATATGCACTATATCCGCCATAACCCCTAATGTCTCCAAGATATCAGGGTTCACACATCGGGTTGGTCTCATGGTACGACCCATCAAAGCTACAAAGGCTTTACACTGCTTGAAGTCAGAAAAGATTACCGATGGATGTTCTTCCACCGGAGGAACGACGGGTTCATGGCTAGATTAACCCGTCTCCAATTGTACATTGGCGGGAGTCCGCTTCTTGGCCGGGGTTTTTGCTTTCGGCATGCTTCAAAGAGATGAATTTTAACAAGGATTCTATAAAAAATTTCGTCATAGTGCGGCCTGTTTTTCAATTCATACACTTTTAAGACGAAGTTTTAAGACAGAGTTTTTCTTGCAAAACACAAAACATACTATCCAAGAGGAGCATTTTTATCACCAAAGAATCCTTAAAAGAGCATCCTAGAATAATTTAAAAAACAAGAAATCCAACTTAGGGCAAAACCCTAGAAAAGTTTTGTAACATACAAGAAGCGATTTTAATCATGAAATCGTTTTTGTGACAGCATAGATGATGTTTATGAGCAATTAAACCCAAAATATCAAGAGAGATACACCAATTTCAGATTATACAAGATAGGGATTCGAAATCGGGACATGTTCTACCATAAATTGATAAAAAAATTGGAGAACTTGATTAAAGACTTTACCTTGATTGGAGTTTTGAGCAAACAAAAGTGAAAATCCACAAACAATTACCAACACAATCACGCAAGAGTTTTAAGAGAGAAAGAGTTTTGAAGTTTTATGAGTGAAAAAATGAGGTTCGAGGCGGAAATAAAAAGAAAGAAGGAGTTATAGGGTTTTTAGAGCGAACCGGTTGAGTCGCGATAAAAGGGTACTCGGTCGAGTATTGGGTTTACTCGACCGAGTATGGACTACTCGGTCGAGTATTCGTTATACTCGGTCGCGTATCCAAAGGTCAGTAGCACGTCTAAACTGACTTACGGTGTACTCGATCGAGTGCCACTTTACTCGGCCGAGTCTGGCCTACTCTGTCGAGTATAAGCTATATTCGGTCGAGTTTTACAGGACAGGAGCGAAATTTCAAATTTATCAAACCTGCAAAAAAAGTAACGACGTTCGGAGTTTCATATAATCGAGCTCGTCCCCATTACACCCTAATTCTACCACATCAAAGCGTACCACACACAATATAACCATTACTAAGTTGATCTTCAAGCAATACATGTTCCTTACACCAATCGCAACAAACAATCTATGTCACTACTATCACACACGACTAAACTTAGCTACACCACCGGTAAAACAAGCCATGAACCTACATCATCACACCTCAATATGCACTCTTACACACTTACCACGAACGTTATATACAACGCATGTCATGCACGAAATCTATCATGCTTAATTACGAAATTCCCTGGTCACCCATTATCTTACTCAACCCATGCCCTTATTTTATAATGCATTCAACAACTCACAACTCGACATATCACAAGCATTAGACACACATTACTTCACAAGTTTCAGCCAACAAATACACATGACACACACACTTTATGCAACTACTCCTATTACCTACCCTTCCACAGTGGCTGGCTTAAGCATAATCGGGGCCGGGATTTTGACATGAGGGCGCTTTCTCACCCAAAACCGACATAAGGAGGCTCCCAACACACATACACCAGGTTCATTTTAATTTGACAACCTATGTTCATTTGGTTCATTGGTTCAGGTTCCAAAATCGTCGCTCTGATACCACTTTGTAACATCCCCGTACACCAAGATGGCTTACCAAGGGCCATCCAGCGTATGAATGTGTTACCATCTCGGTTACCCCAGGTAGTAGATCAAATAAACAATAGAAGAACATTTATGTTATAATACTTTAAGCTTTTACAACCCAAAACAACGTACTGAGATACAAAGTGATAACTATGACAACTACTAAGCTCATACGTCGAGACATGTACTCCGATAGTGTTGTGACTCGATTCCCCTCTAAGCCCATCAGCAAACAAACCAAGTGTACCTGTTAAACCAAATGCTCAACATCCCCGAATGGATCACCACTGGTTTGAAAACACAACACGGGGCCAGTTACTGAAGAACCAAAACAAGACAAGTACAAAAGATAATCAATGATCATCATCCTCCTCCGGTTTCCCGATCTCACATAGTAACCGACAACACACCAAAGTGTGTAGCCCTGCCAGATTACCCATCAAAACAGGTAATCCATGCCACCAGTCGGGGATGACAGCCAATCCCCACCTAAGCCCCGCTCATCAACGAGCGATATCCCTGTCCCTTAATGTGCATATCCCCTCCCGTGGCGAGTTCCACGGAGGGTGAAGTAGGGTGTGAAGCCACTCCCGCAAGTGACTCCACCACAATCATCACAACACTAACACCACACCAACACCAACACCAACACTCCCATAATGATCAGCAGACAAACAATCGTACACAATACAATATAATCTCAAATTAATTAAACAGGAACTGAGTAGGGAAACCCTACCTTATCGCCAAACCATGAAAATGCATCCACAATTAGCTAAGCAAGACTCCGAGATGCATCCTACAAACGGTGACCATATCCTATTAAAAGACTATCCCAATAGCCTACTGAAAATGACAACAAAACAGTGACTTACTTAGTGACGAGGACCGACGGCGACAACGGCGACATCCTCACACGCATCCTTCATGTGTAACCCCGTCCCCCTTCCATAGTTAGTGTCTAGGTTAGATGAGAGTGTAGGGAAATGTGGGTGATAGGTGAGAGAGGGACAAATTAAGGTGAGAGTGAAACGGAATCGTCGAAAATGAAATAAGACTTGCGAACTTGCATTTTTTTAATAACGCCTCAACAGCGGCCAAACTCGGCCGAGTACTCTCATACTCGGCCGAGTAAGCCCTACTCGGTCGAGTGTTCCCACTACTCGGCCGAGTAGTCTCTACTAGGTCGAGCAAACAACCACATAAGTCACTTATCCTCCCTTATCCTCTCACCTTTCCCCTCCTAGGGTCTTCCGTGATCAAAGGGTCGGTCAAAAGGGTCCTTAAACATAGTGGGTATTACAGAAACAAAGCACGCGTTTCAAGGCATTTATATGTAACTCCATCGGGTTATGCATAAAGAGATAAAATTGTTGGACTGCATACGAAATGTCAGGGTGCATGAGCGTAAGGTACTGATGGGACTCGTGAGGCTGTGGTACAACGAAGGATCAGAGCATAGAGTGTTTTAAACAGAGCTTAATTTCAGTTTAGTGTCCATAGGAGTAGAACACGGTTTGCATGTGGTCATACCATCACGATCTAAAATACCCAATGCATATTTAGATTGTGATAAAAACATACCTTGGCCGGATCGTAGGACAGCAATACCGAGGAAATAATGCAACGGACCTAGGTCATTCATAGCAAATTCCGAGCTGAGTCGGGAAATGATGAATATCCGTAAAGTACCCGAGTGTAGATACCCAGTATCTGCTGAGACTCCAACAAACACCCCATGATTATCGGATTACAATATGTTTTAGAATCGCAGCGTTTGATCGACAGTTCAGTACAACTTTACGTCGGAAAACTTAAAATGATTTCGAAAATAAAACATTTCAAAACTTTTCAAAGTACCTGGAGTGTTTAATGCATGACGACATGGTCGCAATGATACTAACTAGAGTGCAAACCGACGCCGGACCATAAACCGACTCAAAATTCAAATCCCGACTCCAACAACGAGTCAAACACAAAAAATAAACCATTCAAAACCTTCTATGTTAAGATTCCTGGAATCTTACATAGTCAAGTACCATGTTCGTCCAAATCCCAGAATAGAACAAATCATGATTGCACTTGTGTGAAAGCGACAAGACACCTCGAAGACGTGCGACGTGGCTTGCGCCTCTTTGAGCAGCCCAGGTGGCCACGTCGCTCAAAACTCACACAACCACTCATTTTCCTATACCCCTCAAATGCAACCATTTAAGAGTTACGCGAGTATCCGCCCCCTCTTTTCTCCCATAAAATTCTAGACTCGACTTCCTAAGTCCCAATCCGACACGACCGATCGTAAACACAAGCCTTACACATTGATTGGTACCGTCATCGTGCATTAAATCACTTGACCGACCATTTCGACCACTTCACCATCACTAAACTTTAAAAAACACTCTTTTTACTTACTAAAACGGTTTTAAACCGAGTCTTTTCTGACCAAACAAGTTGATACACTTACGTCGGTTTCTCGCCATAAGCCAAGCATGTAAGTATGAGGGTGTAAAAATCCTTCTTTTATCATGTCTTTACTTGTTTCATGACTATAATATGCTAAATCATGCATAATATGGTCCAAAACATGGGAAGAATGAGCCAAAACCGGACTTTTTGCTTGAGGCAGAGGCTACTTACGTAGCAAATAGGCTCGCACCTAAAGGACCCTGCCCAACCTCAAGTCCAAACCATGTTTGGTCTCTTCTTTTCCTCTATTTTCATTTTCATATTTTTAATCGGTTTTTACCATTTCAAGTATTTTCAAACCATTTTCTACAACTTTTAACCATGAAAGATTTTTCACCCTTGGCTCTTAATACCATGACGGTTTAATCCGTGTTTCGGTGATAATATTTGGTTAATCACATTTAAAAGGTATTTCAAAGCCTTTTATTTCATTTCTTTAAATTTTGGAAGGTATTTTAAAGCCTTTCATCGTTTCTTTACATTTTCAAAATAAATGAATTAGTCACCAACACAAAGTCATCCTTGGTTCTACATACCATGTCGGATTTTAATCCGAGTACGATGATGAGTATCGACTAATTATATTCAAATGAACTTAAAACAATTAGTTCATATTCATTTTAAAAACTATTCATGTCAAGCTTACAAAGTCGAACCCGACATCGAGTATCGTCAAAATAATGACGATTATTCAAGTCTTATTCTTCAAATCAACACGAAAGCGGCCTAAACGACCTTTTCAAACCAAAACGGGTTCAAATACCTATCTTTCAACACGTTTTATAAACGTTTTTTAATGGTCAGAACAAGTCATATGCCGTTGACTGACTCGCGCCTCTTCTGGCTGCCTGATGCAGGGTCTATTCCCTTTATAGCATTGGTCTAGGACGATCCCGACTCCGGCTAACCCGGATATAGGACGGATCAGACGACTAATTTGCTCATTCGAAAATCGTATTTGCAAAATGCCTTACTAAGACAAATGGATCACGTTATGCACCATAAACCTAATTTGGTAAATGGATGTTTAATTTCCGTCTTGAATACAAATCAACCATAAATCCAACTCGATATCTTATACTTGATACTTGGATTAAATCAACCGACTTAGAAAGCTCTCACATGTTAGGTTTAAACTATTGGATGCGCATTCATGCATTTAAACCGTTTTGTCAACTTTTGCATTCAACCAACCAAGATCGATCAGTAGAGGCCGCTACCGCAGGCGGGATTGGGTGTCTGATTAAAGGGCTTACCAATACGTACCTTCACCTCTTACTCAAAAACTTTGGTGATACCCGTCATGAGGTGTCAAAAATAAATTTATAATCTCCAACTACAACTATAGCCAGCGGCAGTCGGGTCGAACCACAGAGAGGCAGACGTAATTCTTAGCTGTCTTAATTTCGGTCTAAGGTAACAATAAAGTGGGGGTTTTGAGTTGAGTTGATCTATAGCTAAAGGCAAATAAAAGACAATAAACTAAATAAACTGATGAAAACAGATATTAAAGGGGTGCAAGGATGGTCGGTTCATTATAGTTTCGGCGGCAGCATACTAAACAGGCCTAAATCAAACACATGAGGCGGGAAATAAAGAGGTCCTCTCGGTCCACTCTTAACAAATAGCATCTTTCGATCTCGCTATAGGTCCCTAATATCACTAATACTGACTTTCGTCCTGAAAAGTGACTAACGGTCTAAACTTTACCTATCTTTCGATCTAAGCATAGTTTAGTCATTTTAATTGTTGGTCTGACAACTGTCCCTATCTCTCGATCTACTGGGTCAGTCATAAATTAAGCATCTAACTGGTCGCATGCATTCGATTCGTCAAATACAACATTAAAATCAATTAAAACGAAAGGTAACCTCACGTGGTCAGTCGATCGACCAGGTATGGCAGTCGATCGACTGACACGCGATTTCGTTCCAAATTAATACTACGCCGCCTACGCTATAATTCTCCTACATCCTAGCACAGTTGATTTAGCTACTCATGGCTATGACAAAAATAACAATAATATTGACGATAAAGATTTCTGAATTCATGCTAAGAATAGTAGAACAAACAATTAACATAAAGCGATAAAACGGTTTCGGGAACTTAACTAGCAATTCTATACTAACAACGAAATAAAAGTGAATCGAAATAAGGCAGAAGAATACCGAGATTGCAGAGGAATGATTAAGAATAAGAACGAAATTCCAACGCTAAAACAATATTCCGAACCCTAATAAAAACTGAATGTTACTGTGTAAAACTTAGATAAAAATCGGATCCCTAAAACTGGTGTTCTAGGTTACGTTATATAGCAAATATACGTAACAATTATTATCAAAACCTAAACTCAATGGGCTTGCGCTTCCTCGGTCTTTTAATTCTCGTCTGGGATAGCAGCTTGGTCGATCGATTAAGCATGGCGGTCGATCGACTGAACATCAATGCACAGTAGCTTCTGGATCCCGCAAGTTGGTCGATCGACTGGAGGTGGTGGTCGATCGACTGCTTTAGCTGCTACTTGACTTCATATTTCTCGTGGACTTGTCTTTTGGGCCTTGAAATGCGCACCGAGCTCGTTCCTTAAGCAAATACTTCACGTCAAATGCAATGCAGGATACTCGGGGACGGATTTAGTTCGATTTCCGCTGGATTCTTCACGTTTCTGCAATAATGTACAAAAATACGGAAGTAGACGGCAATAGGGAGAAATGTAGCATAAACTACATGAATGAGCTCTGAAATGCGTGGAAAATAGGATGTAAAACATCATATAAAAGACACGCATCAAACTTCCCCAAACCAAACCCTTGCTTGACCCCAAGCAAGAACTAGACTCGATCTAATGACCTAATGGAACGAGTTCAATCTCAGAGCGAAATGCAACATGTAAAGCCTAAACCAGTTTAATGCACAACCAACAATCAATTAGCAAATGAATCATGCAAACGAGTTATGGAGTCGTTAGAAACTGCTGAACCGTCAACTATAGAGACTTATCAAGTTGGACTCTCACGGGCCGCTCATATCACTCATAAGCATAGGTGAATATATAAGAGGATAGAAAGAATTCATTTTGTAGAGACTCTCACCTAACTACGACTTATAAGAACATGCCTGCAATATAATATGAAAATAATCTCTACAACCGTACATACGCATTCCAACCAACAAATGACCATGACACATGCCGAGGTATATATGGGATATGTGAGGTATGGGTAAGAAGAGGCAAAACATTTATGGAAAAGTGGAGGTACAGGTGATCAAGCTAGTACCAAAACGGAACCATATGGCAACATCCACTTCTTGCTCAAAACAAATGAAACGGTGGTATAGCAAGCACAAATCTCACAATCTCCAGGTATAAAAGTAATCAACTAACTCCCCATAAAATATGAATAATACATGGGAACAAAAATCGCCAAAAGATAAAGGCTTGAATTATGCGAATTGTTTCTTTTTTTTTTTTCTTATGAACTCTAGTCGATCGACCAAGTAGAGCAGTCGATCGACTGCTTTGAACAGTACAGAACCTCTTTTTCTCTTTTTGAATCATTTTTTTCTTCTCTTCTTTTCTTTTTATTTGTTTTCTTTCCTTCCTTTCTTTTCATTCTCCCGACTAAATCTCAATAAGAGCATTGACCACCAAAAACGAAGTAGCAACCCCAACAAGTAAGACTACTAGCTTGACAAGGGACAGGCTAAATGTAGGATGTAGTAAAGGGACAAAAAGGCTATTTTTGGCAGTGTGGAGCTTATGGGCACAATAAGAAAAAGGAAACCTCTACCACATGTGTCAACAAACCACAAACCGAATGCATACAGGTATTAAGCAGATTAAGTTCATATTTATGCAAATTAATGTAACATGTCTCATAAGGAGTAACTACTCACATTCCTAAATAAACCGGTCATAAATGTCACCAGTTATAGGCTCTAAATCTCAGAAATATGATGTAGGTTGCCAAAATTCAAAGTCAAGTCTAAAGTTCAGCAAATAAATTTAACGAAAACTCGTAGATATGCATATATGATTCTACTAATAACATGTTAATTAGCAAGGCTTAGGCGAAAACAGATGCAATTGCAATGTCATCATGGAAATACTACCGTTCCGACTCGACCTACATGCTAAAATAAACGTGCATTTTTGTTTGAATTTTTGAAATTTTTTAAATTTTTTTTTGGATTTTTGTATATATGAAAAAATGAAATAGACAATGCAAGGCAAAAAAATGTAAACGTGAATGCAAGCAAATGATATGCGACGCAAAACCCTTCCCCAAACCAAATCGCACAATGTCCCCATTATGCAAAGGCATGTAATGAAGAAAGAGAAACGGGAATATGCGTAAAATGAAATAGATAAAAATGACATGAAGTGGAAATCGGGAACTCACAAGACTTTAAGCGCAGCAAAGGAAACCTCCCCAAACCAGCGTGAGCTATGAGGTTTCAGTAGCCAGCAGTGCTACCAAAAAGTACCTGAAAGACAAACTAAGTACCACGCATAAAACCGAGAAAGCAATAAAGAAGCGATATTATGTGCATAATTGAGGAAAATAGAAGAAATAATTAATGACGGAAGATAAAGTGGGGTAGAAAATTCCCTTAATTCCGCAAATCGACCAAACATAGCATGAGAGAGGTCGTGAACAGGTACAGCAGTGCATGGTGATCGATCGACTACATCACGCAGTCGATCGACCAAGTGAACAGGAACATAAGCTCCTGGAAACCGCAGATCAGTCGATCGACTACACAGACCAGTCGATCGACTGGCAATACTGCTGTAACTTCTTATTTCTTCGTATTTGCTCAATTTCTCAAAATAATGAGGTCTAAAAACCTGCAAGTGCACAATAATACGCGCCCAAAATTGCGCAAGACCCAAAGTAAAGTCTAAAGCATATAAAATCCTAAGCAAGCAAAATAAAATGCGAAGTTTTGCGCACACAAAAGCAATAAAAATTGTTTAAAAGCAATAAAATGTTTGATAAGCAATGTGACCAATCTAGTAGTTGATCAAAAACGGCCACGGTATGGCCCACTTCGTCGGCTTCTGGCTACTAGAGGTAGCCTCAACTGTGCTTATCTTGTCAGCTGCACCCTTCTCAGCTTCCATGTCCGTATGGCTCAATGGATCAACACTCTCATCATCTCCCCAATCAAGGACCTCCTCCAGCTCGTCAGAATCCAAGTCAGACTTCGTTACTTTGACCGGCTCGTCATCAACTTCCTCATCGGTGGCATAGCTAAGGCAGCCAAGACCTCCTCTTTGAATGAACGGCTTCTTCACAGCTGAAGTAACTTGTAGCTCGTCCTTCCCCAAACCAGCTCCTGCAATATCAGAAATAGACAAATTTTCCTCCAATTTGCTCCCAATCTGGGGCGGAGGGGTTACAACAGGAATAGGAGTAGAGACAGGCATATCAGGAAGCACAAAGTACGATTTCTTGTCAGAAACCGTATTACAAGTCACATGCCACATGGGGTCCTTTTTCTTAGTAGGTTGGGCAAAGACAATAGAATGCTTTCCCACTTTGAAAGTCAGGGTTCCTAGACCGACATCTATTACTGCACCAGCAGTGTGCAGAAATGGTCTACCTAGAATGATAGGTATGTGGGCATCCTCAGGCATGTCTAGTACAGAGAAATCAACGGGAAAGAAAAACTTCCCTATTTGGACAGGAATGTCCTCTAAGACTCCTATTGGCTGGACCGCAGATCGGTCAGCCATCTGTACTATCATGTCTGTCACTGCGAACCTAGTCAATTTGAGCTTCCTAGCTAGACTCAAAGGCATGACGCTTATGCTAGCTCCTAAGTCACATAACGCCTTCTCAATAGAAAAGGTACCTATGCTACAAGGAACAGAAAAACTACCCGGGTCCTCTAGTTTATGGGGTGCAGTGTGAGACAAATAAGGGCATGACTCTTTGGTTAATGCGACAGTATGCACATTTTCAAGTGACTTTTTCTTAGACAAGAGTTGTTTCATGAATTTAGTATAGGCAGGCACTTGATTAACTAACTCAAGGAAAGGTACTTGTACATTCAAGCTACGAATAACTTTTTCAAATTTATTGAAAGATACCTGTTCCTTCGTCGGCACTAATCTTTCCGGATATGGGGCTGTAAGAAGTAGCTTAGCCCTCTCCTCTAAATCGCGCATGCCGGCATCCGTGGACTTAGGCTGAAAGTCCACTACTGTCTCCTTGTTGAAGCTTGACCCCTCTTCAGACCGTCTCAAATGTGAGCCATTAACCGTCATTGGGTCGAACTTCGGAACCGGGATTGACCCATCAGCACTCGGGTCTTTCTCCAATATTTTCAGGACTGTCGTACCCCGAAACAAATGATTCCTCAAGTTGTCGGGCATCGGAGGACGAAAAATCTCACTATCAGCAGCGATCTCAGTCGATCGACCAGTGATTTCAGTCGATCGACTGAGTTGAACAGGACCAGAAGCTTCTGTAACCCGCACATCAGTCGATCGACCGGGTATGTCAGTCGATCGACTGATATACCTGGTAGACGCCTTTTTCTTTCCTTTGCTCGTTCCAGCTTTGTTTTGACTTGATTTTACCTCATCTTTTGCAGTGGCATCCTCGACCATAGCAGGCCCCTCCAGGGTGGACCCACTCCTTAAAGTTATGGCATTTAGGGTCTCTTTCTGGTCAGTTTGAGTCGGTAAGTGTCCCGGAGCTCGAGTGGTATTCTTGCTAGCCAATTAAGCAATTTGGCTCTCTAGCATCTTCATCCCGGCTTCTCTAGCTTGGGACTCTTTCAGCAACAAGTTCTTCAACTCGGTAAATTCAGAATTTTGGGTTTGTTGCTGCTGCGGCACATAGGGAGGTTTCTGATATGGTTGTTTGTGAGGGGGCACATAGGCTTGCTGCTGCTGCTGCTGTGGATGGTGAGTCGGATTCAGGACATTATGGCTCCTCCAACTCAAGTTTGGATGGACATTTGGCTCAAAGTAGGTGTTTATCTGCCTATAATGTTGAAAGGCAGCACAAGACTCAAAGGGAGCACTGCAGTTTTCTGAAACATGCCCTTCTCCTCCACATCTTCTACAGACGAAAGGACCGTCTGAAACGGCATTCACCTGATATATCCCTCCTTTTGAAGCTCCTCCCAACTCATATTTGTCAAACCTTGCAGTGAGAGCTTCTAGTGCAGCTACAGAAGAGGATTCAGCAGCTCTTCTTTGATTGCCTCTTGAATTCCCATATTCAGCCTTATGAGTGGCCAAATCATCAATGATCTTCTACCCCTTGGTCTCTCCCATGTTCTCAGCAAATCGGCCATTGGCTGCAACATCCAAAATAGCTCTCTGATCGTCATACAACCCGTTATAGAACTGATTGCAGAGACTCCATTTTTCGAACCCATGGTGCGGTATGGTTCGCACTAGCTTCTTGAAACGGACCCATGCTTCATGAAAGTTCTCATCAGGTCCTTGTTTAAAGCTCGTGATCTGAGCTCTAATGGCATTCGTCTTCGATGTAGAAAAGTATTTCTTGTAGAATGCCAAGGCCAATGAATTCCAGTCGGTGATCCCATGAGCGGCTCGGTCCAAATCTCTATACCACTCCCTTGCAGCATCACGAAGGGAGAAAATGAACATGGTCTCCTTGATCTGGTCTTGGGTCACACAGGCCGGCGGGGGTATAGAGCAGCAATAATCGATAAAAATCTCCATGTGCTTGGCTGCATCTTCATTTGCAGCTCCCCCGAACTGGTTTCTCTCAACCAGGTTAATATAGGAAGGTTTCGGCTCGAATTTTCTCGCCTCCCCAGGTAGTTCGAATCCTTTGTAGAGATTCGCAGCTGTCGGCTCTGAGTGACTGGCAATGGTTGCTTCTTCAGCCATGACTGAAATTTCTGGAGAAGTGACTGTCTCAGCTGAAGATATAGAAGCAGGAGATGTAGGTGGATCTTCCTCGAACAGCTCGTTCTCGTAAAAGCTTGACAAAGTACTCAGCTCTTCCTCTGTCGGTAATACCCTTTGTGATCGTCTCAACTCGCGCAAGGATTTCTCGATCTTAGGATTTAATGGTACTAGTTCACCACCCTGTGACCTGCGCATAAGAAGAAACTACAAAAAGAATATAAGAAAAGTTTAAGGAACGGATGTCCCTTAAACTAAGAAAGACTAAAAATAAAACAACTAAAAATTAGAACTATTGCCTCCCCGGAAACGGCGCCAAAATTTGATACCCGTCGTGAGGTGTCAAAATAAATTTATAATCTCCAACTACAACTATAGCCAGCGGCAGTCGGGTCGAACCACAGAGAGGCAGACGTAATTC
Organism: Silene latifolia; assembly: GCF_048544455.1. Taxonomy (NCBI): domain Eukaryota; kingdom Viridiplantae; phylum Streptophyta; class Magnoliopsida; order Caryophyllales; family Caryophyllaceae; genus Silene; species Silene latifolia. The sequence goes on along the minus strand of NC_133532.1, from coordinate 52,619,385 downwards.
TTAGCTGTCTTAATTTCGGTCTAAGGTAACAATAAAGTGGGGGTTTTGAGTTGAGTTGATCTATAGCTAAAGGCAAATAAAAGACAATAAACTAAATAAACTGATGAAAACAGATATTAAAGGGGTGCAAGGATGGTCGGTTCATTATAGTTTCGGCGGCAGCATACTAAACAGCACAAAATCAAACACATGAGGCAGGAAATAAAGAGGTCCTCTCGGTCCACTCTTAACAAATAGCATCTTTCGATCTCGCTATAGGTCCCTAATATCACTAATACTGACTTTCGTCCTGAAAAGTGACTAACGGTCTAAACTTTACCTATCTTTCGATCTAAGCATAGTTTAGTCATTTTAATTGTTGGTCTGACAACTGTCCCTATCTCTCGATCTACTGGGTCAGTCATAAATTAAGCATCTAACTGGTCGCATGCATTCGATTCGTCAAATACAACATTAAAATCAATTAAAACGAAAGGTAACCTCACGTGGTCAGTCGATCGACCAGGTATGGCCGTCGATCGACTGACACGCGATTTCGGTCCAAATTAATACTACGCCGCCTACGCTATAATTCTCCTACATCCTAGCACAATTGATTTAGCTACTCATGGCTATGGCAAAAATAACAATAATATTGACGATAAAGATTTATGAATTCAAGCTAAGAATAGTAGAACAAACAATTAACATAAAGCGATAAAACGGTTTCGGGAACTTAACTAGCAATTCTATACTAACAACGAAATAAAAGTGAATCGAAATAAGGCAGAAGAATACCGAGATTGCAAAGGAATGATTAAGAATAAGAACGAAATTCCAACGCTAAAACAATATTCCGAACCCTAATAAAAACTGAATGTTACTGTGTAAAACTTAGATAAAAATCGGATCCCTAAAACTGGTGTTCTAGGTTACGTTATATAGCAAATATACGTAACAATTATTATCAAAACCTAAACTCAATGGGCTTGCGCTTCCTCGGTCTTTTAATTCTCGTCTGGGATAGCAACTTGGTCGATCGACTAAGCATGGCGGTCGATCGACTGAACAACAATGCACAGTAGCTTCTGGATCCCGCAAGTTGGTCGATCGACTGGAGGTGGTGGTCGATCGACTGCTTTAGCTGCTACTTGACTTCATATTTCTCGTGGACTTGTCTTTTGGGCCTTGAAATGCGCACCGAGCTCGTTCCTTAAGCAAATACCTCACGTCAAATGCAATGCAGGATACTCGGGGATGGATTTAGCTCGATTTCCGCTGGATTCTTCACGTTTCTGCAATAATGTACAAAAATACGGAAGTAGACGACAATAGGGAGAAATGTAGCATAAACTACATGAATGAGCTCTGAAATGCGTGGAAAATAGGATGTAAAACATCATATAAAAGACACGCATCATTTGGATAGTGGACGACCTTATCCAGGGCGTACGAGAGTCATTCTAGAGATAGGATACTAAAGAAGGACGATTCTTTATCTTTAGTACCTATGTCAAACACTGCTTTGTGCTTCGTTTGATCGAGGTATAAAGTGGATTCGAATGGGTTCCGAGCATCCCACAAATGCTTGATGGCGATTCCGAACATCTCTAATCGCTTCGAGACCCTTGCCGAGACGAAAGCGACCGAGCTAAAATGATCCGATCGAAAGCATATATTTTACGCCGCCGAGCGTGGCTTTCAAAAGACCGCTATACGTCCAACAGATCGGCTTGGCGTGTAGGTGCCTATGTCCACAGATTGGCGACTCCGCTGGGGAAAACTAGGACACTTGTGTCTTTGTGATCCCTAGATGGTGAGACTCGAACGAGGTCTTGGTTGGAATGCATTAATTGATATTACGGTCACGGTTGGGTTCCTTGTCCGAGCCCATAACCTAACCCTTTTCGACCAATTGGCTCATCTCGTCGGCGTGAGTTTTCTCATCTCCGCGTTTCGAATCCCGATTGAGTCAAGCATACCATTGACGATACACATCTCTATTTCGTCAAAGAGCTTTCATTACCTTCGACTACGAGGCTAGGGCACCCTCCTTACACATTTTGTTTGGATTGGTATCCCTCTCGCAAAACGCGGTTTGATTGCTTGGTGTGTAACCCACCCCTTTAAGCCAAAACCCGTGTCAGCATAATGCATAATATAATGAAACTGTGAGTGCTTATGTGCTATGTGATCATAAGTCCTTCCGTGTCATTTTCTAACTTTCAAAAACACCTTTTGCGCCGTTATAATGGCCATTTCAAACCTCGGTCTTTCGCCGACCGTTGCTTTTCAACACGCCTTCCTAGGCCGTCGTAATGATGATTTTCAAATCCAATTTTTATAACCATTTCAACACGCCTTCCTAGGCCGTCGTAATGACGATTTTAAAACCCGTTTTTTATAACCATTTCAACACGCCTTCCTAGGCCGTCGTAATGACGATTTTCAAATCTGGTTTTTTATAACCATTTCAACACGCCTTCCTAGGCTGTCGTAATGACGATTTTCAAATCCGGTTTTTATAACCATTTCTCTAGGAAATATCGGTATACTTCCTCTATAAATTTTAGGATTATAACGAAATTATAATAATGAAAACTAGTCATAAACGAATTTGCATAAACAAAAAGAGAAGAGATTAATAATCAACCTTTGGTCCTAGCAAAATGGCCTAAGAACAATATCAAAATGATATTCTCCTAATTGTTGCACCCAAGATGCTTCGAGAAATGCCTCTCAATTTGCTAGAATGAGATCCCCAAATTCCTTAATTAATTTTTAGGGTTTTTGTGTTTTGATGATGAGAGAAAATTAGGTCAAAAATTAGGTTAGAAAAATGATCCCCTCTCCCCTTTAAAACCGTGTAAATGGGAGTAAAATAGGGTAGATTTTTCTTTTCTATTTTTCGGTTTTTGCAACAACCAAATAAGGATAAAATCCTCTTATTTTTTAGTTGTTATCTTAATGTATAAAAAGTGTGTATATTTTATAAATTGTCAATTATGTCGACATGTATTAATAAGTCCACACACAACAGCTTCCAGTCGATTTATTAATACCGGTCTGTCAACATTTAGTATGACAATATCGTATAATATATACATTAACTATAAATATCGCATATTTATAATTTGCTAATTAAATATAACTGATTACGTTTAATTACGAATTAACATCGTAATTCGTTTAAGCTAACATTATATACATTAATTAAATATAACATATTATATTCAATTTACGAATTGACAGTTAATTCGTCTCAGCTAACAATATTTAATTATATTAAATCATCGTCTCATCATCACATTGACTAACTGTTTAGTCAAATACACGGACTAACCTTTTAGTCATATAAGGCATCAATGTGATTACATTTCCATAATCATATCTCTCAAACACATCCTTTAGGTGTGACTTTTAGGGACCAGTTGATCACCGCCATCAGTATGATAATAACGTCAAACTTTCTAGCAAGCCAACCGTTATTAAGTAATCGTTAATCAACTGATAAAATACTAAGTATACCCTTGTGAACCTATAAGAAATTTATAAATGTTATCACACTAATTGTGGAGGACACAAGCTCCAACAATCTCCCACTTCTCCTCACAAGTGTATGTGCGATAACCGATTCTCATATCCTAAAATTTCTCCCACTCAATGTAAAACAATTTGCAAAATCCGTATTCACAAAAGTCGTATTTTACAAGTGATCAATATCAAGAGTGGTTTTCCCGACTAGAGAGTAACTTAACTGATAAACGAATCATCATTCGAGCATGGCCATGCATTTCAGTTACAACTCCTCAAACGGCCCTGAGAAATAACTAAACCTGATAAAGGTTGGATATTTTCTTCAACTCGAATCCTGCAGATTTAAGCACAGTATGAAATGACCCAGAAAAAATTTGCTTAGCCTCCTGTTACGGCAGACCATGAGAAAGAAACCAAAGTCACCGAAAAACTGCCTTAATCTCAAGAGACAGTCGATAGTCAAAAGAATCGACTTTAGGAACACAATGGACGTCCAATCCACGATCTGGCACCGAATGTTATTAAACATTTAGGACTCCATTACGTTGTCACAATTTTTGTCCTACGAGGTATCGTTATAACTCCCATCTGCGATCGATCAGCCAACTGTTTGACTTATGGCTCGTTGAACCCACCATCAATCAACTTCACAAAATAATAGCCAGAGTTATCAGCTCATGTAGGCGATTACGGACCAAAACAAATATAATGTAATTCAGTTCACTTTGTGGCGTTCAATGTTGTCGTACAATCCACATGAAAAACAAAATATGAAATAAAACGATGAAGTTATAAATAGTATATGAAAAAGATAATGTATCGAATCCATAATCAACTACTACAACTCAGGTACACGTTTAATTCCCATGGAAAAAACGTGCCCTACATGCTTATCATATGTCAACGGTTTAGTGAGAGGGTCCGCGATGTTGTCATCCAAAGCTATCTTGTCAATCACTATCTCCTCTTGCTCCACGTAATCACGAATTAGGTGAGCTTTCCGATGTACATGTCTAGACCTGTTGCTAGGCTTTGGCTCCTTAGACTGGAAGATGGCACCCCTATTGTCACAATAGATGGTGATCGGGTCATTCGAACTAGGAACTATCGTAAGTTCTTGTAAGAATAGACGCATCCATATAGCTTCCTTTGCTGCTTCCGAAGCGGCATAGTACTCGGATTCAGTAGTAGAATCTGCTACAACATCCTGTTTAGAACTCTTCCAGCTGACCGCAGCACCATTAAGAGTAAAGACGAATCCAGACTGAGATTTCGAGTCATCCCGGTCTGTTTAGAAGCTAGCATCTGCGTAACCGATTGCACATAGCTTAGTATCACCTCCATAAGTCAATACCCAATCCTTAGTCCTCCGTAGGTACTTAAGGATGTTTTTAACAGCCATCCAGTGTGTTTCGCCTGGATTGCGTTGGTATCGACTCATCATACTCAACGATATGCCACGTCTGGACGTGTGCATATCATGGCATACATGATCGATCCTATGGCTGATGCATAAGGAACACGACTCATGCGTTCAACCCCTTCAGGCGTCATGGGTGACTGAGACTTGCTCAAATGCATCCCAGACGTCATTGGAAGGTTCCCCTTCTTGGAGTTGGTCATGCTGAACCTTTCAAGAATCTTATCCAAATAAGACTCCTGACTCAGTGATAACATCCATCGTGATCTATCTCGATAGACACGGATTCCCAATATGCGTTGTGCCTCACCCATATCTTTCATCTGGAAATGGTTCTTCAACCATCCTTTAACCGAAGATAAGAGAGGAATGTCATTCCCAATCAAGAGTATGTCATCGACATACAATATCAAGAAAAGAATCTTGCTCCCACTCGATTTGATATATAAGCATGGTTCCTCGACCGATCGAGTGAAACCATACTCTTTTATCACCTGGTCGAAACGATGATTCCAACTCCGAGAAGCTTGCTTAAGTCCATAAATGGAACGCTAAAGCTTGCACACTTTCTTAGGATTTTCAGGATCTATGAAACCTTTGGATTGTACCATGTACAACTCCTCCTCCAAATAACCGTTTAAGAAGGCGGTTTTCACATCCATTTGCCAAATTTCATAGTCATGAAAAGCGACAATCGCTAAGATTATCCGAATGGAACGCAACATAACTACGGGTGCAAAAAATTCGTCATAATGCAATCCGTGCACTTGAGTGAAACCTTTTGACGCTAGTCGTGCCTTATAGGTATCTGGTTGTTCGTCTACAGAATGCTTTATTTTGTAAAGCCATTTACACTGTAGAGGTTTTACTTTATTAGGTAAATCAACAAGATCCTATACGTCATTCTCATACATGGAGTCCATCTCGGATTGCATGTCTTCAAGCCATAGCTTTGAGTCGGAACAGGTCATGGCACCTTTATAGGTAGCGGGTTCATTACTCTCTAGGAGCAAAACGTCATTCTCCTCGACCATACCAATGTATCTGTCTGGAGGATTAGAGACTCTACCCGACCTCCTAGGTTCCTGAGGAATATTAACCGTATTATCAGTTGAAGGAACCTCTTCCTCCATCTGTTCCTCGGTTGTTAGTTCTTGAATCTCCGACAGCTCGAAGGTTCTATTACTTGACTTGTTCTCGAGAAATTCTTTCTCTAAGAACTTCGCACTAGCCGCAACAAAAACTCGATGTTCGGTACGCGAATAGAAGTAATGACAAAACATTCCTTTTGGATAACCAATAAAGTATGTCTTGACCGATCGTGGGCCGAGCTTATCCTCGTGTCTCCACTTGACATAAGCCTCGCAGCCCCAAACCCAAATAAAGGACAAGTTAGGGACCGTTCCCTTCCACATTTCATATGGAGTCTTGTCGACAGCTTTAGACGGACTTCGGTTAAGTATAAGAGTAGCTGACAAAAGAGCAAAGCCCCATAATGAATCAGGTACTACCGTGTGACTCATCATGGATCGAACCATATCAAGTAATGTTCGATTTCTCCGTTCAGACACACCATTTAATTGAGGTGTTCCAGGTGGAGTTAACTGTAAAACGATTCCACAGTCTTTAAGGTGTTGATCAAACTCATTTGAAAGATATTCGCCACCCCGATCTGAACGGAGTGCTTTAACCTTTCTTCCCAGTTGGTTCTCAACCTTATTCTGGTATTCCTTGAATTTTTCAAAGGACTCACTTTTATGCTTCATTAAGTAGACATATCCGTATCTACTCAAATCGTCCGTGAAAGTGATGAAATATCTATAGCCATCTCTAGCGGTAATTGACATAGGTCCACATACATCAGTATGTATGAGTCCTAATAGGTCACTAGCGCGCATTACAACACCTTTGAAGGAAATTCGAGTCATTTTGCCGATGAGACATGATTCACACGTGCCAAATGTAGAAAATCGACTGCGGGAATAGTCCCCTTCTCGACGAGTTTCTTTACACGTTTTTCATTTATGTGTCCCATTCGACAATGCCATAGATAAGTTTGATCTTTGTCACCAACCTTTAATTTCTTATTATTCACGTGTAATATATCCGTGGTTTGATCTAAGATGTAAATTCCATTCATGGAAAGCGCTTTTTGCCATAAACCATTTCATTAAAAGAGAAAATACAGCTATTATCCTTTATTGAAAATGAAAAACCGTCTTTATCAAGTACGGAAACAGAAATAATGTTCTTAGATAAACTGGGTACATAGTAACAGTTATATAAATATAACTCAAAACCACTTGGGAGTTGGATTACGTATGTTCCCTTTGAGACTGCAGCAACTCTAGCTCCATTCCCGACTCGCAGGTCCACATCACCCTTTCCGAGAGGTGTGATGTTTTTTAGGCCCTGCAAATGATTACACAGATGAGAACCACAACCAGTATCAAGTACCCAAGTTCCGAAACTTGCATGGTTAATCTCAATCATATGAATATAAGATGACATACCAACAGGAGTGACGCGGCCTGCTTTTATGTCCTCACGGTACACGGGACAGTTCCTCCTCCAATGTCCAGTCTTGTGACAATGGTGGCACTCAATGTCACCGCCCTTACTCTTTGTCTTGCCTTGTGAGCCACTAGTCTCACCAGGCCCACTCTTACCGTTTCCTGGCTTCTTAAACTTTGGCTTTCCTACAGTTAGGTCGCCGGGAGCTTTGCCCTTACCCTTATTCTTGTTGGAAATCATGAGAACATCTTGCTTCATGCTCCCACTCAATTTCATATCCTTCTCGGTCTGTACGAGAAGTGAGTGTAGCTCATGAGGACTTTTCTTCATGTCATTCATGTAGTAATTTTCCCTGAAGAGGGCAAAACCATCATGAAAAGAATGAAGCATATGGTCAATGACTATGCTCTCACTGATTTTGCAATCAAGTGCCTCCAATTTCTCGACATTCTCAATCATGTTAAGAATGTGTGGGCTAACCGGTTGGCCCTTCTGGAGTTTCGCATCAAAGAAGCGACAGGTATGCTCATAAGTAACGATTCTCGGTGCTTTTGAGAACTCATTAGTGAGCGTGGTGAAAATCTTGTTTGCACCTTGGGCAATGAAGCGTCTTTGCAAATTGGTTTCCATTGCAAAAGTGAGTACGTTCTTTATCGCACCCGCTTCCATGACGAAGTCACTATAAGCAAGTGACTCGTTAACTCCTGCATTGGGGCCTGGGTTTATCGGTATTGGCTCAATTAAGTACTTGAGCTTACCGTCAGCAATGGCAGCATTCCGTAATGATGCCTCCCAGTCCGCAAAGTTGGACCACATCATTCTTCAGTCGTGTGAACTGATTCATGTTGTCCATGAAAGCTTTTAGCCAGGACTCACGTCCAAGTGTGGCACTTGGCATAGAGATTTCGTTATTTCCAGCCATTTGTTGTAACAGTATTATCAATATAAAACGTATTCTACACTGCGAAAAGAAGAATAAATATAATAAGCATACTCATCGTTTATGATTTAAGTCTAATGCAATACAGTTATAACGTGTAGACTCAAGCATTTATACAATTGACCTCCCTCAAGAATTATATAAATGATCCCAAGACTCAATTATCTGTAAATTGATAAGCCAACCTTTTGGCTAATTCTACTTTTAGAATTCTTGGTTGATAAATTTCTGTAAATTCTATCTATAGTCCATCATAATCACGAGAAACTCTTCGGATTATAATGTTGAGGTAAACTAAGTCAACACAATCTACTTACCCAACGTAGAAGGGGTCATATGGAGAGTAAGGTCCTATATGCCTACCGACGAAGAAGGGATTCATAGATGTTTGGCCTATAAAGACTAGTCTCAATTTCAGTTTTAGAGGAAGATCCCATCAACTTTATTTTAATTCATTTTAAGTGAACTAATATCTAGCATGCGAGAATGAATAAACTAAGATGATGGCTTAAAAATGTGTGACATCTGTATGTCTATGAAAACTAACATCCAAACTATATGAGTCAATTTTCATGCATTTTAGTAGGTGGTTTGGTTTAGGCGGAAAATGATGCACTAACTATCATGCGAATGAAAAGCAATAAGAATGAAAAACGTAAAACAAAATAAAGTCCTAGTGTGGCCTATCTACCAAAATGAACATAAATACAACTTTTGAATCCTTCCTTGGACCCGAGAAGCTTGTCTTAATGTTCCATCTTGGTCCATGTAGCGGGAGTGAGCAATCCAATCTCCATCTTTAGTCTTCTCAAAATTACAATTTAAAAATTACATAATAAACCTATTTACATTCTAATTTCAAAACCATAATTTTAAGAAAACCAAAAGGAGATACGAGATCTCAAAATTACATTAAAATTATGTTTCCATCATTACGAAAACATAATTAACTAAGGCCACACTAGGTATTACAAATTACAACCGATTGCAAAAATACGTAAATTAAACCATTCAACAAAACATTCAACTAAATAAAAATGCATCAACTATAAAATTAAACATTCAAGACATAATTCCTTAATTATGTAGAGTAATTTATCCAAACCACCTATTTAAATGATCAAATTATGTGACAATTCCTCAATTACTCACAATAATTTTAATCTTAATACATATTAATCTTGTAATATGAATTAATCCAACATTATTTTAAACCTCTTTAAAATAATTAGGTATCTTTAATTTGTGAACCTTTTCACAACAAACATCATACATTATAAATTTAATGTATAATTATTATTGGCCAAAAACTAACAATTTTTTTTTTATTAATGCTCTCGGCAAATTAAAAAAACATTTTTTTTTCTTTCTTTCAATGCTCACGGCATTGTGCAAAAACGAATTTTTTTTTTTCTTATCTCTCGGCAATTCTAAAAAACAAAAAAACAGTTTTTTTTTATTAAAATTGCCCTCGGCATTTTGACCTAAAACAAACAAAAACCGATTTTTTTTCTTTCCTGCTCTCGGCTTTGTTGCCAAAATTATCAAAAAAAAAACAGTTTTTTTTTTTCTTTTCTTTCTCTCGGCATTCATGCCCAAAAAGAAAAACAAACAACCTTTGATAATGAACAAATTTGTTTAATGTTGCTACTAGAACAAGATTGGCATAATCATCAACATTTAGATTAATGAAACATGACCTTAAACAACCATTTTTTAATCATGTGTGCCAAAATCTATATAGCAAAAACAAATAATTATCATTAATCAAAAACAATTTCCATTTACATTTCAATTTGATTCTAATTAAATTAAAACATCTACAAATTTATCATATTATCATCTTAACTAATTAAAACAACAATATGAATAAATCAAAATGGAAACAAGAACATCAAAACCCAAAAAAAAAACTCACGGCTGAAAAAAAATTTCATTCGGCAAGTTTTTTATTTTAAAAACAGCCGAAACCCTTTTTTTTTCTTTTTCCTCAAATTTGTTTAAAACCATTTATGAAAATCATATAAAATAATTTCGTGGCCTATGCTCTAATACCACTTGTAGGAAATATCGGTATACTTCCTCTATAAATTTTAGGATTATAACGAAATTATAATAATGAAAACTAGTCATAAACGAATTTGCATAAACAAAAAGAGAAGAGATTAATAATCAACCTTTGGTCCTAGCAAAATGGCCTAAGAACAATATTAAAATGATATTCTCCTAATTGTTGCACCCAAGATGCTCCGAGAAATGCCTCTCAATTTGCTAGAATGAGATCCCCAAATTCCTTAATTAATTTTTAGGGTTTTTGTGTTTTGATGATGAGAGAAAATTAGGTCAAAAATTAGGTTAGAAAAATGATCCCCTCTCCCCTTTAAAACCGTGTAAATGGGAGTGAAATATGGTAGATTTTTCTTTCCTATTTTTCGGTTTTTGCAACAACCAAAGAAGGATAAAATCCTCTTATTTTTTAGTTGTTATCTTAATGTATAAAAAGTGTGTATATTTTATAAATTGTCAATTATGTCGACATGTATTAATAACTCCACACACAACAGCTAGCAGTCGATTTATTAATACCGGTCTGTCAACATTTAGTATGACAATATCGTATAATATATACATTAACTATAAATATCGCATATTTATAATTTGCTAATTAAGTATAACTGATTACGTTTAATTACGAATTAACATCTTAATTCGTTTAAGCTAACATTATATACATTAATTAAATATAAAATATTATATTCAATTTACGAATTGACAATTAATTCGTCTCAGCTAACATTATTTAATTATATTAAATAATCGTCTCATCATCACATTGACTAACTGTTTAGTCAAATACATGGACTAACCTTTTAGTCATATAAGGCATCAATGTGATTACATTTCCATAATCACATCTCTCAAACACATCCTTTAGGTGTGACTTTTAGGGACCAGTTGATCACCGCCATCAGTATGATAATAACGTCAAACTTTCTCGCAAGCCAACCGTTATTAAGTAATCGTTAATCAACTGATAAAATACTAAGTATACCCTTGTGAACCTATAAGAGATTTATAAATGTTCTCACACTAATTGTGGAGGACACAAGCTCCAACAATTTCAACACGCCTTTCTAGGCCGTCGTAATGACAATTTTCAAACTCGGTTTTCTACAACCATTTCAAATCACCTTTTTACGCCGTTATAATCGCCGCGTCTAGACACGGATTTTAACCCATTTCGCGCCGACAATGGCTCTTTCAAAACCCGAGAAAAACACACACCCTTTTCTCTAGACACTTTCGAGATCCCGAGGACCATACACCGTCCCCGAGACCTCTTCAAAAATTTCAAACCTCGATTTTCAAAACATACAATTTTGAATTTCAAAAACCGTCTTGGGAAACAATACATTGTTTTTCGAGCCGACTCAAACTCAAAACCGTCTTTTGCAAACAAACTTAAGACAACCCTTTTAACTGACCGACTTGCGGAGATCCCTATCTTCGGAAGCCGTCCATAAAGCGACAAATGAATCTTTTTGAAAATTTCTATTTTCGAAAACTTCAGTCCACCATTCCAATTCCGCCTCGTGTCTATCGAGTCGAAGCAAACGTACTTACGGGTCTTTACTTATGAGTCGTCTCACCACGAGACTCGTCCAACGGCGTCACGCCGCTAAGTTGGACGCGTGTCAAAAGTTTGGTCAACACCGTCACGTCATAAATCGAGTCAGCACCGAGGTACCACATACGGTCACACTCGTCTTGTTGAGTCTGATTTTTGTCCCGTCCTTTATGTTGTCTGCGTTCAGTCTTTGAACCGTGTCGGACTGAGTTGTAATGTGAGCCATTTTCTCTGCCTCAGAACTATGGCTCCGTCTTCAACTTCGTCTATCAACGAGAACAACAATGATAACAACAGAGATGTCACAACTGCTCAGCTAACCAGACTACTCACTACTCTTAAAGTCACTCTGGATCGTGTCGAGACCCGTATCGACACCCTGGAAAACAAGGAAACTGGAGAGCACAACATTCCGCCCTTGATTGAAACTGAGAAAAGGCTCAAGCTCTTGGAAGAACAACTCCTAGCCCGGGGTAACAATATCCATCTTGAGAACAACCGAAGATTTGAACCTGTTGGGGATCAACTACCTGACAACTTTACCCTGACCGATGTGCCCAAATTCAAGGGTGTGGACGACCCACTCAATCATATTCGAGCCTTCAAAGACTACATGGCCATTAAAGGGGTTAAACAGGAAATTTTCACTCGGATCTTTCCATCATCCTTGGAACCGATACCTCGCCAGTGATACTACTCCCTTGACCCGAAGAACCTCACTACCTGGGATGAGGTCGCAGTTGAATTTGCTAAGCAATATGCCGACAATATCGAAATCCAAGCCAATACCCGTACTCTTGAGGTCCTAACCCAGAATGACAAGGAAGGATTCACCGAGTTCCTAACCCGTTGGAAGAGGGTAAGCACTCAGTTGGTCAGCAAGCCGAGTGAGTCGACCTTGGTAGAGAAATTTGTCAACTATCTCCGTCCGGTATATGCCAACTTACTGAGGTACCAAAACATTAAGACCTTCCAGGATCTGCAAGTCCTTGGGACACGCATTGAAGACGACCTCCGAAAGGGTGTTATAGCCAAAACCACCGGTAGAGGCTACCAGGGATCCACATCAACCGGATCTCGCCCTTATGGTCAAACGAACAAGATTGACGTGGTCAACCTCCTTGAACCAACCGCCAAGAGAGGTGAGCGCCCCCAGAGAGTGTTCACCAATATAGGGTCGGCTTATGCAAGCGCCCTAAAAAGACTTATGGACCAAGGGAAATTACAACCGATCGGACCCACCCCGGATCCGTCTGATGCTAAGAAATACCGCTTCTGGAACCCTAATGCCTACTGTCAGTACCACCAAGGGAAAGGTCATGACACGGAAACCTGTTTCAAGCTCAAACACGTCATTCAGGACATGATCGAGAAAGGGGAATTGCCTTTGCCTCCACCGACTAAACCATACAACCAGACAAACCCTTTGAGAATCCATGCTATCTCCGATTACGAGCCAAGCCTGGACTGCTCACACCTCATCCTGCCAATTGATGACGAGGTGAATGCCCTGGAAAAGGCTGCCTCGGACGGGGTGTTTGAGTTCAGTGCCACGACTATGCTTGCCATGTTCCAACAAGTCGAGGAAGCTATAGCTAGTCTCTCCGAAAGGATTACTCGACTTGACGATGCCTACCGCCGATTGATTTTCAATCCTCCAACACCACGCCCGAGGGAGAGCCCCCCGAGCACCCAAAACTACCCTCACCAGGATGGATTGCTCCCGCGACCATTCTGACACGCACCTCACAATAATCACCTTTACAATAATCACCCCCACAATAATCAACCTCATAAAAAATACCCTCACAAAAACTACCCTCACAAAAATTTCCCTCATAAAAACTACCCATCAAGGAATACCCCTCCAAGATACCCTCGAGATCCTGAAATCAATGGCATCTGGAGAGATGATGTTTAAGATGTATATATTGTCCCAGGGAAAGTGAAGCAGGCGAAAGAGATCGGTCATCTTACCCGGTCCGGACCCCCTATCAAAACCCGAACAATTCAACGGTCGCTCCAACAACGAATGACCAAGTTGTCCCGGACATGGACACTCAACCTAAGGCACCCGAGAATTCGATCCTCAAACAACTGCAGAAAGAGAAAGCCGAAATTTCAATTTGGCAACTGATTGCCACGTCCTTCGAGCATCGACAAGCTCTACTACAAGCCTTGGGAAAACCGACCGTGCCCTCTACCTCCTCCCCAGAAAGAAGTGGTGGCACACATGACAAGGGATGTCTTTGATTTGAGCGACCCGGTCATCTTCTCTGACGAAGATATCCCTCCCTTCGGAGCCAATCATAACCTGGCCCTATACATCACCGTGCAGTGCCTCAAAAAGAATGTGCCTATGGTTCTTGTGGATGACGGATCCGCGGTGAATGTCATTCTTCTCAGAATAGTTCACAAACTGGGTATCAAGGAAGCCGATTTGGTCCCAACCAATCAAGGAGTACGCGCTTATGACGGCACTCGTCGTAAGGTCGCAGGGCTTATCACTCTAACCTGAAGGAAATGTAGATCTATATACATATTAACATACTCATATATGTCTTAATTAATTTGTCATAAAATTAAATGTGGATTTTATGCATGCAAACAAATAAACAAAATAGAGAAGAAATCATCTTCTTACAATGGGTATTTCGGTTTTATGTGGGCACAAAAGAAATCTCCTTTTCTTTTGTTCTTGAGCTTTCCTTTATGGATGAACCAAGATCCAAGTGTAGGATCTCTCCCTAAGTTTTATACCCAAGGCTTTCTCTTAATTCAAATTAATATTATAAGTACTAGTATAATATTAATCTAGTAGAAAAATGACCCAAAATTATTATGAACACTTAATAATTTCGGTATTATGGAGAAGAATAATAGAGCTTTTTATCTCTCTAAAAATCTTATTTTGGATAAGTAAAAAATGAATAATGCTTGAATAATAATCTTAAGCATATAGTAAAAAGGAGAGGAAAAACCAAAATGTTTTTCCTCTTCTAAAAACCGGTTGGTGGGTTGGATAGGAGGGAGCCAATGCATGCAATTGTTGCTCTTAACAATAACCATAGGGTTGCATGGCTACTAAAGTAAACAATCATTATGTTTACCACTAATTTAAACAAACACAATCTTTGTTTAATCCACCTCCAATTTTCGGCACTAATTGCAATATGGATTCCATATTATTTTTGTCAATTGTCAATATGTCACATGTCACATGTAACATAAAATTGTCATGTATTTTTAACATATTAAAAATCAACGTATTAATAAAAATACGTCATATACAAAAATCGACTTAGTAATTCATAATTACTTGTACCAAAATATTTTACCAATTTACAAATCATATTTATAATAATTCATTCAATTCCGATTGTTTCTTTAAACAATAATTTCATCCGAGTAATGATACAATTCGATTACTCAGACCGTATCTCATTTAATCACATTTCAATTTGATACGTAAATTTTTACTTCCAAAATTGTACGTCAATTTTTCAAGTAATTTAATTAACTCGTAACGTTATACGATTAATTAAATAGTCAATTAAGAGTGTTGCCCTATAGGTATGACCTAGGGGGTCAACTGATCACCACCGTCACACGACAGTAATGTCAAACTCTAGTCAGCCAATCATTACCGATATATGTTGACCAGTTGATGACAAGACAAATAATTCCCAATTGTATTCTTTAAAATGAGATTTAATAATGATATTTAAATCATATGATCGCACTATTGTTGAGGACACATTTCCCAACAATCTCCCACTTGTCCTCGACAAGTGTGCGTCACCAATTCTCTTGTCCTATTACTATCTCCCACTAAATGCAAGGTGTCTTTCAGGTCGTACTTGCAAGTGATCATATCGAGAGTGGTTTCCTCGATCTGGAGAATAACTGATTGACCGGACTTATCTATCATAGATACTTTCCGAGCGTGGCCACGCATTTCCAGTTCATTACTCCTCGAGTGGCCCTGAGATATTGTTTTAACACGACAGGGGGGTGGACAATTCCTATCGCACTCATTCCCTTCGACTAGCCACAGCCATCATAACCCAAAATATGCCCATTTGACCCCATTTACGAAGGTCGTAGTAACACAAATCAAAGTTAATCTGAAACTGTGCCATATTAGGTGAATAGTCTTTAGTCAAAAGAATCGACTCATTAGAATACTATAGTAGCTCTCGCCACGACCAGGCTATATAAATTTGCTAGAACTCTATAAGCGGTCATTAGGCCCGACAAAATGTTCCTAACAGTCTGCCTATGTGATCGACTAGTCATCTCACATGACTCTATGGCACTTGAACTTGCCATCAATCGCCTCACACTCTAGTCACTTCGAGACGTCACCTCATACAAGTGACTATGGGCAAATACTATGTTAATCCGTGTTCACTTTAACGGGGTTCAATTGTCTTTACAACCCGTTTGGATGTAACAAAGTATAATAAACGAGTTTTAAAGTAAAAATTCGAACGACAAATGCGATTATCACATATGAATAGTCAATGCCTGATTACTATTTCATGTTCTATAATCTAATTTGATCTTGTATGTAGTTACTCATTTCAATTCAATTGAAATGACATGACTCATCATGTTAAGCCTATGAGAAGGCTTTGGTTAGTAGGTTTTATCAACTTCTTGTACCTTACTCAACCTTACTACATATTCGTTTTCCTTTGTAATGTATACATTTGCATCACAAAACTTTCTGAGTACGTGTCGGGATCCAATCAAGACATAGGCCTTCTAGCCTAAGAATAGCTCCCACTGTTTTCACAGTGTGTGGGACTCATCCTCTTGCACATCTCATGATTGCAAGCGTACTCAATCTCCGTTATAAATATCTCTTATTGTTCTTTATTGCCTAGAACGATTCTAGAAAATCTACTTCTTAATTAACATTGCCACAATGGTGTCTTAACCATCCTAATGTGTTTTTATTATAGTTTTGTCGGAAACCATGCGCAATCTCAATTGTCAATTGTCACTTGTGTAACACCCTTACACAATATTGCATCATAAACACTTTGCTTTACTTCCTTAATGCTTCTGCAAGCACTTAAGGGTAATCTTTACAGCTTACTTGGTAAAGATTACTTAAATTCGATTTTTGAAAACAATTCATCATACTCAAAGCATATGAAGTGTTATACATCATTTCTTTTTAATTGATTCGGCAGCGGAAGCAAATGAAATCAATCAAATATGTTCAATTTAATTGAACTAGTCATGAATCTTATCAACATAAGACTTCTTATTGGCGCTAATATCATGTGGATTTATCTTCATAAATCCGGATATTCAAGATGTATTATAATACTCCAAAAGTCTTAAATCATTCTCAATGATCAATATGTCATCCACATATCGGACTAATTAAAAATTCCGTAACTCCCACTAAACTCCATGTATAAACACAACTTCTCGACTTATCGAGAAATATTTTATCACATGATCAAAATGTTGATTCCAACTCATTGATGTCCTACTTAAGATCCTCTCTTAAGTTTCACATTATCTTAGGATTGCAAGAATCTATAAAACTTATGACATGTATTGAATACATTGCTTCTATTGAAGAAGTGGGTTTTAGATTCACTTGCTGTGTATTTCATAACCTCATAATGAAACACAATCCCTAAGAAGATCCAAATAGATTTAAGCATTTCAATTAGTGCAAAACCCTTTGCAACTAATCTTGCTATGAAATATCTCTTTATTAGTGCAAAACCCTTTGTCACTAATCAAGCCTTTTATTTCGGATTTTCATGGCTCTAAGCCTTGTATTGAGTTGTGACTTAAACACTCTTATGTAAGTCCTTTGTCGATTACTTTCCAGAAATAATCAACTTGAATCAAACAATTTCTTTTGTAAGTTATAAGCTCTTTACTTTCTTAAAAGTAGCATGAATTCATCATTTTTAACAAGTGACGAATTTAACCTCCTAGGTTTTGAAGAAACAACGTCTTACACAAAACGTCTCATGTAGCCAAGAAAGACCAGTTTCTTGCGACATAACATTTTTTTTTGTGACATTCTTTGTGGCTCTTGAATAATTTCTCCCACTCTGTCTTCTAAAAATAAACTTGTATTTTAGAAAGACAGCTTCACGAGCCGCAAACCCGTCGTACTCGTGATAATTGAAGAGGGAAAAACGAGCATTTGTTTCTTGTGAAAACTTACAAACATGGTACCCTTACCATTTCATATCTCATATGATTCGATTTAGTGGAAAAATAATTTAGACAAAATGATAAAATCCCAAAAAGGATCAAGTAACTCAAAATAACTTGATCGAAGTCCAAACCTTATCGAATAGCGTTTGAATTCTTATCCAATCATACATTATCCCATAATGCGTGTTAAGAGAGATTAATTTGTGATACTATATCACAATTCATTCGGCTTATATCAAAGTCTTCACTTTGATAATCCCATCACGACTAAATCGTGATTCCTTGAACTCTTTGAAATTCTTCAAAGATTTCTCTATTTACCTTATTAAGTGAACATATTAGTGTCAACTTAAATCGTTGGTAAAAGATAATGATCAACCTATTTTGGATAGATGATTTACAACCTCGATCTCCTTTTCAACCAAAAGGCACGAGACATCTTGCTTTGAATACAAGATACGCATATACCATTAACAATCTAATGGTTTCAAGAGTACTCGATAACTCTTTGCGTTCATCATTCCAAAATTTAAGGTTTAATCTTGGGTTACCAATTTGAATCTTGCATCATCTACATGATATATCATTCTAGTTTGGTTTAGAATATAATCACCTTGATAATGGGCTAGCCATACATCAAATCGTGGTGTATAGGGTCACAAAAGTGAAAACCCTTTTTTGTATCTTAACAAGTTTATATTCTTATTTAGAGTTTATGCACTTAATAGTCACAATTAAGTACAACTTTAAATCCAAAAACTAGATTGAGTACACAATTACTCTATCTCTCGACATTATTGTTGCTAGTCGTCATATTCTAATCATCCTATGTATCAAGTACAATGATGAAAACCTCCACTGGTTTCTAATATTGTTAAGTGGTACTAGCAAAATTTATGTTTAATCAAATAAACATTTAAAGAAGAAGGTCCCATTAGATGTCCCACAACTAACTTGTTGATTCTTCAATAATTTGGGGCAGTTTCCTTTCTTGTGTCCAACATTTAAGATAATGGAAACTTTATTGGTCGGGATTGATAGGTTTAGTATCGTCATTCCTCAATGACTTTACTTTTAACATTACCTTGTATCAATTCCATTATTATCTTTACTTCTTGAACCTCGTCCTCATCTTAACGGTTTAAGAGAATGCTCCCACTCATTTCAATGAGTCTTTGCTTTGAGAAGCAAAATTGAATTCATGAAGATTACTCTTCATTTGTTCGTTTTAGTCTTAAAACTTTCATTGAAGTGGTTGCGTTATTTTGGTCAATTACTTAATTTCGACAAAACTAATTGCCAAAATAATTTATCGCTTCAAGGTACTTAATTCAATTAAGTATATGAAACATAATCCATTGTAAGTAGAAGTGTTAGTCATGAATCAAAAACCTGTTTGATAATGAATAACTTTAATCTATACTCTTTACAAGAGATCCTTATCAATGGTTCATTTGAGGTTTTAGAAGCAAATTCAAATTTTGTCTCTAGTTACGATGTTTTAATGGAGATTCGTTATCAAAATCGAAATGATATCGTATATGAATTGTGGTAAAGAAATAGAACAATATAAAAACGGAATAGTGGAAAACTTAACATTTATCGTTTTATTAATACTTGAAAAACAAGTATAGCATTTACATAGTGACCTCTACCCAACTATGATAAATGATTCCAAGACCCAAATTCATATTGACTTAGGCACGGTGGGGCCGATACATCCTTTATCAATATAACTCGGTGGATTAACGTTTAATCGATTCTACTTTTAGAACTCTTGGTCGATAATATTACATTAACATTTATCTTTAGCCCAAAACACATTCGACAAGGGCACGGTGGGGCCGATACATCCCTTATCAAAAACTTTTGTTGAGTTCAATCCAAATTTCGAATAAATGTGTCCATGATCCAAACCCACATTAACTTGGGCACGGTGTGGCCGATACATCCCTTATCAACATGAATTCGGTGGATAGACATTTATCACCCACTTCCCCTACGTAACAAGGTTTGTACCCCGGTGGGGCCGAGCGCACTCCCTCGCGAAATAGGTTTTCATGGTTTCTACTATTTGGTAAGGCTATGTCTCAATTGATTGTTTTAGCGAGAGGTCATGTCAATTTATTATCTATCACGTTTTAAGCGAACTAAAGCGGTGAACTACGATAATTTTAATTGACACGGTCGATGAACTCGATAAAATAGGATGCATGTTTTAGTTATGGCGATTTAGCGATGCATGTGACATAAAATAAAATGCAAGCATAAAAATAAATAAATAAATCCTAGTATGGCCTTTCCTAAAATAGAAAAACTATTTAACTATTACATATTCGGAAACCAACTCCATTGGTCCCTTGAACTTCGGTTGTGGCACGCATCTCGAGGTAACACCGTCTTAATGTATCGCCATTCTTGAAGAAATCCGTCTTTGGGAACTCCGGAATGAATAAAATTACATAATAAATTACATAATTTCCTATTATACATTTGTAACTAAAATAAAATAAATCTATTAAATTACAAAACGGTGATACGAGATCACAATAAAATTACAACCGAATCGATATTCCCATACATTTCGGGCAATATCAATTAAAATCTAAGGCCATACTAAGTAAAATTACATAATTCAAAATTACATAAATTAAAATTATGACAATCATAAAGGAAAAATGCAGCATTATAATATGTATGAACATGCTCAATTTTATGCTAAATCGCCTTTAATTAGCCAATATCGTATATTACTCGGTTTTTACGGATTTGCGTAATTTTAACATTTTTATAATCACAAAAATACATAAACTCATATTTATGCATAAGTTAATTACCCTAACCTCTTAGGACTCAAAATTTAGTCTTCACTAATAATTTGACCATAATTAACCCATATTTTATAAAATTGTTCATAAATGGATCAAAATTACAAAAATAAGCTATAAACTTCAAATAAATCACAAAATTTCAAATAAATTCAAAATTTGAAATTTAAACTCATGAACATTCTAGAAAAATACCATGACACTCATAATGTTCAAAAACTTAGGTTAAAAATTTCGAAATTTTTCCGGAAAAAAAATGTTGCGGTTTATCGGTTTTAACTAAAATAATCATAAAAACATGGAAAAATTATATTCATTAACTTTTCAATTTTATATCTGAAAAAGATAATAAAATGCAACATTAGACGTTTTTCCTAAGTCATAGATTATGTTTTATTAATTTTTCACTAATAATGTCACTATTTATGCTATTTTTCTTCAAAAATCCATAAATCATGCAAAAAGACTTCTTTATAGCCAATTATTTTACACACATCTTGTAAAATTGCATGTGACAACATATTAATTTTCTATGATCAGATTCGAAATTTAACTCATATTAACCTATTTTTCACCTAAATCCGAATTTAATAATGAAAAATCCATTTTTCGAGCATAACAAGTCCAAAAATTATGAAAATTTACAGGTTATCCCAAAATAATATATGTGACAACATATCCAAAAATCAACTGAAAATTCGAAGTATAGCTAATTTTAGGCCAAAAATGACATTTTTACTCATAAAATCATATTTAAATGCCATTATTGTATTATATGAACAATAAAAATCCGTAAAATTAACCAAAATATCCTAAAACATTTTAGGACCAGAAATATTAACATGCATGGATTAATTTCGTGATATCTCATAATAACACAAATTTTACAAGTTTTATATGTTATTCTTATAACTCGGAAAAACTTTTAACCGATTTGCATGCAAACAACCGTGGCTCTTGATACCGATTGAAAGGAAATGTAGATCTATATACATATTAACATACTCATATATGTCTTAATTAATTTGTCATAAAATTAAATGTGGATTTTATGCATGCAAACAAATAAACAAAATAAAGAAGAAATCATCTTCTTACAATGGGTATTTCGGTTTTATGTGGGCACAAAAGAAATCTCCTTTTCTTTTGTTCGTGAGCTTTCCTTTATGGATGAACCAAGATCCAAGTGTAGGATCTCTCCCTAAGTTTTATACCCAAGGCTTTCTCTTAATTCAAATTAATATTATAAGTACTAGTATAATATTAATCTAGTAGAAAAATGACCCAAAATTATTATGAACACTTAATAATTTCGGTATTATGGAGAAGAATAATAGAGATTTTTATCTCTCTAAAAATCTTATTTTGGATAAGTAAAGAATGAATAATGCTTGAATAATAATCTTAAGCATATAGTAAAAAGGAGAGGAAAAACCAAAATGTTTTTCCTCTTCTAAAAACCGGTTGGTGGGTTGGATAGGAGGGAGCCAATGCATGCAATTGTTGCTCTTAACAATAACCATAGGGTTGCATGGCTACTAAAGTAAACAATCATTATGTTTACCACTAATTTAAACAAACACAATCTTTGTTTAATCCACCTCCAATTTTCGGCACTAATTGTAATATGGATTCCATATTATTTTTGTCAATTGTCAATATGTCACATGTCACATGTAACATAAAATTGTCATGTATTTTTAACATATTAAAAATCAACGTATTAATAAAAATACGTCATATACAAAAATCGACTTAGTAATTCATAATTACTTGTACCAAAATATTTTACCAATTTACAAATCATATTTATAATAATTCATTCAATTCCGATTGTTTCTTTAAACAATAATTTCATCCGAGTAATGATACAATTCGATTACTCAGACCGTATCTCATTTAATCACATTTCAATTTGATACGTAAATTTTTACTTCCAAAATTGTCCGTCAATTTTTCAAGTAATTTAATTAACTCGTAACGTTATACGATTAATTAAATAGTCAATTAAGAGTGTTGCCCTATAGGTATGACCTAGGGGGTCAACTGATCACCACCGTCACACGACAGTAATGTCAAACTCTAGTCAGCCAATCATTACCGATATATGTTGACCAGTTGACAATACAAATACTTCCCAATTGTATTCTTTAAAATGAGATTTAATAATGATATTTAAATCATATGATCGCACTATTGTTGAGGACACATTTCCCAACATAACCGTCGCAATCGGACCACTGGAAAGGCAAACCAGTTTTCAGGTAGTCGACATCGACGCCTCCTTCAACATGCTTCTGGGACGTCCCTGGATCCACGCCGTCAAGGCGGTTACTTCTACCCTCCATCATAAAATCAGGGTCCCCTTCAACGGGAAAACAATCACGATTCCTGCTTCCCCAATCAAAGCCGTCATGAAAAAGGGAATGGCCTCTCAAGCCATTGAGGAGGACGACAATGAAATGTGGGGATTCCAAGCTGTGAACGCCATAACTGACGAATCAACACCCTCTGATTGTGACCCGTATGCCAACCTCACAGTCAACCGCATTCTGATGCGCCAGGGTTACTTCCTGGGTTTACCCCTCAATCCGCTGAAGAACGCCTTACCTCCTTTGAAACAGGCTAAGGTCCCCAACATCCCCTTCGGGCTGGGCTATGGACCTACCAGTGAGGATATCCAGGAGATGATCCTCCTAGTTCGGAAGCACAAGAAGCACAGAGTTATCCTCTGTCCCTATCATTTGATTCTTAATGGATACTTTGTCCCCGAGGGAGAGTCCGAACTCTACCATGGCTTTCCTGAGCTGATCTATGACTCTGTGGCCAAGGTCAGACACCCGGGTGTGGAAGTCTTCCAGGACTGCTACTTCATCCCCAACAACACCGAAGCTGCATCAACCGAGTCTAAGTCGTCCTCATGCCTCGACGGACTAGCTGTCTAGCTGTCACCCTTCTCTTTGGAGAGGATAACATCAAGCACCTCGACTATGAGGACATCATCAATATTGCTCTAAGGGACAACCAATTTGGCCCCACTGCCTTGATCTCTGACACTGACCCGGAGAAAGCTACACAGGGCTGGAGGAAAACCGTCAAGTGGACCGATCGCCAAGGCCGCATTCTCAAGATCACAACTAGAGAAGGCCCTATGTTCAAAGAGGGAACTGAAGAAGAATCTGAATCTGAGTCTGAGTCGGAGTCAGAGTCTGTCTTAGCTCCTAACACTTCTGATGTACCAGTCAAGGCCCCCTTCCCGCTGTTTTATTACAAGCTTGTGGCTGCTTCAGAGGCTGAGTCTACTAGGGTCATCTCTACCCCCATGGAAGGTGACAATCTGGAGCCTGTTCCAGGGGCCACCTCCTCTGCTGTGTCGCCTCTGACTGACCATGAGATGTATGTCCTCTCCGAGCTTTTCTTTTGTGTCAACTTAATGAACGCTAAGTTTGCTTATGAGTCGTCTCAATTTAACTACAATGCTATTCTGAATGACTATGAGGAATTTGACTTGACTGACTACCCACCTCACTTAGCCAAAGAACTTGACAAACGGGAAACCAGGACCCCCATCATTGAGGAGACCGAACCTATTAACGTAGGAACCGACAACACACCTCAAGAACTTAGGATAGGGACAACCCTTGACTCCTCGGAAAGACAACATTTAGTTGACCTCCTACACGAATACAAGGACGTATTCGCCTGGTCCTACAAAAATATGCCTGGGATTGTCAGGGAAATTGCTCATAACCGGATACCCATTAAGCCCAGAGCTATACCTGTGAAGCAAAAACTACGCCGGATGCGTCCTGAATGGGCCCTGAAAATAAAAGAAGAAGTGGATAAACAGTTCAAGGCTGGTTTCATCAAAGTGTCTGAGTACTCTGACTGGGTGGCCAACATCGTGCCTGTACCGAAGAAAGACGGGAGAATTCGGGTTTGCGTCGACTTCAGGGATCTGAATAAGGCAAGTCCAAAGGACGACTTCCCTTTGCCACATGTTGACATTCTGGTGGACAATACCGCCGAGCATGCTCTCCTATCATTCATGGACGGGTATGCTGGGTACAACCAGATCAAAATGGCCGAGGAAGACATGCACAAGACTGCATTCACTACACAGTGGGGGGCATACTGCTACACAGTCATGCCCTTCGGCCTCATCAATGCCGGGACAACCTATCAAAGAGCCGCTACCACTCTCCTACATGATATGATGCACAAGAAGGTAGAGGTGTATGTCGATGACATGATTGTCAAGTCAAGATAACGGGACGACCACATCAGCGCCCTCTGGAAATTCTTCGCTCGTCTGTGGAAATATAACATGAGACTAAATCCTCAAAAATGTGCATTCGGAGTCACCTCCGGAAAACTCATGGGACATGTCGTCAGCAAAAGAGGCATTGAGATTGATCCAACCAAAATCAAAGCCCTTCAACAAAGGCCACGGCCTAAGAACGAGAAGGAGATTCGGGGATTTTTCGGTCAGGTTCAATACATCAGCCGCTTTATAGCCAAGCTCACCAATATTCAAGAAACTTCGTGCCTCCGATCACGCCGATTGGGACGACGACTGTCAAAAAACCTTCGACAGGATCAGGAAATCCTATCCAAACCTCCTGTCCTCATGCCACCTCAACAAGGGATTCCTTTATCCCTATACCTGACTGTCACCGACACAGCCATGGGAGCAATGCTAGCACAAACAGTCGACAGTGAAGAACGAGCCATCTACTACATCAGCAAAAAGTTTATTGAGTACGAGACAAGGTAGACCCAACTGGAAAAGACATGCCTTGCCCTAGTATGGTCAACAAAGAAGCTGCGACATTACATGCTCAGCTACACGGTCCACATCTACTCCAAGATGGACCCGGTCAAGTATATCTTCGAAAAACCCGTACTAAACGGATGGCTGTCTAGGTGGACACTCATGCTGTCCAAGTTTGATCTCAAGTTTGTACCCCTCAAGGTTATCAAGGGAGGGGCAGTCGCCGATTTCCTAGCAGAAAATCCCGTCAACGAGGATCCAACGACCGACACAGGGTCACTTCCTAACGAGGACATCCTTTGTGCCGACACTGATGCATGGGACCTATACTTTGATGGTGCATCTAATCTGAGCGGCTTCGGGGTAGGAATCCTTCTAATATCACCAGAGGGAGAACATGTTCTGATCTCAGTCAAACTAGACTTCTCTGTCACCAACAATGCCGCTGAATTGCCTCATCGGCCTACAAGCAGCCATCACACTTGGCATCAAGAGACTGAGGGTCCACGGCGACTCCACGCTCATCATCAATCAGGTGTCCGGATCATGGAAAATCCGAAGTGACAGCTTAGCTCTCTACCGAGCGAGAATCAATCAAGAGGCCGAGTTCTTCGACAAAGTCGACTACTTCCACCTGCCGCGAGAGGAAAATCAATTTGCTGATGCCCTAGCAAAACTTGCCGCGCTCGTCAATATACCTGACGACATGACATCGATGCCCCTATGTGTTGAGAGAAGGAACGAGCCGCTCACATCTGTGCCATCAACAACGACGAGGAAAACCATGTCGAACCCTGGTACCAAGCCATCCTCAACTACAAAACGAAAAACGAATTCCCTCCTAACTCTGATCCAAGAGGACAAAGAGCCATCCGTTTACTTGCATCACAATTCGTGATAAACTAAGATCAACTATACAAAAGAATACCCCAAGGGAATCTTCTCCTTTGCATAGACCATCACAAAGTCAAAAAGGTCATGAGAGAGGTCCACAACGGAGAATGTGGCCCTCACATGAGCGCAATGATGCTAACCCGAAAGATCATGCGGCTAGGCTACTATTGGGCCACCATGGAAGCCGATTGCCGTAACTACGTCAAACATTGCCACAATTGCCAAATTTTTGGCAACATACAACACATACCACCATCCCTTTTATACACCATGACATCACCCTGGCCTTTCTCAACCTGGGGCATCGACATCATCGGGAAAGTTAACCCGATAGGCACTAAGGGGCATTGCTTCGTCCTCGTCGCCATCGACTATTTCACCAAATGGGTAGAAGCACAGTCATATGCAGTCTTGACCGCCAAACAAGTGGCCAAGTTCATCCAAAACAACATCATCTGCCGATATGGGTGATGTGAACATTATTTGTGCACATTTAGTCCCCTAATTGAACCCATTTTGCATACTAATATAACATTCCATAGCCATTTTTTCGGTCAAATGCTTTCTATTTTGCTTTCCTAGTGCATTTCGTTTGTTTTGTAGGAAAGAAGATAATAAGGCGGAAATTCCCGTCTTTCGTGCATATTTGGAAGCTTATTGATGATATTAGATGGACTAGTATGAAGAGGAGGCAAGAATGATGGCCAAGTATGTAGGAATAAAGAGTATATAGAAGGATCATAGGGTTAAAAGCAAGGATGACGAGAAGGAAGGCATTGCATGAAGAAATAGCTCGAAAACCGAACCAAGGGTTACTCCTTTGGCTCTGAAAATATGCTAGATAGAACGGCGTCGAAAAAAACAAGTGATCTAGGCTTTTGAATCACTCCAATAGGAGTCCGGATGAGAAAATGACGTCCGTTTTACAATCCGAGGTCAAACAAAGAAGCTGTCCACCAATCCGCTCGTCCCGAGACTCAAGACGCTCGGATTCCTGAGACCCAATCCGCCCGTCTTCCCATCAAGATGCTCGGATTCCTGAGACCCAATCCGCCCGTCTTCCCCTCATGACGCTCGGATTGTTAGAGAGAAAGAAAAGATAAATACACAGCCCAGAATCCGAGCGTCCCGAGACCAATCCGCTCGGATTCTCTTACAGCTCTTACGTTCTCTTCTTGCTCTATGAAGGATGCGCATATTTTTCAAAGACTGGCGAAAAGGAGACCGGAGTCTCTCTTGAGACCGGCGATTCCCTACCCAACATTTAGCATTGTTAAATTACTATTTTACCCTTGCTTAACCTAATGATGCTCTATTATATATACCCCATTTGTAATAATCAAAGGATCAAGCTCTCTTAGTAGGAAATTCTCTTAGATTAGATTAGGAGTAGATTAGAATAGATTAATCTCAATCTTTCCACAAAATTACACATTAATCTTTCCTTAATTATTGTTCAAGTTTATTATTATTGGGTAATTGAAGATTATTGGGTTATTATTGGAGAATTGACAACTCTTCATCAATCAATCAAGTTTCTTCTATTATTCTTTGCTTTATTATTTGGATCATCTTAAGTTGGTGTAATTCTTTTACCCTTTACTCTTTATTGTTTATTTCCTCATTCTCTTATCATGTTTATACTTGTTGTGATGATTGACACTATTAATGACATGTTTACCATGATTATAAGTGAGTAGTCTCTTAACTAGGATTAGTGGGTAATTAGGGGAAACCAACATGGGATTAATCATGCTTAATCTAATATGTTTTCATAATTAAATTGCTTGCTTGTTGTGATGTCAACTTTATGCACATGTTATGTTTGATGAAATGCTAAGCCTATGAATCCTTGCATTTACAACCATCTCTTATCTATTCAACTTGACTTGTAAGATATAAACCAACTCGAGTCTTGTTAGACCATGCTTAGAAGTTGATTAGGAGGAAAGTAAGTCAACTTGTAGGTGTTGTACAATCTAATCGATTCGGCTTCGGGACCCAACTCTTCCTAAGAACCGTAAGATATAAACCAACTCGGTTTCTCCATAACATTAATTGCTTGCTACTTTGTAAACATGTTTGTATGATCAATACCATGAATCCCCTATGAACCCATGACATCCTAGTGCTTTTAGTCATTTGTTTACATTTCTTAGTTCATTGTTTGTTTTACTTTATTGCTTGCATTAGTTTAGAACACAACTACAAACCCAAACAAATTGTGACACTAGCATAAATTGAGATAGATAGACTTAGAACCCAAAGCACACCGTTCCATGGATCGACCTCGACTTACCACTAACTAGTTGTTTGTTGAGTATTATAAATGTGTTTGATTGGAAGACCCGACGACATCACCCACATCAAAATGGCGCCATTGCCGGGGATGGTGCTATGTGATTAAGCTCTTGCTTGTTTGTCTATTTTGATTTTGCTTTAACCTTGAGGAACTTGTTCCTCAAGGATTGTTTTTACCGTTTTCTTGTAGTTTCCTTGTTTGTAGTTATATCTTTGTCCTAGTTATGATGATGACCGAAGGCTTGGCACATGGAGTATGTGGTGAATCTTTTGAGTATGATTACCATGGGTATGGGGAGTTTGTGGAGCAAGTTAAAACAACCCTACCCTACAACTCATACAATGAAAGTCCTAACCACTACCCCAACTTTTCTTACCAAAGCCCCCACATCCAACATCCACAACAACCACCCTCCTAAAACCCACTTTACAATCAATGCCAAATGTCATCCTACAATGAACACCCATACCACCAAATTCCCATGTACCCACAACAAGAGAATGAGCATATTATTGACATGCAAAGTGTGGTTCTCCAAATGTTAAGGGACCAACCAAAATCTCTTCATGCAAATGCTAGAAGAGAGCCAAGCTAGGGACAATGTTCTCAAAAACATTGTTACTAATGGTGAGAAGTTGGCAAATCAAATTGCCCAAATGGAAGCCACCCAAATGCTAAATAAAGAAGAAGGGGAAGATA
This sequence comes from Silene latifolia, assembly GCF_048544455.1. Taxonomy (NCBI): domain Eukaryota; kingdom Viridiplantae; phylum Streptophyta; class Magnoliopsida; order Caryophyllales; family Caryophyllaceae; genus Silene; species Silene latifolia. Next base: position 52,589,669 of record NC_133532.1, on the reverse strand, counting down.
ATGAGGGTGAAGAAGAATTTGGATGGCATTATGAAGCTACTCTTGTGAATCCCCCACCACCTCTTAAATTCATAAGTATTGAACATCCCATATTCCAACTTGTACCCAACTTTAGAAACATTCATGATGGATGTGAATATAAAGATGTAACTTTTAAGGAAGGGGAGTGCTTCATTGATTATGGACCAAGAGTGGATGATGAATTGAAGCATGATGAAGTTGGAGAGGAGAGCAATGGTGAATATGAATTGTAGGCCAATTATGAGACAAGCACTTTGCCTAAATTGCCTCATGTATCCAGCTCCCACACTAGCCTTGCTTCTCAAATTTGGGACACCTATGATGATTATGAGGAAGACCTCCCACCACAATTTCCCTCTATGACCCATGTAGAGGAAGTGTGTTCCCTTGACACTTATGGGAGTGGAGGTAAAACTTGGAAAGAAGAGGTTGATGAATTTGAACTTGCAATCTTTGGGGAATTGAGAGGCCAAGAGGAAAACTATGATGTTGGCATCTTTGATCATAGTTTGGAAGAAATTGAAGCTCTTTTCTTTGGAAATGGTTCAAGTTCTAAGGAGGGTCAAGAAGAAAGTAAAGATAATGAAAGCATGAATGACCTCAATGGTGAGAAGTTGACTCCTCTGCATCTTATCCTTCAACTATCCCCTCATCAAAGAAATGAGAACTCTCCTTCTACTATTGAAAGATTGATGAATAAATGCTCTATCATCATAGAATTTGAAAGAGATGGTAAAGAGTGGAAGCCTCCGGATGAATATGGGCAATACTTCATACATTGTATTGATAAGAATCATGTGCTTGTTGGTTTGAAGCATTGGAAGAAGCCAAGTGCCAAGGGCAAAACAAATGGGAGAGTGTTTAGCAAGTTATATTCCAAGCCAAGATGGCTAAACTACGTTTTGACATCGCCAATCTCCTATTTGTGCTTACATGAAGCCCATTCAAAAGCCTTTGACCGGTTATTGAGAGCATTAAGCAACATGGACAACATCAATAACCATGGCAACAAGGAATGAGTTTGGTGGAGTCCTCCCTCAAACTACCATTTGTAAGATATCCTTTCTTTTGACTTTGCATTACATTTATACTTGCATTTAGTTATATACATATACATTTAGCTTGAATTTGTATTATATTTCATATTGCATTTGCATTAGTTAGTTTATATAGTATAGTTGCATTGTAATATATCTCACATGATTCATGTAGTTAGTTGCATATAGACTAGAATTCATGCATAATCACTAATGACCAATCCTATTCTTTTCTACACTAAAGATAGTGTTTAAATCGGTTTGGGGAGGTTTGATCATAAGTGACCATAGTTTAAAACATGCATCATATAATATAGTTTAGATTGCATTCATTTGTTATATATGTCATATAGAATTGCATTTAGTTAGAGCATGCATGCATTCATATCATTGCATTTGTACTTTATTTCAAAAAAAAAAAAAATCAAAAATTCAAAAACATGTATTTGCTCTTTATTTCTACTCCTACATGTACATTGAGGACAATGTCCAAAATAAAGTGGGGGATGGGAATTTATATTCCAAAAAAATGATAAAAATTGAAAATTTTTGAAAAATACAAAAACATGTCTTTTTGCTTCATAAACAATAAAAACCATAAAAATTTGAAAAATTTAAAATTTCCAAAAACATATTCATTTCCTTTGTAGTGTAGTCTTGTATATATTGTTTGTATATATAGTGTTTGTTCATCCTTGTTCACATTAATCGATTATGCCACATCCGAGACATGAGGATATTGAAGACCGCATGGTATGATCTTTACAATCTCCTTTTTCCTCTTTATGTTAATGACTATGTGGCTTTATTTTGATTGATGCGGTATAAACAATGTGAATTTAGGACTTGCATTTAGATTATTTGGCATATTAGTTGGTAGAAGCATATGCATTTGCATGGTTAGAAAAATTTTGTGAAACCATCTATTTGGGAAGCTTGACTAGTGTATATAGGCCCTAGTAGATGCTTTTTCTTCTTAAGACTTTGCTTGTTAGAATACTTGTAAAACACCCTAGGATGTGTCATGCTAGTATCCTTTGACCCATGGATTAAGGCCTAGTCAAGAGTACCTTGTGGTGTAATAACTCCTTGGCTACCGTTTATTCCAAGGTGACCCTTGAAACCATGCATCCATCATCCATGTTCTACCACATCTTTGTCATCAAAGGGAATGGGCACAAAAAGAAATTGTTGAGTTCAAATAAATGAAATGAAAAGTGAAAGAAAGTTTGCAAAATGCATCAAATGAAAAGAGGAGCAAAAATAGACTCCTAACGCTTCAAATATAAGGCACCCTCACTACATATGGGGTGTCTTTGAAAATGTTCAAAAGAAAATGCAAAAAGTTGAAAGTTGTCAAGTGTAGAAATGCCAAACATCAAAAAGAAATGGCAAAAGAAAGTGTTCTCAAATATTATATGCCACAATAAATTGGGGGAAAAACAACAACAAAAGCAAACTCCCAAATGAAACTCAAATTCTATTGATCCCTTTATCCATCGTATCCACTTTTATGCATGGTAGAGAGGGGACAACCCTTCTTCTTGTCTAGGCAAGAGAGGGAATTCCGCGATCCTCCAGTGTTTCTAACACCATAGGGAGTCTATTCTTGACGAAAGCATTTAACAATTGAGGACAAAGGTACCTAGCTTGACACAACTTGGAGGTGATTTATTGGTATCCTTCTAGGCTTAGTAGTTTGAAGAAATTGCATCTATAAAGGAGTGTGTACCCTTGAATTGCTTCCCTTGTAGATAATTTCCGCCACTTAGATGAGGAAAGTGATTATTCTTTTGTAGATGCATCCATTACTTGATTTTGTGTGCTTTAATGTTTGGATGTGTCGCCATTTTGGCAAGCTCCACCTTGCCTTGCAAGAAGGCATCCTACCTCATGGTTGTCTTGTTGTGAGTTGAAGGGGCGGAGTGAGACCCGCTAATTGTCTCATATCGGTTATATTAGTAGGATAGTTTAAATAAAGGTCTAGTTTTTGTCACCTCTTTACTCGGGACGAGTAAAGGTTCCGTTTGGGGATATTTGATGTGAACATTATTTGCGCACATTTAGTCCCCTAATTGAACCCATTTTGCATACTAATATAACATTCCATAGCCATTTTTTCCGTCAAATGCTTTCTATTTTGCTTTCCTAGTGTATTTCGTATGTTTTGTAGGAAAGAAGATAATAAGGCGGAAATTCCCGTCTTTCGTGCATATTTGGAAGTTTATTGATGATATTAGATGGACTAGTATAAAGAGGAGGCAAGAATGATGGCCAGGTATGTAGGAATAAAGAGTATATAGAAGGATCATAGGGTTAAAAGCAAGGATGACGAGAAGGAAGGCATTGCATGAAGAAATTGCTCGGAAACCGAACCAAGGGTTGCTCCTTTGGCTCTGAAAATATGCTAGATGGAACGACGTCGAAAAAAAAAGTGATCTAGGCTTTTGAATCACTCCAATAGGAGTCCGGATGAGAAAATGACGTCCGTTTTACAATCCGAGGTCAAACAAAGAAGCTGTCCGCCAATCCGCTCGTCCCGAGACTCAAGACGCTCGGATTCCTGAGACCCAATCCGCCCGTCTTCCCATCAAGACGCTCGGATTCCTGAGACCCAATCCGCCCGTCTTCCCCTCAAGACGCTCGGATTCACCCAATCCGCCCGTCTTCCCTTCAAGACGCTCGGATTGTTAGACAGAAAGAAAAGATAAATACACAACCCAGAATCCGAGTGTCCCGAGACCAATCCGCTCGGATTCTCTTACAGCTCTTACGTTCTCTTCTTACTCTATGAAGGATGCGCATATTTTTCAAAGACCGGCGAAAAGGAGACCGGAGTCTCTCTTGAGACCGGCGATTCCCTACCCAACAATTAGCATTGTTAAATTACTATTTTACCCTTGCTTAACCTAATGATGCTCTATTATATATACCCCATTTGTAATAATCAAAGGATCAAGATCTCTTAGTAGGAAATTCTCTTAGATTAGGTTAGGAGTAGATTAGAATAGATTAATCTCAATCTTTCCACAAAATTACACATTAATCTTTCCTTAATTATTGTTCAAGTTTATTATTATTGGGTAATTGAAGATTATTGGGTTATTATTGGAGAATTGACAACTCTTCATCAATCAATCAAGTTTCTTCTATTATTCTTTGCTTTATTATTTGGATCATCTTAAGTTGGTGTAATTCTTTTACCCTTTACTCTTTATTGTTTATTTCCTCATTCTCTTATCATGTTTATACTTGTTGTGATGATTGACACTATTAATGACATATTTACCATGATAATAAGTGAGTAGTCTCTTAACTAGGATTAGTGGGTAATTAGGGGAAACCAACATCGGATTAATCATGCTTAATCTAATATGTTTTCATAATTAAATTTCTTGCTTGTTGTGATGTCAACTTTATGCACATGTTATGTTTGATGAAATGCTAAGCCTATGAATCCTTGCATTTACAACCATCTCTGATCTATTCAATTTGACTTGTAAGATATAAACCAACTCGAGTCTTGTTAGACCATGCATAGAAGTTGATTAGGAGGAAAGTATGTCGACTTGTAGGTGTTGTACAATCTAATCGATTCGGCTCCAGGACCCAACTCTTCCTAAGAACCGTAAGATATAAACCAACTCGGTTTCTCCACAACATTAATTGCTTGCAACTTTGTAAACATGTTTGTATGATCAATACCATGAATCCCTTATGACGCCATGACATCCTAGTGCTTTAGTCATTTGTTTACATTTCTTAGTTCATTGTTTGTTTTAATTTATTGCTTGCATTAGTTTAGAACACAACTACAAACCCAGACAAATTGTGACACTAGCATAAATTGAGATAGATAGACTTAGAACCCAAAGCACACCGTCCCATGGATCGACCTCGACTTACCACTAACTAGTTGTTTGTTGAGTATTATAAATGTGTTTGATTGGGAGACCCGACGACATCACCCACATCAATGGGGTACCCCAAGAAATCATCAGCGATCAAGGCTCTCACTTCCGGGCTGAAACACAGACCTTGCTGGACAAATACAAAATTAAACGACATCGGATCATCCCCCTACCGTCCCCAAACCAACGGAGCGGTGGAGGCAGCTAACAAAACTCTTGTCACCATTATCAAGAAAATGCAAGAAAACTACCGCGATTGGCCGAGCAAACTCCCATTTGCACTCTGGGGATAACGAACCTCCATCCGAACACCGACAGGCGCCACACCCTTCTACCTAGCATACGGTATGGAGGCAGTTCAACTGGTAGAGTTAGAGGTCCCTTCTCTACGAATCCTACTGGAGAGTCAAGTTCCTGAGGCGGAATGGACCCGTCGAAGGTACGAACAACTCACTCTTCTAGACGAGCGTTGGCTCAACCCCTTGCAAAACGTCCAGCTATACCAACGACAAATACAGCGGGCATTCAACAAGAAGGTTAAACCGAGGAACATCAAGGAGGGCGACTTGGTCCTCACGTCGGTTCGAGCACCACTACCTGTCGATCCGAGGGGAAAATTCAAACCCAACTGGGTCGGGCCATACCTGGTCAAGAAAATACTTTCGGGGGGGGGGCGCGATTGAGGCGAGTGACCTAGACGGGGAGGATTTTAGAAACCCGACCAACCTAGACCAACTCAAGAAATACTACCCTTGAACCGTAGCAACCAACGACCTAACCCTAGTTTTACAACTAGCAACCGCCTTAACCCTTCTCAAGTCAAGTTCCTCAACGCATTTTGATTTGAAATTGCATGTTTTATCGAGTCTAAGTTGCGGCACCTTGCCCGTTTGGAATGCCCTTTGATCTGTCAAAGGCAACATCCATTTGCACTAAAAATAAAACCCCTGAACTACGAGCATGGTTTGATTTCACCTCTTCAGGTGGATACGTAGGCAGTCCCTCTTACACAAGAAGCATACAACCATCCCCATAATAAAAAAAACATCCCCATAAAAAAAACACATTCCCTTATGTTTACCCACATACAAAACATCACCCGTACAACCTTTCAAAAAAAAGAAAGAAAGGGAAAAACATTCCCTTTCCCACAAAAACACAAAGAAAGAAGCCTTTCTCCCTTCCTACAAAAATCCCACTTTCCCAAGTGCAAATGTTTAGAATGATTCAAACCGAATTGCCTTTACAAAATGGATGGAAGAAACAAGCGTTCACAATTTTGACACAAGCAATCCCCTTATTTAATTAATAATGAGAGGGATTACAATTTCAACAACAAATAAAGCTCGACGAGTCTACAACTTATCAAAGCTAAGGTGTCGACTAAGATACCTCACATAGTAAAACTAAAACAAAACACACAAAACATAGCTAGTAAAACATAATAAAAACTCACAACACTAATACAACATAATAAAAAAGTGGGTAATGGAGGTCTTCATTATTCAATTCTACCCTTGCCTTTTCCCTCGGGGTTCATCTTCCCCTTGTTCTTCTTGTTGGCCCGCCTAGCATGAGCTTCCTCTTCGAAACGGATCCTCAACAGATCTACAACGGCGACGGCCTTCGGTCTTTTGCACGACCCCATGGTCGGCCCAAAATGAGCCCATGAACGGCCCACTACATTCTTGGGACCCGAGCTTCTCCTCTTTGGTGGCCTCACCACATCCGGGCTAGCTCCATCAACATAGTCCTCAAAGAAGGCATGGTTGGCCTTGCCAACCTCTCGATACTTCAAGTCGACAACCTCGTCCTTACGGTAGTTGGACCTCTCTTCCAAGGACGAAGCTCTTGACCACTTGACATAAGCGGGAGTCACCCATGTCGTGGCAACGGGGTTTGATACCTCCCAAAGAGGCCGAGTGGCCCACCATCTTTAAAAGACCTTCACAAGCTCGGAGTTTCGGAAAACATTCTCTTGGACAAGAGTATCTTGAGCGGGCACCTTTTGTTGATGCCCCATTTGCCTCATGAGCCTTTCGGGATAAATGAAGGAAGCAACCTTCAAACCCACCACCATCAAAGAACGAGGACTAACACCCGAAGTGGGCAACCCCGTGAAAGACCTCAAGTGCCACCATGGCACCACCCAATGGATGTGAGGACCACCCTCCTCCGCCAATCTCGCGGCCCAATTGGCCTCGGTGGAAGCAAAACTATCCGAGTACAATTTCTTCCTCATGGTAAGGTGACGGAAGGAGTAAGAAGAAGAATCAACCGAAGGCTCTACATACCTTTGCCTCTCTAATAGCCACACTTGGAGGATCCTTGGAGATCCAAACGAGGGGGCTTCTTCACAAGAACCTTCTTGTCCAAGGCTTGGATGATCTCGCCGAGCACCAACCATGATGGATCAATACCATGCTCCATTTGCTCAACAACATGCACAAGGGTCATGCTACCATAACATTTCGGCCCTTCCTTCTTCAAAGCATCAACAAAGAGGTATACATGGACAAGGCAAAAGGCAAGAGCCCTTCTCCTAGCCACCTCCGAAACATTGGCATCCAATCAATTTGAGAAAATGTTGATAAGAGCCAACATATCCACACCATGAGGAGCAAGGAGGAAGTTGATTTGGCTTGTTGACAAGCCCAACATTGAACGAAATTTCTCCTTATAACACAGCCGAGTCGGAGGAAGCACCGGAACACAACCCGGCCACCCACCAATGGCTGCAACTTCTTCGGCAAGAGGACAAATTTCACCTTTAGGGAAAACGAAAACATGATGTTTCAAATCCCAAAACCGAGAGCATGCTTCAAGAAATGAGGATTGCACCTTGACTTGACGAAGCACAAACAATTGACCGACTCCCATGCAAACGAGTTGATACTTCTCGGGAGGCGATAAATCCCGGCACCATTGTCGCAACGCATTCTCAAAGGCATCCATGAAATATTTTTGTGGAAGAAGAAGAAGTTTTGTAGAGACGTTTTTCATGTTTCGGATGATGAAACAATGAAGCACAAACATCACTATTTATACGAAACAATCAGCGCGTTTTTCAGAAAAAAGGGAGAGCTACTTCATATCACCAAGTAGCTCGCGCCTCGTTGGACCTGTTCTCAGGATTCCCACCTTGAATTGTCCCTTTCAAGTTGTGTTTTCTCCTGACACCTCAAACCTCCCGCCGGAATGCTCGCGCCTCTTTGGGATAGTCCAGGACATTTTGTGTTTTCTCACACTCACATTTCCTTATTTTCGCGTTTTACGAAATCCGACACGGTTTCCATGACCTAGCTTTAAACATACAGATTTTTATTTCTTTTTTTAAGGGGAAAGGGCTAGTCGCCCCGATCCGCGAAGGATCGTTTCCATGTCAGTCGAAATTCCGAAATTGTTTTTCTTTTTCGCACTTTTCCGAGCAAAAATAAAAGTCGAAAATTAATAACACAACATCAGTTTTCCTCAAAAATTCAAGCCCCCACAAATCCGAGTCTTAATCTCACAAAAATCAAATCAAATACACTCGCAAAAATCTATTCTAAAATTCACCCCTGACGGTTTGAGTTTGAATTTTTCGATTCATAAATCAATTTCAACAATTTCGATATAATTTAATTCAAGACACGAGTTAGTTGCTCAAAATTTTCAAATCAATTCCTTTTGAGAATTCCAAATACGACGACTTGTCGCGGAATTTTCAAAATATCATTTCAAAGTTCAAATTTCAATTTTAACTTCGAGTCATCGCGGTTGATTTTGCTTTCAATTGAATGCTTTTTACGTGTTTGCATTTATGCATATGTGCTACCTGTTGCCTGTTTTGTACACTAACGATGCAGGAACTAGTGCGAAGCAAAAGGTGAACTGGCAGCCGACAGCGCTTCTCCGAAACACAACACAAAAAAGCAAAAATCACAGATGAACCACAATCCAAAAACACATATATACAAACCGTCTCACGCAAAATGTAAATATGTACAAACAAGAGTCCAAGACACAGACAAGCTACTACAACTACTCAGAACCTCCCGTCGGACCAGCCCCGGTCTCACGAGGAGTCGTAGCCAAGGCAGACACCACCATCTGCTCAGACTCCCTCTCCGGAGAACTCTCCAGCGTCTCGTTCTCCATCACGACGCAAAGCTTCTCTGCCGCAGCCAACTGAGCCCTAAGAGAGGCAATCTCCGCATCTCGGCTCCGCAACGCGTCCTCACGACGTCTCAACTCCTGGTCTCGACTGGTGATCCCCAACCCCTGGGCCTCAATCGTCGACCTAGATGCATCCAACTCAGCACGGACCCGAGCAAGCTCCGCCGGATCCGCAGTACCCTGCAAAACACAATACAGATCATTAAGGTCTAAAAACGTTAAATGCAACACAAAATACACAAAAACCACATACAAAAAGTACTTGAGCAAGTCGAGCCTCCCTCGCAGCCAGGTCACCAGCAAGTGCCTTCCACCGGTTAGCCATCCGCCACAAAGACTGATGACTAGCGGTCGTCACCTACAACCAAGAAGGTCCTTCAATACAATTCAAGACAAAATATAAATGAGGAAGAATGTTCGGATCAGGAACTCACCCTCAGAACACTCAACCTCCACTCCATGCCGACATCGGTCACCTCAGCGACCGCAGGCTCTAGCAGGTGCAGCTGTAGCTCCTCACCGCCCGGCCCCTGAAAGGTGGTCTCCGCCAGGAAAAGTGGGGGCTGAGTCCTCATCAACGCATCGACACCCTGCAATTTGGGTCCACATCGAAGGTAACAAATCCTCCTATAAAAAGAGGCAAAGAAAACAAAAGAACGGAGGAAAACATACATCGATCGGGTACCAGGCAAGCCTCGACAACCGGAAGGTGTCATAGCCGACCTCCCGCATCAACAACTCCTCACCTCCCTGACCGTGAAGGTGCTCCTCAACCTCGTCGGAGGTCGACTCCTTGAATAACACCCTAGGCGGATCGACCGGCACCACGAAAGTCTCAGTAAAGTACTGACAAGCTAAACGCTCGCCGAGGTACCAAACCGGCTCAATCGCCGTCTCAAGGTACAAACGCTGAGAGCTGCGAGGCCGCAAATGCTCCCTGACAACGACCGACACCTCTGTGTTGTGCTCCCAAGGCCACCCGATGAACTGCACCCGAAAAAGCTAATCAACCAACTGGGGGCTTCCTAAGCTACCTAGTCATCCTATCTCTATCTATTTATACAAAAAGGAAGGAGTAAGGAACGACAACGTACGTCAGCAACTCAAAGGGCGTTCACACGACGCCTGTAGTCCTCGTAAGTCGACTTAATCGACTTCTTCCGAGCCACCGTCCAAGCCCTCATGGAAGGGTAAGTCGAAGGGACACCACCAGTGGTCCCCGGACGCAAAGGGATGACGTAAGCATACAACCAAGCCTGTAACAAAACACAGCAAACACAAATTAGCCAATCATTCAAAAATTGCCAAAATCAAAATTAAAATCAAAATCAAAACTATAAGAAGACGCTCGTACCTCCAAGATGAGGTCAGGACCAACCAAAGCAGGGGCACTACCTTCCCCCACTGCCCCCGGACGCACCGCTGCATGGAAGTACCGGGTAAAACTCGCCAAGGCTGGCGTAACCCAGTCAAACTGACACAAAGTGTCAAGGTCAGCAAGGAGAGGAAGTACCTTGGTCGACAGGCGCTCACCCTTGTCACCAAAGTACGTGGCACCCAAGAAGTACCACAATTACAACCGCGCCTCCTGCGCGTCAGGTCTAGCCTCCGCCTCCGGACTCGCCAACGGCGCCGGAGCGTAACCCACCGCTCTCCCTCTAAAATGGTCTCTCACATACGAGTTCGCAATCAGGTACGGAGTAACGTCAGAAGGCTCGGGCAAAACAGCCCCGATCAGACGGGTAACCGCATGAGAAGACACTCTATCCGGTGTTTCTGTGACCTCAACAGGCGTCTCGCCACAGGGGAGGTCGGATATCATGGCAAAATCCTCTAAGGTCACACGACCTCCCCGAAATCCATGTGGAATGACGATGTCGTATCCCAGTATCGATCCAACATGGCACGAATCAGACACAAGTTCGACCTAATCGAAGACCTGCGAATGTCCCGCCAAGGAGCCACCAACGGCCCAAAAGCCGACCTCTCTATCAACGCCCCCGTACCGGCTCGGAGAACGTCGTAGAAGCCCAGACAAGTAATGAAACCTGAGAAAGTCCTCATGGTGCCGATCTCCTGATATAAAAAACAAACAACGTCAGAACACCTATTCAGGTCTCAATTCAAAAGCGACAAAAGTTCAATCAAGTGACACAACTTACCAGGCCCTCATGAGCGCGGTAGGAGATATGCCTGTCCAGTCGAAGCAGCAACTAGCTACCATCGAAACCCTCAGCCCAAGTAGGTGCCGCCCGCAAGTTCGGCCCCAGTGGAGCTATAACCCGTCTGGCCTCCTAACCCGTGACGTGAACGTTGTCCTCAACCGTCTCCGCCCTCCGTCTCTTCTGACCACGAGACTCCACGTGACGGATAGGAGGCATCTCAACGACCGTAACAACGTTCTGTAACGTCCTCTGGTCGGTCGAGGAGCCCTCCTCCTCTTGGTAACCCTCCTCCCGGAGGTACCAACCTCAGACCCTGTCTAAACTCTCTCAACGCCAGCAGCCCTAACAACGGGCCCCTCACGGATCTCAGCAGCTCTCTCACCCCCAACGGCCTCCTCGGAAGGCCCCTCCTCCTCAGAAGCGTCCTACACTGTCACGTCAGGCGCACTGGCGGGAGTACTGACCGACCCTATCCCAAACAGGTCCTCTTAAGTCGCGGCAAGGGACCCAGTAGGTCCCGAACACTCTCCTGCAAAAAAAGAACGTCAGCCGAAATTTCGGCATTACAACGGCATAAAATGGACAAATCCAAAAAAAAACAAAAAAAAAAAACCTGCAAAGCAAAATAAGGGCAATCCCGCCCAAACCCAACCAAACAATTTACAAAAAACGCTCAAAAAACGGCTCGCCCTTCTTTTCAAGCAAAAGACGAGTCAAAACAACAACAATAACAACAACAACAACAACAACAACAACAACAACAACAACAACAACAACAACAACAACAACAACAACAACAACAACAACAACAACAACAACAACAACAACAACAAACATGTTGGAGTTAGTGTCCTCCACAATAGTGCGTTTACATAATAAATCTCATTAAAGGAATATCATCAGATATTTAATTATTTGATCCTCGTCAGTTGATTAACGTAAATCGATAATGGTTGGCTGACTAGAGTTTGACGTTATTGTCGTGAGGAGGCGGTGATCAACTAACCCCTTTCGGTCACACCTAAAGGAACGAACCCAATAGACAACTAATTAATTGTATGAGATACAATTTATTTAGTCCCTTGATTTATAGACTAAAAGGTTAGTCGATTATTTTAGAGAGATTTCGACTTGCGAACTCGAGGAGCGGCAATTATTATTTAATTACGCGATAATTAAATAATAAGTTTTATGAGACGGGTTTTAGTTAATTAATTGTTAATTCACTAAAATTGTACTAATTGATTAATGTGATTAATATTAGTACGTAAATAATATGTGTAGCGGTACACGTATATTTACGGAGTGATTTAAACGAAATTAGTTATGGAAGTATTTAAACATGAAACGATGTTTAAATAAAATTTACACATATTTGTGCGATAAATATAAGAATCAAAATGGACCCGTAAATGGGACATTGGACCGTGTAAATGAAGTTAGTTGATGATCATAATCATTTCACTTTTACTTGTTTTTCTTCCATAAGTGTCATATGATCATTGTGCATGTCATAATGTGTTTAGACAAAAATTGAAAAAATTCCACTCCTACACACTACCCCTCCCACCCGGTTTTCCTCCTCTCTATTAAGACCATTTTTTGTTCATTTTTGCATGCTAGCTCATTCATGTGTTTTGCATGTGAACAAAAACTACTTATCTCTCTAAAATAATTATCCATCCTTTACTAAGTTGTTAGTAAACTAAAATAAATAATTACTAAGAGTTTTAGTAATATTTACATATTATCAAGGGAATTATTCTAACTAGTTACTAGTAAATACTTGTTAGATTAATTGGGTTGAGTTCTTGGGTGCACATTGTTAGGAGATCTTCTATTTGAACATTTGTTAGGAGGATCATCCTTTTGTTATAAGCTCAAGAACAATCAAGGTAGGAGATCTTGATCGTGCCCATCTTATATATATATATAAAACTGGGTTGAAACGCTGTGGATGCGCCACGTGTCAACCCAGCCTTAAATACAGTCATTTATGATAATTTAGTCATTAATTACATGTATTAATGTAACATGAATATCAATATCCTACATATTCATTGAATTTTACGTATTCCCAAGATACATATTGCTTGAATAGTTGCAAACACCTAACTTTTCAACACATTCAGAGTATTCAAAACTTTATACGAGTACCAATGAAGTGCATGTACACATTCCATCTTCAACGCACCATGCATCCTATAAATACAGACTATAGTATTCTCTCCTCCCTCACACTAAAGTATGGAGAGTAATACTATAGTTTCTTCTATCTATAATTATACGACAATCTAAAAAAAAAAAATGAGAATCAGAAATTAAGTTTTTGATTGTTACATTTATTTCAATTGGAAAAGGTTAACCTACCTACATAATTAGCAATAACAACTGATAAACATCAAATAGTGCAATATGGAGTGTGTAGCACGAAATAATTATGCAGTATTTGAATCTTCAAGTTGAGATAATTGATGAGGTAGACCAAAGTTAATAGATATGGTGAAAGATTTACTAGAGCAGGAGATCGAGATGAATTCATTTTCTAGGGATTTTGAGTTTTTTCATGAGAGATGGGTAAAATAGAGAAAAATGAGTAGGTGAGTAACTATCAGAAAGAGTAACTAAAGGATATGGATATCCATTAGTTAGTTTAGATTAGAATTATGTATGAAGGTGTTTTTTTTTATATCATAATAATTTCGAAATGAGTATGTCATAGTTTTCTAAATATCACTTGGATTGATCAGTAGTAAGTTTGGGAAATGTAAATGATTTTGATATTACATTATACTCCGTAACAATTAAATTTTTTGTTTGAGAATTCTTTCATAAATTTAGATTATAAATAAGATATCTATTGTGTGAATGCTGTACGTGAATCTAAATTGTAAAATTCTTATAAACAGGGGAGACAATAATTGGATTCGATATGTGGTAATAATTTAACAAATACATCTAATAAATTAGCCGAATCAAAATTGTAAAGAAATGAAAAGGAACTAAAAAGTGAAATGGAAAGAACAATAGAAATAATAACATTACGCCATTTAATTTATTCAATAGTTTATGTAATTTTTTTGAGGTGTATTAATCAATTTTTTATATTTCCTCTATTTTGAAGCTTTATTAACTCACTCATTATGAGAAGAAAAGTAAATTTATAGATAATTCGATAAAAAGGAGGGATTATTTTCATAATAATCAATTTAACAAGACAATGAAACATAATTTATGGGTTATTAACAACTTCTATCATTTTCCCACTTTATTTTTATTTATTTTTACAAAATCTCCAACATTTTTTCTAAAAATCTACTTCAAATCTATCCTCCTATCTTATCAACAATCATTTTATTCAAAATAGAAGACATTTTTCAATCAATACTGATCTCGAAGGAGGATTTTTTTTTCAAAGAATCGTCTTTTGAGATACGAAAACACTTTTATAATTAATATTTGCTAAATACATCGTATTATCTATTATATTTGACAAAAAAACGTTTTTTTTTGTATATTCAAATGACGTTTTTATAAAAGTAAGAGTTTTGTATGAGTATATTCAAGTATGATATGTAGTTGCAGAGATCCACTAAACGATATTACATTTTAGTGTTTGAAAATTAAAATATACACATCGACCGTGCGAAGCACGGGATTCTCCCTATCTTATATACTCCCTCTGTCCCGGTCATTTGTTGTCCTTTTCCATTTTGGGGTGTCTCAGTCATTTGTTGTCCTTTCTATTTTAAGAATGAACTTGATGAGTAATTTGATCATTCTCATTCAATTTGTTCCACTTGTCATTTAGTTATTGGCCTTTTCCTTATTCCTTGGTCTTTGTGCCAAAACGAAAGGACAACAATTGACCGGGACGGAGGGAGTATAAAACTGGGTTGAGAACGTGTGGATCTGAAACGTGTCATTTAATTTTTATTTTTTTTATTTAGATAAATTTTTAAGTTAATAAGTACATTACTACTAATATTTTAACCAACGATTAATTTATAATTTTCAAGATCATAGGGAATGAATATGCATGAACCAAATTCATGGTACTTCTACCTACATGTGAATGCATTCTGTTTACACATCAAATTTATATTTTCAAGATAAATATATTTTCAAACTAAAATTGCTAACTTTTTCAACATATATTCAAAGTACTTGAGACTCATAATATTAATGTGAGTGCTATGTACACATTCGGTGTTTAACACACTTCTCTTCAGGACACTCATCTATAAATATAGAATTCTCCTCACAAAGTCACATGTCACAACAACTAAAATTTAGTTTCTTCTTGCTATAATACGGAAGCATGAATTTTTTTCGTTTAATTTGCAAGTCCTTAAGTGGTCCAAAAAAAACCCACTTTCCTTTCGACAATAGTGTACCAAATATATCTGCTCAGATATTATCATCTCAATGATGAATTCGTTGAAGTACTACTAGAATAGAAAAGGGTTGAAGACTTGAAGTGAGGAATGCGGTCAAAGAAGAGATCTGAGGAAATCGTTACGGAGTAATTCTGTAGCCCGAAAAGTACTAGATATGTCAAGTTTGTTGTTGGCTTACGAATGTATGTCTCTAGCTTTATGGTGTCCTGATGTTATTAGTTTGGTTCATGGTCAGTGGTGTTTATTTGTAATAAGGAACTACTTTTTATTATTGATTAATGGAAAATCTCATATGTAAAGTACTCTGTAATAGATAGTATGGACTATGGAGGAAGATTTACTAGAGTAGCATTAAGTGAAAGAAGGGATTCTGTCGGCGAAAACGATACGGAGATGGTTCTTGAGTATCTAATATAGAGATGAGTAGAGATGAGTAAGAAAAGGGAATGAGTCTCCGATTAGTAATTCATATATACTATTGAATTATACCCATAACTTGGTTTAAATTAGAGATAGTTTTGAGTATGTGTTTGTTCATAGAACATAAAGGTAATATGATACGGTAAATTGTAACTACAAATGGGTTTATAGTTATTATAAGTGTGATATTATAATAAAATAATTACTTTTTTTTTTATTTAAAGTCACTCAACAAAATAAAATTTTCATCTATGTATATATTAAAATTCCAACGTAAAGTTCATACATAATCAAAATAAAAGTTCATTGTAAACGGGAGAGATTATAACTGTTTGAAGACAATATGACAATTTAACAACTACTTTTAATAAGATAGCATAATCAAAATTGAAAAATATAAATAACTAAAATGTGAAATGAAAATGTAGAAGAAACAATAGTATTACCACTTACGTCGACCGTCAAAGTAATATTTTACTTATTCATTTTTTTTTAATTATTACAATGTATCAATTAATAATTTCCGTTTCTATAATTCGGAGTAGACGAGTAGTAAACTAATGATTACTACGGATAAACCATATCTTATTATGAGACACTTTATCACATTCTTTTAACCCTTTTCCAAGGTTCCTAGCTAATTTTTCACCTTATTTTTCAGAAATTTGACATTTATTTCTACCCATTACTTCAAATCTCTCATTATCTCCATCAAAGAACCATTTTCTTCAAACTTAAAACGACAGTTTTCAATCAATATTAATCACGGAAAGTTCTAATTTTTTTTAATAAACTTTGACATGCGGGCAATACCCTTCCTATACATGAAGTATTCGCTGAAAAAATTTACAGAGTGATATTTTTGCAAATAATACGTAAGAGATTCGAATGAACCTTTTTTTTATATACTCCGTAAAAGGTAAGAGTTATATAGATTAGTCAACTTATAAATACAATATGATATTACGTGCATCCACCATATAAATTACTGTACATTTTAGGGTTTCAACAAAAAAATATAAAAACAGGCCATGTGTAGCACGGAATTCTACCTAATATATAAATATATATGTTATATTTTAAATACTTTGAAATTAAACCTCAAAAAATATTATTTGAGAAAGTTTAACCTATTTTATTTACAGGTAAACTCTTAAACATCATTTATACGGAATATATAATTGTTTAAAAATAAAAAAGGTGCAATTCTTATAGATATTTTTGACACATAACACATGCAAGACACAATCAAAACATTTGAATAAGTTGAGCTTGAACTCTATATGTTTGATACATAAATATCACATGTCATACATAAAAAATTAAAAATTACATAAAATTATATTCACATCATTTTGAACAAATATTAATTGATTTGGAACATAACGTATCGTGAAATGATATAATTTGAGAATTTAATGTTGATTGTTGCATTATTCGAATAAATTTTATTTTAATTAATATGATATTTGATAAGTCACAAAATAATTTATAAAACGTTGACCATGCATAATTAATTATCACATATTAATTTTAATTAAAAGTGTATGTATTTTATTTTAAAATATTGAAGTTAAACCTAAGAAAATTAAATTTATTTTTAAATAAAAATATTAAAGGTCATATATAAATCATGATATTTTTTCTTCAATTATAATAATTAAATTTTAAAACAGGCCGCGCGAAGCGCGGGATACTACCTAGTATTACCATAAAAATCTATGTAAGGAAATTGTTTTTCCTTAACTTTCATTTTTATGCTTTTATATTTGCATGCATGTTACATAAATCACCAAAATGATAAATTATGAGATAATTTAATTTTTATTAGATAGTCTAATATGGATCTATGATCATTCAAGTGGTATCAGAGCTTAGGCTTGTAATTTGCATGTTGATTTTAAGCATATTAATAAATTATGAAGATAATTTATAAAAACTCAAAAATTGTGTTAGAAGAGGTTTTAGCACAAAATTTTTGGGACATGCACACCTACTGATCTCAAAAGATTTGTGGTAAAGTTTGGTGATTTATGAAGTTATTTTGCTATTTTTAATGATTTTTGGTAGAAAACCGAGTCAAAATGCCGTATTTTAGTTAAAAATTGACTAAAAATAGTTAAAAGTTGATTCAGGCCATGGAATTTTTATGGTGTTTCATGCATGTTTTCTACTGATTGAATGCAAAAGTTTGAAGTTTGATTTGAATTTCTTGCATGTTTATTGATTTTATGAGATAAAAGTCGATAAAAGTGAAATAAATTAATCATAATTTCGAAACAATTGATTCTGCCCTTGATAAATTTATGTAAATTTAAAAATATTATTTAAATTTTAAAAGTGAATTTTAAAATGTGTTTTCACCTAGTTTTGATGTTTATTGGTTTTAGTGGTTAAAAACCGATAAATATCGATCTTTTTCTTCATAAATTGTATCCGGATTTTTGGGGAAATGTTTCTGACATTTTAGTATTCTTGGGAGTTTTCCAGAATACTCAAAATTTTTGTTTCAATTTTTTGGGTAATTTTTCAATTATTTTGGATTTTTACTTAAAAATTATGATTTTACCGATTAAATTAGCAAAATATCACCAAATCAAACTAATTATTCATCATAAAATTAGTGAGGACTAATTTTGAGGTTCAAAACAGTTTGGACAATTATTTTGGACTTAAATGAGATTTAAGAGTTGATTATTGATTTTTACATGTTAAAAATCGATTAAATCCACAAAAACCGAGATGGATACCAACGATTGATAGATAGGGCGATTTTGGCATCATTTTACAGCATTTTAAGCATATTTATTTAAGTTGAATGAATGATTGTCATTTATTTAAAGTATTTATCTTGTTGTACCTAGTATGGCCTAGTTTAATTTTAATCGTTATTACCCGAAATGAATGGGAATATCGATTTGTTTGTAATTAAATACGATCTCGTATCGTCGGTTTGTAATTAATTAATAGTTTTATTTATTTTATTAATTAATGTATAATAGGAATAGCAATGTAATTCAATTGTAATAGTTATTCTTACCGGCGTTTCCAAAAGACGGATTACATCGAGACGAAGTCTATTTTTGGAAGATGTTCCAAATCCCACAAGAAGGAGCCACTTTTTGAATGAAGAGGCAAGGGACCAAGGAGTTGGTTTCCGATATGTAATAGTCTAGTTTTTATTAACTAGGTGGCCATACTAGGATTTATTCATATGCTTACTTGTTTGCTTGTTTTTATTTTCGCGCATGCCAAAATCGCCATTCACATGCCTTTTATTTTTCGCGGTTGTCAATTCACGTCATTTACATTCACCGAATTAGTTCACTTATAGGGAATTTATGACTAAATTTACAAGATCTCTCACATAACTAAAATTGAGATTAGCCTTACCAATTAGTAACACCTATGAATCTCTTGTTCATTAGAGCCACGCTCGCCCAAGCGGGGTGTTCTCTTTTTACCTTGAGTAAGTAGGGTGATAAGCGGTTATCACGCACCAAAATTGGTTGGACTCAATGGGATATAAGACGGTCTTGTGTTCCGGGGCTAGTAGATGAATTTAAGGAAATTCGTCGACCAAGAGTTCTAGAGGTAGAATTAGTCAACGTGACTTACCGAATTTACACAATTATGGGATGTTTCGCCCAAGCGATGCTCATTTTTGTTTAATATTTGGGTCTTGGAATCATTTATATAATTTAGTGGGAGATCATTATATAAATGCTAAAACTTGTTAAACATGTTTTCACAAGTATTTTAAAAACAATGGATGTTAATATTTCCTTTTTGTTGTAGCATTTTAATTCGCAATGGCAACTTCTTCAACTCTATCGACTACTTCACTAGGCAAATATTCATGGCTAAGGTCCGTAATGGACAAATGTATCTTAAAAGATAACGGTAGTAACTTTCTTGAATGGGAATCCAACATCAAAAGTGCCGCATTGTCCGACAATGTGCTCACTTACTTGACCGAAGTTCCTCCCATCGAGCCCGGTCCAAGGGCTTCATCGGCGGTGCGGACCGCCTATGATGACCATGTGAGGATGTCGAATGATATCAAAAATGTGTTGATATGGTCGATGTCCCCAAAGCTCAAGCTATCATGCATTTCTTTAAATGCGTACGAGATATTCACTCGTATGATTACTATGTTTTCACAAACACCTAAAGTCCGTCAATACGATGCGGCGGCACGCTTCTTTGAAGCTAAGCTTGAGAGGGGCCAAAAGGTTGGTCCCCATGTACTCAAAATGGTCGAATATGTCGACATCCTAGAGCGTCTAGGGTGTAACATTCCTAAGACTCTTGTGGTAGATCGAATCCTCCACTCACTTCCCACCAAGTTTGCCCACTTTAGGGTAAACTACACCATGAATGGCATGGATAAGAGTTATCATGAAATTCATGCACTCCTCACCCAAGCGGAGAGGGATATGGAAGCTAGTGGGAGTGAAAAAGGGGATGTTCTAACCATGAAGTTAAAAAACATGTCCCTTGGAGTTAAGAAGGGAAAGGGGAAGGAAAAGTCCCAATTCAAGAAATCGTCAAAGAAACATGACAAGGGAAAGAGGAAGGCCGTTGTGAATGGCAATCCCAAGGCAAAAGTGTCAAACTCTCCGAGGCCGAATGTTTCCATTGTAATGGGAAGGGGCATTATAGGAGGAGTTGTCCCAAATACTTGGAGGATCTCAAGGAAGGGCGTGTGACGCCTATTGGTATTATTTCCTCTCTCTATGTGATAGACGTTAATTATGCTTGCACTTCCACTTGGGTATTTGATACCGGATGTGGCTCTCACCTTTGTAATCATTTGCAGGGTTTAAGGGACGTGCGAGCACTAGCAAAAGGTGATGTGGATCTCCGCATGGGCAATGGAGCTAGAGTATTCGCCGTTTACGTGGGGACCTATGTGCTCACTTTAGCTAGTGGTCTAGAGTTGTATTTAAATAAGTGTTATTTTGTACCAACTTTAACCAAGAACATCATCTCCATTTCCGCGTTAGACGCGGAAGGCTTTTGTTTTATGACTAAGGACACGTGTTGTAATTTTTCTTTAAATGATGTGGTTTATGGCAAGGCCATTTCAATTGGAGGCATTTATGTTTTAAATGATGTTAATGACATTTATCATGTGGAAACTAAAAAGCTCAAAACGGGTGATCCAAACGAATCCTACCTTTGGCATTGTCGTTTAGGCCACATAAACGAAAGAAGCATAAAGAGACTTGCTTCATCAAAAGTGCTCAAACCATTTGGTTTCGAATCTTATGGTACATGCGAGTCTTGCCTTCTAGCCAAGATGACTCGTGCACCTTTTGCGGGAAAAGGGACACGAGCTAGTGAGGTTTTGGCTCTCATACATACGGATGTGTGAGGACCATTAACCATCACCGCTAGAGGAGGTTTTCACTACTTCATTACTTTTACTGATGACTTAAGTAGATATGGGCATGTCTACTTAATGAAGAACAAGAGTGGAGCTTTTGACAAGTTCAAAGAGTTTCAAAATGAAGTAGAGAACCAATTGGATAAAAAGATTAAGACCCTACGATCCGATCGTGGTGGTGAATATCTAAATTATGAATTTGATTCACACCTAAAAGATTGTGGTATAATATCACAATGGACTCCTCCTGGCACACCGCAATTAAATGGTGTGGCCGAAAGGAGAAACCGAACTTTACTAGATATGGTTCGGTCTATGATGAGTCTAACTGAGCTTCCTAGTTCATTTTGGGGTTTTGCCCTCTTGTGTGCAATATTTTCACTAAATCGAAGCCCGATTAAAGTGACCGATAAGACTCCATATGAGATATGGACAGGGAATGTCCCTCATTTGTCATTCATGCGTATTTAGGGTTGTGAGGTGTACGTTAAGATTAAGTCTAACAATAAGCTTGGATCCAGGTCTGACAAATGTCTTTTTGTAGGATATCCAAGGGAAACACGTGGCTATTACTTCTACTATAAACATGTGAACAAAGTCTTTGTGGCTCGTGATGCTGTCTTCCTAGAAAATGAGTTTATTTCTAGGAGACAGAGTGGGAGAAAATTTGAACTTGAAGAAGTTCGAGAGCCACAAACCGAGAATGAGGTAGAGGAGAACGTCGAGGATAGCATTCCCTCTTCCTCTGAAACGGTAATTGTTCCTAAAAAGTCAAGTAGGATTTCTAATCCACCTGATCTCTACCTTGGTAACATCGAAGAGGATGGTGTTTTATTACTTTTGGAAAGTGACGAACCCACTACCTACAAATCGGCCATGTCTAGTCCCGACTCCTCGCTTTGGCTAGAAGCCATGCGATCCAAAATGGATTCCTTGTACGAGAACCAAGTATGGGACTTGGTGGATTTACCTGAGGGAGTGCGACCCCTTCAGTGTAAATGGATATATAAAATTAAGCTCGGCATGGATAAACATGTAGATGTTTACAAAGCTAGATTGGTGGCAAAAGGTTTCACCCAAGTTCATGGTTTACACTATGACGAAACCTTCGCTCCAGTCGCTATGCTTCGGTCCATTAGGATAATCTTAGCGGTTGCCGCATTACATGATTATGAGATTTGGCAAATGGATGTCAAAACCGCCTTCTTGAATGGGATTCTAGAAGAAGAGGTTTACATGATACAACCTGAATGTTTTTTGGATACATCTAACCCTAAGAAGGTGTGTAAGCTTAAAAGGTCCATCTATGGTCTTAAGCAAGAATCTAGGAGTTGGAACCATCGCTTTGATCATGTTATTAAACAATACGGTTTCACTAGAAGTGTGGAAGAACCGTGTTTATACATGAAGTTTAGTGGGAGTAAGGTTGCATTCCTTGTCCTATATGTGGATGACATATTGCTCATCGGGAATGATATTCCATCGCTCACTTCCGTTAAGGAGTGGCTAGGGAAACACTTCTAGATGAAGGACTTAGAAGAGGCACAACGAATCTTGGGTATCTGGATCTATAGGGATAGGTCCAAGAGGATACTAGCATTGAGTCAAGAGGCTTATATTGACAAAGTTCTTGACCGGTTCAATATGAAAGACTCCAAGAGAGGATTTCTACCTATGGGCCAAGGGATTACTTTGAGCAAGTCACAGTCTCCCTCTACCCCTAAGGAGATTGAACACATGAAGACCGTCCCTTATGCTTCCGCTGTTGGGTCTATCATGTATGCTATGATTTGCACTCGTCCCGACGTTGCGTATGCCTTGATCATGACAAGTCGTTATCAAGCCAAGCCTGGTAAGAGTCACTGGATAGCCGTAAAGAACATCCTTAAGTACTTGAGAAGGACTAAGGATTCGTTCTTAGTGTTTGGAGGAGAAACTGAGTTGCGTGTTAGAGGTTACACGGACGCAAGTTTCCAAACCGATCGGGATGACATGAAATCCCAATCCGGCTATGTGTTTATGCTAAATGGACGAGCTGTTTGCTGGAAGAGCTTCAAGCAAAGCGTTACTGCGGATTCTACAACAGAGGCGGAGTACCTTGCAGCGTCTGAGGCTGCGAAGGAAGCTGTTTGGATTAGGCAATTCATGGAGAGGGGCTAGGAGTAGTCCATTCCGCCAAAGATCCTATCACTCTATATTGTGATAACAGTGGAGCTTTTTTTCAAGCCAAAGAGCCGAAGTCTAGCAACAAATCTAGACACATTGAAAGGAAATACCATGTAATTAGAGATTATGTGGAAAGGAAGGAAATTGACATTTGTAAGGTTGTGACAGATGATAATATTGCTGATCCTTTAACCAAGCCTTTATCAAAGGCTAAGCATGATGGTCATGTCGTCGCAATGAGATTGAGACGAGTACCAGATTTTCTTTAGATTATGGATATGTAATAATTGGATAGTGTATCTCTTATTATATATATGATAATCACATTCATTGTTTTCCCATTCATTCTTTTATGAATCTTTTATTTAGTGTGACTAAATTTTTAAATACCTTATTTATCTGAATAAGTTTTGGAGACAATGTTGAACAATATTCAAGTGAATAAGATGAACATTGTATTTTGTCCCTAGTCACTTAATGAGGTGACGTCTCGGAGTGACTAGATTGTAAGTCGATTGATGGTTGTTCAACACCATAAGGTCATACGTGATGACTACTCGATTACATAGGCAGAGTGTGTGACACTTTGCCGGACAGTGACCATTTAGAGAGTCCCTAAGTTCTATTATAGACGCCTAGTCGTGGCAGGGATCTCTAAGATGTTCTAATGAGTCGATTCTTTTGACTGGAGACTATTATCTGAGAAAGTGCAGTTTTCGAGTGACTTTAGTTTTTGTCCTAGGTCGTGCCGTGAAAGGAGGCCAAAAGGGCATTTACTAGGTCATGGTGATCTGTATTGTACAATAGGATAGATAGGGCATACATGAATTGTCCACCCACGTTGGGTAAACTATATCTCAAGGCCACTCGAGGAGTTAATGACTACAAATGCGTGGCCACGCTCGGAAATAATCTGTGAGAGATTTTTCCTGTCAGGTAGTCACACTCCCAGTCGAGAAAACCACTCGCGATATGTCCATGTGCAAGTGCGACCTGAAAGACACCTTGCATTGAGTGGGAGATTAAAACGGACAAGAGAATTGGTAGCGCACACCTTGTGTCGGACAAGTGGGAGATTGTTGGAGTTAGTGTCCTCCACAATAGTGCATTTACATAATAAATCTCATTAAAGGAATATCATCAGATATTTAATTATTTGATCCTCGTCAGTTGATTAACGTAAATCGATAACGGTTGGCTGACTAGAGTTTGACGTTATTGTCGTGAGACGGCGGTGATCAACCGACCCCTTTCGGTCACACCTAAAGGAATGAACCCAATAGACAACTAATTAATTGTATGAGATACAATTTATTTAGTCCCTTGATTTATAGACTAAAAGGTTAGTCGATTATTTTAGAGAGATTTCGAGTTGCGAACTCGAAGAGCGACAGTTATTATTTAATTACGCGATAATTAAATAATAAGTTTTATGAGACAGGTTTTAGTTAATTAATTGTTAATTCACTAAAATTGTACTAATTGATTAATGTGATTAATATTAGTACGTAAATAATATGTGTAGCGGTACACGTATATTTACGGAGTGATTTAAACGAAATTAGTTATGGAAGTATTTAAACATGAAACGATGTTTAAATAAAATTTACACGTATTTGTGCGACAAATATAAGAATCAAAATGAACCCATAAATGGGACATTGGACCGTTTAAATGAAGTTAGTGGATGATCATAATCATTTCACTTTTACTTATTTTTCTTCCATAAGTGTCATATGATCATTGTGCATGTCATAATGTTTTTAGACAAAAATTGAAACAAGTCCACTCCTACACACTACCCCTCCCACCCGGTTTTCCTCCTCTCTATTAAGACCAATTTTTGTTCATTTTTGCATGCTAGCTCATTCATGTGTTTTGCATGTGAACAAAAACTACTTATCTCTCTAAAATAATTATCCATCCTTTACTAAGTTGTTAGTAAACTAAAATAAATAATTACTAAGAGTGTTAGTAATATTTACATATTATCAAGGGAATTATTCTAACTAGTTACTAGTAAATACTTGTTAGATTAATTGGGTTGAGTTCTTGGGTGCACATTGTTAGGAGATCTTCTCTTTGAAGATTTGTTAGGAGGATCATCCTTTTGTTATAAGCTCAAGAACAATCAAGGTAGGAGATCTTAATTGTGCCCATATTACCATAAAAATCTATGTAAGGAAATTATTTTTCCTTAACTTTCATTTTTATGCTTTTATATTTGCATGCATGTTACATAGATCACCAAAATGATAAATTATGAGATAATTTATTTTTTATTAGAGAGTCTAATATGGATCTATGATCATTTAAAACAAACAAACAAAAACGGCACCCCAGGACCCACACAAGGTCCGCCAACAACCAAAATACATTCCCGATGCAATGGGGTATTTTCCACAACTCAAAGAGGCGACTTCTACGCCAATTTGAGCGCAAACAGGTCAAAATATCAAAATGCGACCACAACAAGGTAACGTGATTTTATCATGCCTCAAAGTGACCTAAACTACCAATAAGGTCCGTTTTAAAGCAAACTGACTCAATTCAAGCCCAAACAGACGCTTATTTTGTTAGACATAAGACCGTCACAAAAGGCAAAAATTCCAATTTAGCTCACAATACCCAACAAAGGTCCAAATGGCAAACACGGTCTTCCCCGGCTACAATGCAACCTAGTGGGACCCATTACCCAAGCAAATAAACTTGGCATTGTGAAATAAGACGGTTTCTTCGCCTCACTCACGTTTTTCGAGCATAGGGGACGTAAACGGGGACCAAAATGCAAACTAAAAGTACCCCTATACTCCTAAACAGGTTTCTAACCTAATGCAATCATAAATTTCACTCGAAATGGGCTCAATCAAAAACGCCCAAATCGATTTGGAGGGGGGAATATTTCGCCCTAATTCAATCTATCAAAAAGACCAACAAATTCAAATGGATTCAAGAGGAAATACATACCTTGAGATGACATGTTGATATTGGCAAGAAAATGAACAAGGAAGCAAGTATGACAATGGCGATTATCGTTTTAAGTTTTGAAAAGTTTTAAAATGTTTTATTTTCGAAATCGTTTTAAGTTTTCCGACGTAAAGTTGTACCCAAACTGTCGACCAAACGCTGCGATTCCTAAGTATGTTGTAGTCCGATAATCATCGGGTGTTTGTTGGAGTCTCAGATCATCGGGTATCTCTGAGCCCCACTTTGACTGAGGCTTGGACAGGGCGAAAGTCAAAGTAGAGCCCCCAGGTCAATCGAAAATTATAACCTGGAGACCCTAGCGACGTCGAGGCGGCTCGAAAGGATTCCGGCCAAGGACCTACCATCAGGAAGGGCGATGCCAAGGCGACTTGAGGGTACGAGCCAAGGACCTGTCGTCGGGGATAGTTTAGAGTCTGTCGAATGTCCGTGCAGGTCGTTTAAAGTCCGTTAGACTACGTACAAAGGCTCGCCAGCCATAAGAAGGAGTCATACCTGAGGCATCTTCGGGATATGTCCTTGAGTTGTATCTTGTTTGCGGACAAAGGCTCGCCAGCTGTTGTGCGTATATGAAAGGGCTCGCCAGCCGCTATGCGTAGTAAGGCTCGCCAGCCATTGTGCATATATGAAGGGGCTCGCCAGCCGCTGTGCATTGTAAGGCTCGACAGCCGTTTACGATTGTAAGGCCCACCAGCCATAATGAAGGGTCGATTGATCGACCGTGGAAATAGCCGCGTTGGATGAGCTTGTTTTGAAATAGAGGGCTTCGCGAGAAAACCCCCGACATCCTTTTGGGGAATCTCGGTGTTTGTATTGAATGTTTGAGGGGATAACGGCTTTGGATCCCGCTACCTGCTCGTTTTTGACAGATGGGGCTTGTGACGCCGCCATGGAAATACGAATTTTGAATTTCACTGTTATTGTTTTTGAAGTGACGGTTTAAATCACCGTCGTTGATATTTGAAGAAGTAGTGAATTTTGAATTTTCACCATTTGTTGTTTGAGACGAAATGGCGGTTTTAATCGCCGTTTGTTTTAAATTTGAAGGAATAGTGAATTTGAATTTTCACTATCATTTTTGAAGTGACGGTTTTAATTGCAGTCATTTGAAATTTGAAGAAATAGTGAATTTTGAATTTTCATTATTATTTTTTGAAAGACGGTTTTAATTGTCGTCGTTTGAATTTTGAAGAAATAGTGAATTTGAATTTTCACTATCATTTTTGAAGTGACGGTTTTATCTGCCGTCGTTTGAAATTTGAAGAAATAGTGAATTTTGAGTTTTCACTATTGTTGATGAAAATGAAACGGCGGTCTTGGTCGCCTTTGTTGAAGTTTGATAGTTTATGTAGGGAAATTGGGCCAAAGCCCAAAATTCCGCTGGAAAAGTAAAGGGGGGCCTCATTGAGGCGCGAGCACCTTGGTGAGGGAAGGGAGCTTCCATTTTTTTCTATAAAAGACGCGAGAATGGGAAGCTCCCCATTCTCACTTCGTCTTCTCCAAACGCTCGACAAACAGGCGATAACCACCATTTTCGACCTTGCTTCTTTGCTCATTTTCTTGCCATCATCAACATGTCATCTCAAGGTATGTAGTTCCTCTCGAATTCATTTGAATTTGTTGGTCTTTTTTGTTGATTAAATTAGGGCGAAATATTACACCCTCCAAATCGATTTGGGCGTTTCCAATTGACCCCGTTTCGAGTGGAATTGATGATTGCATTAGGTTAGAAACTTGTTTAGGAGTATAGGGGTGCTTTTAATTTGCATTTGGGTCCCCGTTTCCGTCCCCCATGCTCGAAAAACGTGAGTGAGGTGAAGAAACCGTCTCATTTCACAATGTCGAGTTTATTTGCTCGATTGTGTGCCCCACTAGGTTGCATTGTAGTCGGAGAAGACCGTGTTTGCCATTTCGGACCTTTATTGGGTATTGTGGGCAAAATTAGAATTTTTGTCTTTTGTGACAGTCATATGTTTGACAAAATAAGCGTCCGTTTGGGCTTGAATTGAGTCAGTTTGCTTTGAAATGGACCTTATTGGCAGTTTAGGTCGCTTTGAGACGTGGTGAAATCACGTTGCCTCGTTGTGGTCGTATTTTGAAATTTTAGCCTGTTTGCGCTCAAATCGGCGTAGAAATTGCTTTTTTGAGTTGTAGAAAATATCCCATTGTATCGGGGACCTACTTTGGGTTGTATGCGGACCTTGTGTGGGTCTTGAGGTGCCGTTTTTGGTTGTCGTTGTTTTGACTCGTCTTTTGCTTGAAAAGAAGGGTGAGTCGTTTTTTTTGTGCGTTTTTGTAAATTGTTTTGTGATGCGTGTCTAAAATATGATGTTTTACACCCTCTTTTACACGCATTTCAGAGCTCATTTGTCTAGTTTATGCTACTATTTTCCCTATTTCCGTCTACTTTCGTGTTTTTGTGTATTATTGCAGAAATGTGAAGAATTCAGCGGAAAATGAGTCGAATCCGTCCCCGAGTGCTTGGCATAAGATTTGACATGAAGTAGTGACTCGAGAGATGAACTTGGTGCGCGTTTCAAGGCCTGAAAGATAGATTTGCGAGAGTTTCAGAAGCGGATTACCAGCTGACTTGGTCTATAGACTGACCTACATGGTCTATAGACTGTCAGAATGCTGAACAGTTTACTAGAGGCTGCTTAAAATGGCTATATCTCGAGGTCTAGATCGGATAATCGAGTGATTCCAATTGGAGGTGAAAGCTTATTCTCTTAGTTTTCCAACGCCGCGTAGAACGCCTGATTTGACCAAGTAACGAAGAAATGACATCTATTTTAAGATCGGTGCGCGCTGCAGTATTCGTCAGAATGCATTACTGTACAACACCTTTGGTCGATCGACTGGTCCCAGTGGTTGATCGACCGCACCACGAGTCTGACGCGTAAAATAAAATTAGAATTCCGAAGCCCACTTGTAATTAGGTTTAGGAATAAGTTACGAGACTTCTCTATAAAAACAAAACATCATTCATCAGTTTTGGGGAGGTCTCTCTCGCATGAGAGAAGAACGGTAGATTAGTTTAGTTTTAGCATTCTTAATAAAGTTCATTGCTTCCGGATCTTATTTATCTTTCCTAGTCTACGGTAATTCTTGTTCTTTAATTTACAGTTTACCTTTATTTGCTTTATTGCGTTATTATTGCTTAGTAATTTTAATCATGTTTTCCTTTATAGTTTTCATCAAATTCGTTGTTGTTATTATCATTCATATGAGTAGCTAAGTACCCTTTGCTAAGTTGTAGGGGAGCTATAGCGTTGATGGCATAGAATAGGTGACCCCGAATTAGGGCATGGTCGATCGACTGGCTTAACTGGTCGATCGACTATGTCGTGTGGTCGGTCGACTGAGGTAGTTGGTCGATCGACCAGACCCGTGTCTGATTAGCATCGTTTGATTCGTTAAGTGCAATATTTAACAATGAGACCGAGAGGAGACTTGTTAGATGCTTAGTTTGTACTAACCCGTAGATCGAGAGATAGGGGAGGGCATTAATTAATGAATTAAGACGACTAAATTGCTAAGATCGAAAGATAAGTAATTTAGGCTTTAGGAATCACTTTTCAGGGCGAGAGCTAGTATTAGTGAGACCTAGGGATTAGTAGCATAGGCCGAAAGGAGCTACTAATTAACTTGGACCGAGAGGACATGTTATACCCATCGTACATGACTGTATTTCGGATTATGTGCAATCATAGCTATAGTGAACCGACCATCTTAGCTCCTTTTTATCATTTGTTTACACCTATTTCTTATTACTTGCTTATTTATTTTTGCATTTAGACTTAGATATAATTCAATCAAAACCCCCCATCTTAGACTAAAATTAAGACAGTTAGAACTCCCTACCTCCCTGCGGATCGACCCTTACTACCGCTTGCTAGTTGTAGTTTGGAAATTAAAAATATTATTTTTGATACTCACATCGACAGGTATCAAATTTTGGCGCCGTTGCCCGGGAGGCAGCGTAGTTTTATCTGTTTTTATTTAGTTTATTTCTTATCTCAAGGAGCTTCGGTTCCTTGAGACCGTTCTCATGTCGTTCCTTCTGAGATATCCGCAGGGAGAAGACGAGATTTTTGGTGCTTATTTAGCCAGGTTTTTGGAGTGGCTCGAACCCAGACGGGAATTCATCTTTGGACTCCAACTATGCTGGACTATCATCCATGGAGTGAATGACCCTACGCGAGCATACCTTGAATCTATTGGTAAGTGGGATTTTGAAGGAGTCCCCGTGAATGAGGTATTAGAATTTTTTGATTGGTTTGCTGCTGAAACTCGTAAACCTGACTTTTCTCTTCATGTTAACTTGAATGAGGGGGTGGGTAAGACCTTAGAAACCAATCTAGGAAATGCTAACAGAGACATAGAGGAGACCACTAGCGTGGTTGACAATCCTTTTTATATATGAGGATAGTCAACAACCCCTTTATGATTCTTACACAGATAGTGAGGATGATTTGGAGGCTCTCTTTGAAAATCTCCATCTTGACGAGTCTAGCGATGCGGAGAGTGAGGAGGTAGATTTAGACAGTCTTGAGGTCAAATGGGATACTTATGATGATATAGATGATGAGCCTATTTTAGGAGACCCCATTGACCCATTTAACTTTACATCCCCATGCATTTGGGACGATTATCCACCTTCACCTTTAGCTGACCAGATTCCTTCACCTCACAGTTCTTACTCGTCTGAGCATTTAAATTCTACTCGCATTGTTTTTGGGTTGAATGCTGTTGAGCTCTCTTGTTCTCTACCTGCGGTTAATTTGAGCTTCTATATTCCGCCCTTAGCTGGAGGGCAGAATTATTTTGTGAATGATTTTGGGAGCTGTCATAGGAAATTTGTTAGGCTTAAATGTTATTATATTTTACTTTCCTATGCTATTACTATATTATGGTGCTACTTACAGTTTTGTGTAGCACATGCGCAGCTATTTGACAGGTTGCTGTGAGCTTTGAGTTGCTTTGATTGGGTTCAATTAGAGTAGTTGGCTGAAAAAGAGGTCGAGCCGGACCTGACTGAAAGCAGCGCTAGCCGGGAGGCAACCCGGAGTGTGTTTCTTGTTTAGTTTAGTTTTTTTTCGTCTTTAGACTTTACAATTGGGTTTAGCGCAAATTTTGGGCGCTTATTTATGTGCACTTGCAGGTATTTAGACCAAATTAACTCAATTCATTGAGTTAATTCGAAGAAGAGATCTGTTTCGTCAGGTAGGCCAGTCGGTCGATCGACTGCCATATGCAGTACAATAGCTTCGGTTCATCGAGCATTGGTCGATCGACAGGTGCCATGGGTCGATCGACCAATATTGCTGTTGTTCCTTTTCTTCTATTTTTATTCTTTGCATGTAATTTCCGTCCCATTTTTGTTTTTCTCGGATTATGCGCGGTATTGTTTGTCTTTTCAGGTACCTTACGGTAGCACTGCTGGCTACCGAAACCTCCTAGCTCACGCGGGTTTGGGGAGGTTTCCTTTAAAGCGCTTAAAATCTTGTGAGTATTCCGAGTTTAGCTTCATGTTTTGTTTGCTTAATTTACAGCAAATCCCATTTCCTTTGCTATTTTCATTATATGATTTTGCACAATGAGGGCATTTTGTGATTTGGTTTGGGGAAGGGTTTTGCGTCGCATTCATTCTGTTTTGCATTCACGTTTACTGCATTTTATGTCTTGCATTGTTATTTATTTTCCCTTATATTATACAAAATCCAAAAATTTCAAAAAAATTTCAAAAATTTCACGTTTATTTTAGCATATAGGTTGAGTCGGAAGGGTAGTATTTCAGTGATGACATTGCATTTTCATCTGTTTACGCCTAAGCCGTGCTTAATTGACATGTTATTAGTAGAATCAAATATGCATAGTCTACGAGTTTTCGTTAAATATCTTGCTGAACTTTAAACTTGACTTAGATTTATGGCAAACTACATCATTTTCTGAGATTTAGAGCCTATAACTGGTGTCATTCATGACCAGTTTATCTAAGACTGTGAGTAGTTACTCCTTATAAGACATGTTACATCAATATGCATAAATATGAATCTTATCTGCTTAATACCTGTATGCATTTGGTCTGTGGTTTGTTGACACATGTGGAAGAGGTCTCCTTTATTCATTTTGCCCATAAGCTTCACATAGCCAAAAATAACCTTTTGTCCCTTTAACTACATCCTATATTCAGCCTGCCTTTGTCAAGCTAGTAGTATTAGTCTTTGGGAGTGTTCTTATCATTTTGGTTATATTTGCTCTTATTGAGAATGTTGGTGAAATGATTGAAGGGAAATAAAAGAAAAAGAAAAAAAAAAAAGAAAACAGGAATTCGAAAAAAAAGAATCAGTCGATCGACCGTCCCA
The DNA here is from genome assembly GCF_048544455.1 of Silene latifolia. Taxonomy (NCBI): domain Eukaryota; kingdom Viridiplantae; phylum Streptophyta; class Magnoliopsida; order Caryophyllales; family Caryophyllaceae; genus Silene; species Silene latifolia. Next base: position 52,556,646 of record NC_133532.1, on the reverse strand, counting down.
CTTGGTCTATCGACTGCTCGCTGCAGTAGCGAAAGAAAATTCGAAAAATCACATGATTGAATCTTAATTAGATGGTGATTTTGTTCCCATGTTGCTATTTATATTATTTTGGGAATTGATATATTGTGGAGAATGTGAGATTTGTGCTTACTGTTAGCACCGCTTTATTGGTTAACCTTGAGCAAGAAGTTGGAATATTTTATAATTTGGTTTTCAGTAATTACTAGCTTGGCTTTAACTCCTTTATCCAAATTCATTTTAGCCCCTTCTTACCCATAGCCTCATATATCCAAATTTACCTCGGCATGTGTCATGGTCTTTTATGGTTGGAATGCATATGTACGGTTGTAGAGATTATTTTCATGTTAGACTGCAGGCATGTTCTTATAGGTCGTAGTTAGGTGAGAGTCATTACAAAATTAATTCTTTCTATCTTTTACATATATTCACCTACGCTTATTTGTGTGATTTGAGCGACCCGTTAGAGTCCAATTTGATAAGTCTCTACGGTTGACGGTTCAGCAGTTTTTTTACGACTACATAACTCGTTTGCATGATTCATATTGCTAATTGATTGTTGATTTTTAGCATTAAACTGGTTTAGGCTTTATAGTTGCATTTCGCTCTGAGATTGAACTCGTTCCATTAGGTCCTAGGATCGAGTCTAGTTCTTGCTTGGGGACAAGCAAGGGTTTGGTTTGGGGAAGTTTGATGCGTGTCTAATATATGATGTTTTACACCCTCTTTTACACGCATTTCAGAGCTCATTTGTGTAGTTTATGCTACTATTTTCCCTATTTCCGTCTACTTTCGTGTTTTTGTGTATTATTGCAGAAATGTGAAGAATTCAGCGGAAAATGAGCCGAATCCGTCCCCGAGTGCTTGGCATAAGATTTGACATGAAGTAGTGACTCGAGAGATGAACTTGGTGCACGTTTCAAGGCCTGAAAGATAGATTTGCGAGAGTTTCAGAAGCGGATTACCAGCTGACTTGTTCTATAGACTGACCTACATGGTCTATAGACTGTCAGAATGCTGAACAGTTTACTGCAGGCTGCTTAAAATGGCTATATCTCGAGTACTAGATCTGATAATCGAGTGATTCTAATTAGAGGTGAAAGCTTATCCTCTTAGCTTTCCAACGCCGCGTAGAACGCCTGATTTGACCAAGTAACGAAGAAATGACAGCTATTTTAAGATCGGTGCGCGCTGTAGAATTCGCCAGAATGCATTACTGTACAACACCTTTGGTCGATCGACTGGTCCCAGTGGTTGATCGACCACACCACGAGTCTGACGCGTAAAATAAAATTAGAATTCCGAATCCCACTTGTAATTAGGTTTAGGAATAAGTTACGATACTTCTCTATAAAAACAAAACATCATTCATCAGTTTTGGGGAGGTCTCTCTCGCATGAGAGAAGAACGGTAGATTAGTTTAGTTTTAGCATTCTTAATAAAGTTCATTGCTTCCGGATCTTATTTATCTTTCCTAGTCTACGGTAATTCTTGTTCTTTAATTTACAGTTTACCTTTATTTGCTTTATTGTGTTATTATTGCTTAATAATTTTAATCATGTTTTCCTTTATAGTTTTCATCAAATTCGTTGTTGTTATTATCATTCATATGAGTAGCTAAGTACCCTTTGCTAAGATGTAGGGGAGCTATTGTTCGAATATGTGTCCTCCGACAATAATGCGATCACGACTGTTGATCATGATGATCACATGTTTAAATCTCATTTCAAAGAATACAATTGGGAAGTAATTTTTACTGTCAACTGGTCAACATATATCGGTAATGATTGGCTGACTAGAGTTTGACATTACTGTCGTGCGACGGTGGTGATCGATTGACCCCTAGGTCATACCTATAGGGCAACACTCTTAATTGATCATTTAATTAATCGTATAATGTTACGAGTTAATTAAATTACTTGAAAATTGACGGACGATTTTGGAGGAAAAATTTACGTATCACATTGAAATTTGATTAAATGAGATACGGTCTGAGTAATCGAATTGTATCATTACTCAGATGAAATTATTGTTTAAGGAAACAATTAAATTTGAATGAATTATTATAAATACAATTTATTGTGATTTATAATTGGAGAAATATTTTGGTACAAGTAATTATGAATTACTAAGTCGATTTTTGTATATGACGTATTTTATTAATACGTTGATTTTTAATATGTTAAAAATACATAACAAATTTATGTAACATATGACATGTGACATATTGACAAATTTGACAAAAATAAAATGGGTTCCATTTTATAAAGGTACCGAAATTAGGGGAGGATTAGGCTAAATATTGTGTTTGATTAAGTTAATGGAAAACACAATCATTTGCTTTATAGACTAGCCTTGCAACCTATTGCTCATTGTAAAGAACAATTTATGCATGCATTGGCTCCCTTTTGCCCTCTCTCCCACCCGGTTTTCTAGAGGAAAAACCACTTGGTTTTTCCTCTCCTTTTTACCTTATACTCAATAATGTTATTGATTATTATTCATTCATCTCATAAAATAATTTTAGAGAGATAAAAAATATGTTTTTTCTCTTCTCTTCTCTCTAAACCGGTTTTTAGAGACAAATACCAAAATTATTTTGGGTCAATTTTCATACAAGATTAATATTGTACTAGTATCTATAATATTAGTTTTAATTAAGAGTAAGTTTTGGGTATAAATCCTTGGGAGAGATCCTACACTTGGGTCTTTGTTCATCCAAAAGGAAAGCTCAAGAACAAGAGAGAAAGGCGATCTCTCTTGTGCCCATTTGAACCGAAAATCCAATGTAAGAATGGATGTTTCTTCCTTATTTTGTTTATTTGTTTGCATGCATAAGATTGATGCGTGTCTAAAATATGATGTTTCACACTTTATTCTACACGCATTTCAGAGCTCAAATGTGCAATATATGCCATTATTTCCCTATTTTCCTCTACTTTTGTGTTTTTGTCTATTATTGCAGAAATATGAAGAATTGAGCGGAAATCGAGCCGAATCCGTCTCTAAGTAATTAACATTGCATTTTACATGAAGTATTAACTCGAGGAATGAGCTTGGTGTGCGTTTCAAGGCCTAAAGATAGCAAAAGCATGGGTGCGTACGAGTTTAACAAGCGAAGAAGTGCTTCTCGACATTGCAGCCTGCTTCAGATGGCTATATCTCGAGTTCTAGACCTGATAATAGAGTAATTCCAGTTGGAGGTGAAAGCTTATCCTCTTAGCTTTCCAACGCCACGTAGAACGCCTGATTTGACCAAGTAACGAAGAAATGACAGCTGTTTTAAGATCAGTGCGCGCTGCAGAATTCGTCAGAATGCACCACTGTACAGCACCTTTGGTCGATCGACTGATGCCTATGGTCGATCGACCAGAGCGCGATTCTTAATAAAGATCAGAAGCTACTGCTCAGCTATGCTCAGTCGATCGACTGAGTCTTGTGGTCGATCGACCAAGCTTCGAATCTGACGCAAATTAAACGAGAAGTTAGAAGCCCAACGCAATTAGGTTTTAGAAAATAAGAAGTTGTGTTATTCCTATATAACCCGAGTGCTATCAGATTAGGAGGTATCTCTCCAGACGGAAACATTAGTTTAAAATTCTCATAAAAGTTTGTACTTTGCTTTCGGATTCATCTTGTTCCTTTGCTTCGGTAATTCTAATCTTTTAATTCCAGTTTTGTTATATCGTTTTTAGTATTAATTCTTGCTAGATAGAATCCCAAGGCCCTAGTTATAGTATTATGCGTATTTATTCATCAATTATTTCAATTATGCAATCCTTTATGCCTATTATCAAATTTTATTGTTGTTATTATCACTAGTATGAGTAACTAAACACCCCGTGCTAAGATGTAAGGGATCTATGGCGTAGATGGCAGTAGAATAGGTGAACCCGCATTAGGGCTTGGTCGATCGACTGGCTTAACTAGTCGACCGATCGAGCGGTTGGTCGATCGATCGGGTAGCTGGTCGATCGATCGGCTTCGTGTCTGATTAGCACCGTATAATTCGTTAAGTGCAATATTTAACAATGAGACCGAGAGGAGACTTGTTAGATGCTTAGTTTTGACCAACCCGTAGATCGAAAGATAGGGAAGGGCATTAATTAACGAGTTGAGACGACTAAATTGCTGAGATCGAGAGATAATGTAATTTAGGCTTTAGGAATCACTAATCAGGGCGAGAGCTAGCATTAGTGAGACTTAGGGACTAGTAGCATAGGCCGAAAGGAGCTACTAGTTAACTTGGACCGAGAGGACTTGTTTTACCCATCCTACACGACTGTATTTCGGACTTACCTAGGATTTTGTGCCATTGCAGCTATAGTGAACCGACCGTCTTAGCATTTCTTTTCATTAATTGTTTACTCCTATTTTTATTACTTGCCTTTTATTTCTGCATTTAGACTTAGATACAATCCAAATCAAAACCCCCCCAGAAAATTCATAGACTGAAATAAGACAATTATAACTCCCTACCTCCCTGCGGATCGACCCTTACTACCGCTTGCTAGTTGTAGTTTGGAAATTATAAATATTATTTTTGGTACTCACTTGACCAAGTATCAAATTTTGGCGCCGTTCACGGGAGGCAGCGCTAGTTTTAGTTGTTTTTAATTTTAGTCTTTCTTTCTTTAGTCTCAGGGAACTTCGGTTCCTTGAGACCGTTCTCATGTCGTTCCTTCTGAGTTTTCCGCAGGAAGAGAACGAAATCTTTGGTGTTTATTTAGCCAGACTTTGGGAGTTTATTGAGCCCAGACGAGATGCCTTTTCTGATCTCCAAATATGCTGCACCATTTTCCGGCATATGAATGACCCTACGCGAGCATGCCTCGAGTCTATAGGTAAGTGGGATTTCGAAGGAATCCCCGTAATTGAGGTATTAGAATTCTTTAATTGGTTTGCTACTGAATCTCTTAAACCTACTTTTTCTCTTCATGTTGACTCAGATGAGGGGGTGAGTGAGACCTTAGAAACCAATCTAGGAAATGCTGACGGAGACATAGAGGAGACCATTAGCGTGGTTGACAATCCTTTTTATGAGGATAGTCTAGAACCCCTTTATGATTCTTGCACTGATAGTGAGGTCGATATGGAGGCTCTCTTTGAGAACCTCCATATTGACGAGTCTAGCGATGAGGAGAGTGACAGTCTTGAGGTTAATTGGGATGTGTATGACGATATTATAGATGAACCTATTATAGAGGACCCGATTCACCCATTTGACTTTACCGCCCCATGCATTTGGGACGATTATCCACCTTCTTCCTTAGTTGATTAGACTCCTCCACCTCACAGTTCATACCCGTCTGAGCATCTTAATTCTACTCGCGTTGTTTTTGAGTTAATTGCTCCTGAGCTCTCTAATTTTCCACCTGCGGATAATTTGAGCTTTTATATTCCGCCCTTAGCTGGAGGGCAGAATTATTTTGTGGATGATTTTAAGAGCTGCCATAGGAAATTTGTTAGGCTTAAATGTTTTTACATTTTGATTTCCTATGTTATTTCTATCTTATGGTGCTACTTACAGTTTTGTGTAGCACATGCGCAGATGTATGATAGGTTGCTGAGAGCCTTGAGTTGTTTTGATTGGGCTCCATTAGAGTGAGCTGCTGAAGAAAAAGAGGTCGAGCGGGACCGTTCTGAAACCAGCGCTAGCCGGGAGGCAACCCGGATGTGATTTGTTTAGTTTTGCGAATAAAATTCGTAGTTGTTTAAAGAAATAAATAAAAACTCTTAGTGTGTGCTTAGTTTAATTTCCGTCTATAGACTATTACTTTGGGCTTTGCGCAATTTTGGGCGCGCTATTATGTGCTTTTGCAGGTTAAAAGACCTCATTAGTTCAATTTATTGAGCTAATTCGAAGAAATCAGAAAGTTATAGCAGGTTTTTCAGTCGATCGACTGGCCAGTATGGTCGATCGACTGAGCTGCGCATCTCAGGAGTTTCTGTTCCTGTTCACTCTGGTCGATCGACTGGATGATGTGGTCGATCGACCTCTGTCCGATGTTGTACCTGTTTTCGATCACTCCCCTGCTGTGTTTGATCGATTTTTGGAATTAAGGGAGTCCTACCTCCACTTTATTCTCTGCTTAATTTCTGTTTTCTTCCATTTTCTCATTTTCGCACATAATTTTACCGTCCCAATTTTGTTTTCTCGTTTTACGGGTGGTATTGTTTGTCTTTTCGTGTACTTATTGGTAGCATCGTTAGCTCTGAAACCTCCTAGCTCACGCTGGTTTGGGAGGTTACCTTTTTTTTTGCGTTTAAAGTCTTGTGAGTTTCCGAGTTTAACTTCATGTCTTTTTAATTAATATTATCGCAAATTCCCATTTCCCTTGATTATTTTCTTACATGATTTTGCACAATGAGGGCATTGTGTGATTTGGTTTGGGGAAGGGTTTTGCATTGCATTCATATGTTTTATTGCATTTCTGTTTCACGTTTACTTATTTGCCTTGCATTGTTATTTCATTTCCTATATATATACAGAAAAATCAAAAAATTTGAAAAATTCCAAAAATTCCAAAAAAATTTGCACGTTTATTTTAGCATATAGGTCGAGTCGAAATGGTAGTATTTCAAGGATGATATTGCATTTGCATCTGTTTTTGCCTAAGCGTTGCTAATTGACATGTTATTAGTAGAATCATATATGCATATCTACGAGTTTTCGTTAAATTATTTGCTGAGCTTGAAACTTGACTTAGATTTTTGGCAAGCTACATCATATTTCTGAGATTTAGAGCTTATAACTGGTGACATTCATGACCGGTTTATCTAGGAATGTGAGTAGTACTCCTTATGAGACATGTTTCCTTAATTTGCATAAATATGAACTTGATCTACTTAATACCTGTATGCGTTCGGTCGGTGGTTTGTTGACACATGTGGAAGAGGTTTCCTTTATTCATTTTACCCATAAGCTCCACACTGCCAAAAATAGCCTTTTTGTCCCGTCACTACATCCTACATTTAGCCTGCCCTTGTCAAGCTAGTAGTTTATGTTCTCGGGATTGTTACTACGTTTTTGGTAGCATATGCTCATTTGAGATGATGTTGGGAAGAAAAAAATAAAGAAGAAAAATGGAGGAAAGAAAAGAGAAAATGAAAAGAGAGAAAAAATGATTCGAAAAAGAAAGAAAAAGAGTGTTCGGTACTGTAGAAGACGGTCGATCGACTGCTCCTTTTGGTCGATCGACTGGAGTCTGAAAGAAAGGAAAAAGAAAAATCAATTCGCATGTTTCAAGCCCTTATTTCATTGGCGATTTTTGCTCCCATGTTGCATTTATATCCTATGGGGAGTTGGTTGATTAGTTATTATGGAGATTTGTGAGTTTTGTGCTTGATCATTAGCACCCGTTTTGATTTGAGCAAGAAGTTGGATGTTGCCATATGGTTCTGTTTAGGCACTAGCTTGATCACCTGTACCTCCACATTCCCATACTTATCTTTTGCCTCTTCTTGCCCATTACCTCACATTTCCATATATATATACCTCGGCATGTGTCATGGTCATTAGTTTGGTTGGAATGCATATGTACGGTCATAGAGATTGCTTTCATATTATATTGCAGGCATGTTCTTATAGGTCGTAGTTAGGTGAGAGTCTTTACAAAATGAATTCTTTCTATCTTTACATTATTCACCTGTGCTTATGAGTGATATGAGCGACCCGTGAGAGTCCGATTTGATAAGTCTCTACAGTCGACGGTTCAGCAGTTCTTAACGACCTTATAACTCGTTTGCATGATTCATATTGCTAATTGATTGTTAGTTGTTGCATTAAATTGGTTTAGGCTTTACATGTTGCATTTCGCTCTGAGATTGGACTCGTTCCACTAGGTTTTAGGATCGAGTCTAGTTCTTGCTTGGGGACAAGCAAGGTTTGGTTTGGGGAGATTTGATGCGTGTCTAAAATATGATGTTTCACACTTTATTCTACACGCATTTCAGAGCTCAAATGTGCAATATATGCCATTATTTCCCTATTTTCCTCTACTTTTGTGTTTTTGTCTATTATTGCAGAAATATGAAGAATTGAGCGGAAATCGAGCCGAATTCGTCCCTAAGTAATTAACATTGCATTTGACATGAAGTATTAACTCGAGGAATGAGCTTGGTGCGCGTTTCAAGGCCTAAAGATAGCAAAAGCATGGGTGCGTACGAGTTTAACAAGCGAAGAAGTGCTTCTCGACATTGCAGCCTGCTTCAGATGGCTATATCTAGAGTTCTAGACCAGATAATAGAGTAATTCCAGTTGGAGCTGAAATCTTATCCTCTTAGCTTTCCAACGCCGCATAGAACGCTTGATTTGACCAAGTAACGAAGAAATGACAGCTGTTTTAAGATCAGTGCGCGCTGCAGAATTCGTCAGAATGCACCACTGTACAGCACCTTTGGTCGATCGACTGATGCCTATGGTCGATCGACCAGAGCGCGATTCTTAATAAAGATCAGAAGCTACTGTTTAGCTATGCTCAGTCGATCGACTGGGTCTTGTGGTCGATCGACCAAGCTTCGAATCTGACGCAAATTAAACGAGAAGTTAGAAGCCCAACGCAATTAGGTTTTAGAAAATAAGAAGTTGTGTTATTCCTATATAACCCGAGTGCTATAACCCGAGTGCTATCAGATTAGGAGGTATCTCTCCAGACGGAAACATTAGTTTAGAATTCTCATAAAAGTTTGTACTTTGCTTTCGGATTCATCTTGTTCCTTTGCTTCGGTAATTCTAATCTTTTAATTCCAGTTTTGTTATATCGTTTTTAGTATTAATTCTTGCTAGATAGAATCCCAAGGCCCTAGTTATAGTATTATGCGTATTTATTCATCAATTATTTTAATTATGCAATCCTTTATGCCTATTATCAAATTTTATTGTCGTTATTATCACTAGTATGAGTAACTAAACACCCCGTGCTAATATGTAGGGGATCTATGGCGTAGATGGCAGTAGAATAGGTGAACCCGCATTAGGGCTTGGTCGATCGACTGGCTTAACTAGTCGACCGATCGAGCCGGTTGGTCGATCGTAGGGTAGCTGGTCGATCGATTGACTTCGTGTCTGATTAGCACCGTATAATTCGTTAAGTGCAATATTTAACAATGAGACCGAGAGGAGACTTGTTAGATGCTTAGTTTTGACCAACCCGTAGATCGAAAGATATGGAAGGGCATTAATTAACGAGTTGAGACGACTAAATTGCTGAGATCGAGAGATAATGTAATTTAGGCTTTAGGAATCACTAATCAGGGCGAGAGCTAGCATTAGTGAGACTTAGGGACTAGTAGCATAGGCCGAAAGGAGCTACTAGTTAACTTGGACCGAGAGGACTTGTTTTACCCATCCTACACGACTGTATTTCGGACTTACCTAGGATTTTGTGACATTGCAGCTATAGTGAACCGACCGTCTTAGCATTTCTTTTCATTAATTGTTTACTCCTATTTTTATTACTTGCCTTTTATTTCTGCATTTAGACTTAGATACAATCCAAATCAAAACCCCCCCAGAAAATTCATAGACTGAAATAAGACAATTAGAACTCCCTACCTCCCTGCGGATCGACCCTTACTACCGCTTGCTAAGTGTAGTTTTGAAATTATAAATATTATTTTTGGTACTCACTTCGACAGGTATCAAAGATCATTAGTTAATTTTATGACAAATTAAATTAAAACATATATGAGTATGTTAAGTATATAGATCTACTTTTCCTTCAATTGGTATCAGAGCCATGGTTGTTTGCATGCAAATCGGTTAAAAGTTTTTCCGAGTTATAAGAATAACATATAAAACTTGAATAATTTGTGTTATTATGATATATCACGAAATTAATTTATGCATGTTAAAATTTCTGGTCCTAAAATGTTTTAGGATATTTTGGTTAATTTACGGATTTTTATTGTTCATATTATTCAATAATGGCATTAAAATATGATTTTATGAGTAAAAATGTCATTTTCGGAGTAAAATTAGCTATACTTCGTATTTTCCAGTGATCTTTGGATATGTTGTCACATATATTATTTTGAGATAACCTGTAAATTTTCATAATTTTTGGACTTCTTATGCTCGAAAAATGGATTTTTCATTATTAAATTCGGATTTAGGTGAAAAATAGGTTAATATGAGATAAATTTCGAATCTAGTCATAGAAATTTAGTATGTTGTCACATACAATTTTACAAGATGTGTGTAAAATAATAGGCTATAGTGAAGTCTTTTTGCATGATTTATGGATTTTTGAAGAAAAATTGCATGAATAGTGACTTTATTAGTGAAATATTGATATAACATACTCTATGACTAAAGAAAAACATCATATGTTGCATTTTATTATCTTTTTCAGATCTAAAATTGAAAAGTTGATGAATATAATTTTTCACATGTTTTTATGATTATTTTTGTTAAAACCGATAAACCGCAACATTGTTTTTCCGGATAAATTTCGAAATTTTTAACCTAAGTTTTTGAACATTATGAGTGTCATGGTATTTTTCCAGAATGTTCATGAGTTTAAATTTCAAATTTTGAATTTATTTCAAATTTTGTGAATTTATTTGAAGTTTATAGCTTATTTTTGTAATTTTTGGTCCATTAATGAACAATTTTATAAATATGAGTTAATTATGGTCAAATAATTAGTGAAGACTAAATTTTGAGTCCTAAGAGGTTAGGGTAATTAACTTCTGCATAAATATGAATTTATGTAATTCTTGTGATTGTAAAATGTTGAAATCACGCAAATCCGTAAATACCGAGTAATATACGATATTGGCTAATTAAAGGCGATTTAGCATTAAATTGGGCATGTTCATACATATTATAATGCTGCATTTTTTTGATGATTGTCATAATTTTATTTATGTAATTTTTGAATTATGTAATTTTTACTTAGTATGGCCTTAGATTTTAATTGGTATTTCCCGAAATGTATGGGAATATCGATTCGGTTGTAATTTTATTGTGATCTCGTATCACCGTTTTGTAATTTAATAGATTTATTTTATTTTAGTTACAAATGTATAATAGGAAATTATGTAATTTGCTATGTAATTTAATTTATCCCGGAGTTCCCAAAGACGGATTTCTTCAAGATGGCGATACATAAAGACGGTGTTACCTCGAGCTGCGTGCCACAACCGAAGTTCAAGGGACCAATGGAGTTGGTTTCCGAATATGTAATAGTTAAATAGTTTTTCTATTTTAGGAAGGCCATACTAGGATTTATTTATTTCATGCTTGCATTTTATTTTTATGTCACATGCATCGCTAAATCGCCATAACTAAAACATGCATCTTCTTTCATCGAGTTTATCGACCGTGTCAATTAGAATTATCGTAGTTCACCGCTTTAGTTCACTTAAAACGTGATAGATAATAAATTGATATGACCTCTCGCTAAAACAATTAATTGAGACATAGCCTTACCAAATAGTAGAAACCATGAAAACCTATTTCGCGAGGGAGTGCACTCGGCCCTACCAGGGTACAAACCTTGTTACGTAGGGGAAATGGGTGATGAATGTTAATCCACCGAGTTCATGTTAATGAGGGTTTCATCGGCCATACCGTGCCTAAATTTATGTGGATTTGGATCATGGACACATTTATTCGAAATTTGGATTGAACTCAACAAAAGTTTTTCGATAAGGGTTTCATCGGCCATACCGTGCCCTTGTCGGATGTGTTTTGGGCTATAGATAATTATTAGAGTAATTTTATCGACCAAGAGTTCTAAAAGTAGAATCGATTAAAACGTTAATCCACCGAGTTATATTGATAAAGGTTTCATCGGCCATACCGTGCCTAAGTCGATATGAATTTGGGTCTTGGAATCATTTATCTAGTTGGGTAGAGGTCACTAGAAAAATGCATAAAACTTGTTTAAATCATACATTTTTACGAGTATTATTATTAAAACGACATTTGTTTTACTCCTTCTATTTTGTTTTGTAGACCACTTCTTTTTCTCATAACAAATGGCAACACCAACCCCTAACGCCACGCCTCTCGCTAGTTCATCATGGCTCCGATCCTTCATGGATTGATGTAAACTTGAAAAGAATGGGTCAAATTTCTCCGATTGGGATGCCCAACTCAAATTAGCCGCCCAAGGTGACGACAAGCTTCGTTACCTTACCGAGGCCTCTCCACCCGAACCTACTACTAGGTCGACCGCCGCCACTAGGGAAGCATATGAGGCTTACCAAAAGGAGTCCGCCGCAATGAAAAATGTCTTGATATTTGCGATGGAAGCGGATCTCCAAAGGAGAGCCTTTAAAATGGGCAATGTTAATGAGATTTACTCCAAGCTTGTGACAATGTTTTCACAAACTCCGCGGATCGTCCAATATGAGGCGGCCGCGGCATTCTTTGATCTCGACTTCAAAGAGGGCCAAAAGGTTAGCCCTCATGTGCTCAAACTTATGGAGCTTGTCGAGACCTTGAAGATTCAAAAAGTTGAAATCCCCAAAGAACTCATTGTAGATAGGATTCTACACTCCTTGTCCAAAGTCAAAGCATATGTTCAATTCCGGGTGAATTTTAACATGCAAGATAAGGATGTGTCTCTTGAAGAATTGCACAAGTTACTTGTGCAAGCCGAGAGGGACATGGGGTTAAATGTGAACCCACCAAAAGATGTGCTTAACATAAGCACTAAGAGTAAGGGGAAGTTCAAGAAGAATGGGAGGAAGGGTAAGAAACAAGCTCCCACATTCACCAAAGCTAAGACTTGTGAAGCTAGCACTTCAAAAATCAAGAAGGGTCCTCTTGATAAATGCCATTATTGTAATGGTATGGGACATTGGAAAAGAAATTGTTCCAAATACCTTGGTGATATTAAGGTTGGAAAGATCACTCCAAAGAGAGGTAAATGACTATCCTTCTTTTATGTTTCTAATTCAACTATGGTATTATGATGCAAAGTTGTGATAATGTATCTCCCTTTTTATTGTAAATAGGGACTCCACCAAGCAAAGACAAGGGAAAGGAAAAGCAAGCATAAGATACCATCAAGAAGCTAGGGATAGCTTTCATGGAGCTTTGCTTTTCATTGTCTTATTTTAAATCATGTTTTGAATTTTAGAACCTTAAGTTTCCGTGTTTGACATGGAAAGGTATTTTGGATAATGGGTTGTATTTTGGATAATGGTGACTTGGTTTGCAACCCAAGTCACCCGTTTTATCATTTTATCCTTTTGTTCTAAATTCATGTTTAAATGCTTACTCTTAGAAACATATAACTTAAAGTGATCTAATAGAAAAATATAATGACGGGATTCATTATATGTCCACATGCTTAAGGCTTGTGTATGATCATTTACAAAGTGATTTTGAGTCTATGAACTCTCCTAAAGGAATGTCAATCACCAAGTACACTTACGAAATCTAAAACTATTAGTCAACCTATGAGGTAGTTCTCCTTATACTTCAAATCATTATTTGTGTCTCATATGCTATCTTTGAATCTCTAGTGTATTTATTCTAAAGATAGAGTGGGAGAAAAATGAGGACACAACACACAAGGCAAGATAAAATTGTGTACTTGTGTAAATGAAGATCTACGCAAGAGAGAATGATTTGAATGAAGGTATATCTATTTATATAGTATACCGAGTAGATGAGATCTATGGTCTCAAGTAAGTTCTATATGACTAAAGAGACCAAGTGAAGTAATCATAAGAGTATGTTCTCAAGATAACTACACGAGGAGACCAAAAGAAAGTTTTGGAACAAAATGACTAATGTAAAGTCTTAACAAGAGTTTTGACTAAGTTTATGAAAATTTTGACCAATAGTTTCAACCTTGAGATTTACTTAAGAGCCTAAATGAATCAAAGTAACATACTAGTTATGATCGAGTTGCAAAGATTGATATACCGATATCTTTTGTAGCCAAGTTTTAACCACGCAGATGTCATTACTTAACCTCATTATGAAATGGTTAAACCTCCTTCCGAAAGGGTATTTCGAAAGACGTGTTCTAGATATTATTTATATTTGAAATAATGACATCGCTACACATTATTATGATATGTGTGAGTTAGAGATTAAAATCTCTTTCCATAAGCTTAAGATGAGACCACTTCAAAATAGGTATTTTGAAGGGATATGATGGGAACATATATGGTTCTATCTTAATAACTTGGCAATGCAATTTATATTTCAATTCTTAAAAAGTTTCGATTAAGAAGTCAATTTCGAAACATGTGGAATTGAGTGGGAGTTAGGAAATTATCATGTGAAGACATGGAATTTAGTGGGAGATGTCATCCTTTGAATGTTTACAACTCACCACTCATTGAAGAATGACGAGCTAATACCTTCCTTCATAGAGGAAGATTTGATTTTTCAATTCTGGATGAAAATGGACTATGATGAATTCAATTACATCAAGGGATGTTGGATAAGTATTGGGAGATACACATCGAATCAACAGAAACATAGGTTATTCATCTAAATGAAATGGAATTACCATTAGCAGTCATGGTCGTTCCTTGAACCTAAATATAGTTGATGACATGATTAAAAGTTACTAATGTTTCCGCCATTAGAATAATCATGCACATGTCCAATGGTGAATCATATGCATAAGAGCATGATGATTCATTTGTAAGCCATAATAGAAACGTCATGAATTCTCGAGTAGAATCCGATGAGCGATTTCGGTGTTTGTCAGAATGCTCTTATATGTGTCAAGAGGTTGCGCATATTAATGAAAATCCGAGCACATGTAAGGATTTATGAGAATCCTAAATCTTTCAAGCTAGAAAGAGAAATAAGAAGTTTTGGAAAGATACTTAGTTAGAGAATAAGTTACTCAAAACTAATCTTTCCTAATATACTAGGACTTGTGAGAAGTGCTAGACCAATCGTCTTGGCAAATTGTTGTAAGACTCTACAAAACATATACCTAGTGCATTGTGTGTGGATGGAGTACTTGATCAGTACAAGTTATATCATTCATCACAAATTCGTTCGTTATGTGATAATCGATAAGGAAGTTCTTTCAAGTTAAAGAACCGAAACCAAGGTCAGGATCCTTGATGTGTACTTGGTAAGATTCATGCTATGAGAGAGAACATGAATGTAAAGAAAATTTCAAGTATAAGAAGTTTGAACACATGGACACATGGCATGTTAAACTTCTATTGCAATCAATAAGTGTTTACACTTACGATATACATCACAAGGTTGTAATATGATATTGACTACCCGAGTGTGATGTCGACATTTGTCGTTTGAGTTATTATTAACTCACCATACACTTTGTTACATCCAAACGGGTTGTGGAGACAATTGAACCCCGTTAAAGTGAACATGGATTAACATTATATTGCCCATAGTTACTTGTATGAGGTGATGTCTCGAAGTGACTAGAGTGTGATGCGATTGATGGCAAGTTCAAGTGCCATAGAGTCATGTGAGATGACTAGTCGATCATATAGGCAGACTGTTAGGAACGTTTTGTCGGGCCTTATGACCGCTTATAGAGTTCTGGCAAATTTATATAGCCTGGTCGTGGCGAGAGCTACTATAGTATTCAAATGAGTCGATTCTTTTGACTAAAGACTATTCGCCTAAGATGGCACAGTTTCAGATTAACTTTGATTTGTGTTACTACGACCTTCGTAAATGGGGTCAAATGGGCATATTTTGGGTTATGATGGCTGTGGCTAGTCGAAGGGAATGAGTGCGATAGGAATTGTCCACCCCTAGTCAGGGTTATAACAATATCTCAGGGCCACTCGAGGAGTAATGAACTGGAAATGCGTGGCCACGCTCGGATTGTATCCATGGTGGATAAATCCGGTCAATCAGTTATTCTCCAGATCGAGGAAACCACTCTCGATATGATCACTTGCAAGTACGACCTGAAAGACACCTTGCATTGAGTGGGAGATAGTAATAGGACAAGAGAATTGGTGACGCACACTTGTCGAGGACAAGTGGGAGATTGTTGGAATATGTGTCCTCCGACAATAATGCGATCACGATTGTTGATCATGATGATCACATGTTTAAATCTCATTTCAAAGAATACAATTGGGAAGTAATTTTTATGTCAATCGGTCAACATATATCGGTAATGATTGGTGACTAGAGTTTGACATTGTCGTGCGTGCGACGGTGGTGATCGATTGACCCCTAGGTCATACCTATAGGGCAACACTCTTAATTGATCATTTAATTAATCGTATAATGTTACGAGTTAATTAAATTACTTGAAAATTGACAGACGATTTTGGAGGAAAAATTTACGTATCACATTGAAATTTGATTAAATGAGATACGGTCTGAGTAATCGAATTGTATCATTACTCAGATGAAATTATTGTTTAAGGAAACAATTAAATTTGAATGAATTATTATAAATACAATTTATTGTGATTTATAATTGGAGAAATATTTTGGTACAAGTAATTATGAATTACTAAGTCGATTTTTGTATATGGCGTATTTTATTAATACGTTGATTTTTAATATGTTAAAAATACATAACAAATTTATGTAACATATGACATGTGACATATTGACAAATTTGACAAAAATAAAATGGGTTCCATTTTATGAAGGTACCGAAATTAGGGGAGGATTAGGCTAAATATTGTGTTTGATTAAGTTAATGGAAAACACAATCATTTGCTTTATAGACTAGCCTTGCAACCTATTTCTCATTGTAAAGAACAATTTATGACCTTATACTCAATAATGTTATTGATTATTATTCATTCATCTCATAAAATAATTTTAGAGAGATAAAAAATATTTTTTTTCTCTTCTCTTCTCTCTAAACCGGTTTTTAGAGACAAATACCAAAATTATTTTGGGTCAATTTTCATACAAGATTAATATTGTACTAGTATCTATAATATTAGTTTTAATTAAGAGTAAGCTTTGGGTATAAATCCTTGGGAGAGATCCTACACTTGGGTCTTTCTTCATCCAAAAGGAAAGCTCAAAAACAAGAGAGAAAGGTGATCTCTCTTGTGCCCATTTGAACCGAAAATCCAATGTAAGAATGGATGTTTCTTCCTTATTTTGTTTATTTGTTTGCATGCATAAGATCATTAGTTAATTTTATGACAAATTAAATTAAAACATATATGAGTATGTTAAGTATATAGATCTACTTTTCCTTCAGCTATAGCGTTGATGGCATAGAATAGGTGACCCCGAATTAGGGCATGGTCGATCGACTGGCTTAACTGGTCGATCGACTATGTCTTATGGTCGGTCGACTGAGGTAGTTGGTCGATCGACCAGACCCGTGTCTGATTAGCATCGTTTGATTCGTTAAGTGCAATATTTAACAATGAGACCGAGAGGAGACTTGTTAGATGCTTAGTTTTGACCAACCCGTAGATCGAGAGATAGGGGAGGGCATTAATTAATGAATTAAGACGACTAAATTGCTAAGATCGAAAGATAAGTAATTTAGGCTATAGGAATCACTTTTCAGGGCGAGAGCTAGTATTAGTGAGACCTAGGGACTAGTAGCATAGGCCGAAAGGAGCTACTAGTTAACTTGGACCGAGAGGACATGTTATACCCATCCTACATGACTGTATTTCGGATTATGTGCAATCATAGCTGTAGTGAACCGACCATCTTAGCTCCTTTTTATCATTTGTTTACACCTATTTCTTATTACTTGCTTATTTATTTTTGCATTTAGACTTAGATATAATTCAATCAAAACCCCCCATCTTAGACTAAAATTAAGACAGTTAGAACTCCCTACCTCCCTGCGGATCGACCCTTACTACCGCTTGCTAGTTGTAGTTTGGAAATTAAAAATATTATTTTTGATACTCACATCGACAGGTATCAGTTTGTTTGGTTGGGTTTGGGCGGGATTGCCCTTGTTCTGCTTTGCAGGTTTTTTTATTTGTCCAATTTATGCTGTCATAATGCCGAAATTTCGGCTGACGTTCTTTGATTGCAGGATAGTGCTCGGGATCTATCAGGTCCATTGACGCGACCCTGAAAGACCTGTTTGGGAATGGGCCGGTTAGCACCTCGGCCAGTGCACCTAGGGCGGTAGTGGAGGACGCTTCTGAGGAGGAGGGGCCTTCCGAGGAGGCCGTTAGGGCTGAGAGAGCCGCTGAGGTTCGTGAGGGGCCCGTTGTTAGGGATGCTGGTGCTAAGGGAGCCGCTGGGGTTCGGGAGGAGCCTGTTGCTGGGGCTGCTCACGTTGAGAGAGCTCAAACAGGGTCTGAGGCTAGTACCTCCGGGAGTAGGGTTGCTAGGAGGAGGGCTCCTTGGCCGACCAGACAGGAGTTGTAGAACGTCGCTAGGGTCGTTGAGATGCCTCCTATCCATCACGTAGAGTCTCGTGGGCAGAAGAGACGGAGATCAGAGACGGTTGAGGACGACGCTCATGTCGCGGGTTGGGAGGCTAGACGGGTCACAGCTCCGCGGGGGCTTAACCTGCGGGCGGCGCCTGCTTGGGCCGCGGGTTTTGACGGTAGCCAGCTGTTGCTTCGGCAGGACAGACATATTTCCTACCGTGTGCATGAGGGCCTGGTGAGTCGTGTCACTTGATTGAACTTTCGTCATTTCTGACATTTCAGACCTGAATAGGTGTTTTGACGTTGTTTATTTTTTGTTTCATGAGATCGGCACCATGAGGACTTTCTCAGGCTTCTCCGCTAGTCTGGGTTTCTACGACATTCTTCGAGCCGGTACGAGGGCGTTGATAGAGAGGTCGGCCTTTTGGGTCGTTGGTGGCTGCTTGGCGGGATATTCATAGGGCTTCGATTAGGTCGAACATGTGTCTGATCCGCGCTATGTTGGATCGGTACTGGGATACGACGTCGTCGTTCCACATGGAGTTTGGGGAGGTCGGTGTGACCTTAGAGGATTTTGCCATGATATCTGGCCTCCCCTATGGTGGGACACCTGTTGAGTTCTCCGAGACGCCAGAGAGAGTGTCTTCTGCCGCGGTTACTCGTCTGATCTGCAGTGTTTTGCCCGAGCCTTCTGACATCACTCCGTACCTGATCGCGAGCCCATATGTGAGGGATCACTTCAAGGAGAGAGTGACGGGTTACGCTCCGGCGCCGTTGGCGAGTCCGGAGGCTGAGACTAGAGCTCCTGCTTTGGTTGGTCCCGGCCTCATCTTGGAGGTACGAGCGTTTTTTTAGTTTTGATTTTGATTTTGATTTTGATTTTGATTTTGGCAATTTTTGAATGATTGGCTGATTTGTGTTTGTTGTGTTTGGTTACAGGCATGGTTGTATGCTTACTTCATCTCTCTGCGCCTGGGGAATACCGGTGGGGTCCCTTCGACTTACCCTGATGTGAGGGCCTGGACGGTGGCTCGGAAGAAGTCGACTTACGAGGACTTCAGGCGTCGTGTGGACGCTCTTTGAGTTGCTGACGTAAGTTGCTATCCCTTACTCCTTCTATTTTGTAGAAACAGATAGAGATAGGATGACTAGGTAGCTTAGGAAGCCCCCAGTTAGTTGATTAGCTTTTCCAAGTGCAGATCGTCAGTGCTTTACTGAGACTTTCGTGGTACCGATCGATCCGCCTAGGGTGTTGTTCCAGGAGTCGACACCCGACGAGGTCGAGGAGCACCTTCACGGTCAGGGAGGTGAGGAGCTGTTGCGGCGGAAGGTCGACTACGACACCTTCCGGTTGTCGAGGCTTGCCTAGTACTCGATCGAGGTATGTTTTCCTCTGTTCTTTTGTTTTCATTGCCTCTTTTGATAGGAGGGTTTGTTACCTTCAATGTGGACCCAAATTGCAGGGGGTCGATTCGTTGATGAGGACTCAACCCCCAGTTTTCCTGGCGGAGACCACCTTTCAGGGGCCGGGCGGTGAGGAGCTACAACTGCACCTGCCAGAGCCTGCGGTCGCTGAGGTGACCGATGTTGGCATGGAGTGGAGGTTGAACGTTATGAGGGTGAGTTCCTGATCCGAGCATTCTTCCTCATTTATGTTTTGCCTTGCATTGTATTGAAGGACCTTCTTGGTTGTAGGTGACTACCGCTAGTCATCAGTCTTTGTGGTGGATGGCTAACCGGTGGAGGGCACTTGCTGGTGACCTGGCTGCGAGGGAGGCTCGGCTTACCCAGGTGCTTTTTGTATGTTGTTTTTGTGTATTTTGTGTTGCATTTTACGTTTTTAGATTTTAATGATCTGTATTGTGTTTTGCAAGGGTACTGCAGAACCGGTGGAGCTTGCTCGGGTCCGTGCTGAGTTGGACGCAGGTAGGTCGATGATTCAGGCCCAGGGGTTGGGGATCACCAGTCGAGACCAGGAGCTGAGGCAAGGACGCATTGCGGAGCCGAGATGCGGAGATTGCCTCTCTCAGGGCTCAGTTGGCTGCGGCGGAGGATCTTCACGTCACGATGAAGTACGAGACGCTGGAGAGTTCGCCGGAGAGGGAGCCTGAGAAGATGGTGGAGTCTGCCTTGCCCGCGACTCCTCGTGAGACCGAGACTGGTCCGACGGGAGGTGCTGAGTAGTTGTAGTTGCTTGTCCGTGTCTTGGACTCTTGTTTGTACATATTTACATTTTGCGTGAGGCGGTTTGTATATATTTATTTTTGGATTGTGGTTTATTGGTGATTTTTGGCCTTTTTGTGTTGTGTTTCGGAGGAGCGCTGTCGGCTGTTAGTTCCCCTTTTGCTTCGCACCAGTTCCTGCATCGTTATTGTAGAAAACAGGCAACAGGTATCACATACGCATAAACGCAAACACGTAAAAAGCATTTGAAAACAAAGTTAACCACGGTGACTCGCAGTTAAAATTGGAATTTGAAAATATATTTTGAAAATTCAGCAACAAGTCATCATGTTTGGATTTCTGAAAAGGAATTGATTTAAAAATTAAGCAATTAACTCGTGTCTTCAATTAAATTGCATCAAAATTGTTGAAATTAATTTGTAACTCGAAAAAATCCGAGGAATAGATTTGAAATTGAATTTTAGAATAGATTTTTGTGAGTGTATTTGATTTGATTTTTGTGAGATCAAGACACGGATTTGTGAGTGCTTGAAATTTTGAGAAAAACTGATGCCGTGTTATCAATTTTCGATATTTATTTTTGCTGGGAAAAAAAGCGAAATTTTTTTCGGAATTTTGACGGACATGGAAACGATCCGTCGCAGATCGGGGTGACTAGCCCTTCCCCCTTAAAAAAAAGAAAGAAAAATCCGTATGTTTAAAGCTGCGTCATGGAAACCGTGTCATATTTCGTAAAACACGAAAACAAAAAAATGTGAGTGTGAGAAAACACAAAATGTCCTAGACCGGCCCGAAGAGGCACGAGCATTCCGGCGGGAGGCTTGAGGTGACAGGAGAAAACACAACTTGAAAGGGGCAATTCAAGGTGGGAATCCTGAGAACAGGCCCAAAGAGGCGCGAGCAGCTTGGCGATAGAAATCAGCCTCCCCTTTTTTCGAAAAAAAGGCGCTGATTGTTTTGTATAAATAGGGATGTTTGTGCTTCATTGTTTCATCATCCGAAACACAAAAAACATCTCTACAAAACCTTTCTTTTTCTTCCACAAAAATATTCATGGATGCCTTTGAGAATGCGTTGCGACAATGGTGTCAAGATTTGTCGCCTCCCGAAAAGTATCAACTCGTTTGCATGGGAGTTAGTCAATTGTTGGTGCTTCGTCAAGTCAAGGTGCAATCCTCATTTCTTGAAGCATGCTCTTGATTTTGGGATTCTAAACATCATGTTTTCGTTTTCCCGAAAGGCGAAATTTGTCCTCTTGCCGAAGAAGTTGGTGCCATTGGTGGGTGGTCGGGTTGTGTTCCGGTGCTTTCTCCAACTCGGTTGTGTTATAAGGAGAAGTTTCATTCGATGTTGGACTTGTCAACAAGTCAAGTCAACTTCCTCCTTGCTCCTCATGGTGTGGATATGTTGGCTCTTATCAACATTTTCTCAAACCGATTGGATGCCAATGTTTCGGAGGTGACTAGGAGAAGGGCTCTTGCCTTTTGCCTTGTCCATGTATACCTCTTTGTTTATGCTTTGAAGAAGGAGGGGCCAAAATGCTATAGTAGCATGACCCTTGTGGATGTTGTTGAGCAAATGGAGCATGATAGAGATCCATCATGGTTGTTGCTTGGCGAGATCATCCAAGCTTTGGACAAGAAGGGTTCGTGTGGAGAGGCTCCCTAGTTTGGATCTCCAAGGATCCTCCAAGTGTGGCTAATGGAGAGGCTAAGGTGAAGAGCCTCCGGTTGATTCTTCCTCTTATTCCTTCCATCACCTTACCATGAGGAAGAAATTATACTCGGATAGTTTTGCTTCCACCGAGGCCTATTGGGCCGCGATATTGGCGGAGGAGGGTGGTCCTCATATCCGTTGGGTGGTGCCATGATGGCACTTGAGGTTCTTCACGGGGTTGACCGTTTCGGGTGCTAGTCCTCGTTCTTTGATGGTGGTGGGTTTGAAGGTTGCTTCCTTCATCTATCCCGGGAGGCTCATGAGGCAAATGGGGCGTCAACAAAAGGTGCCCGCTCAAGATACCCTTGTCCAAGAGAACGTTTTTCGAAACTCCGAGCTTGTGGAGGTCTTCCAAAGATGGTGGGCCACTCGGCCTCTTTGGGAGGTACTAAACCCCGTTGCCACGACATGGGTGACTCCTGCCTATATCAAGTGGTCAAGAGCTCAATCCTTGGAGGAGAGGTCCAAATCCCGTAAGGACGAGATCGTTCACTTGAAGTATCGAGAGGTTGGCAAGGCCAATCGTGCCTTCTTTGAGGACTATGTTGATGCAGCTAGCCCGGATGTGACGAGGCCACCAAAGAGGAGAAGCTCAGGTCCCAAAGATGTAGTGGGCCGTGTATGGGCTCGTTTTGGGCCGAACATGGGGTCTTGCAAGAGACCGGAGGCCGTCGCCGTTGTAGATCTATTCCGAAGAGGAAGTTCATGCTAGGCGGGCCAACAAGAAGAACAAGGGAAAGATGTACCCCGAGGGAAAAGGCAAGGGTAGGATGGAAGAATGAAGACCTCCATTACCCACTTTATTATTATGTTGTATTAGTGTTGTGAGTTTTTTTTATTGTGTTGTACTAGCGATGTATTTTGTGTTTTGTGCTAGTTTTACTATGTGAGGTGCTTTAGTCGGCACCTTAGCTTTGGCGAGTTGTAGACTTGCCTAGCTTCATTTGTTGTTGAATTTGTAATCCCTCCCATTATTAATTAAATAAGAGGATTGGCAATTCGATTTGAATCATCCTAAACATTGCACTTGGGAGATGGGATTTTTGTGGGAAGGGAGAAAGGCTTCTTTTTTGTATTTTAGTGAGGAAAGGGAATGTTTTTTTTCCTTTCTTCTTTTTTGAAAGTTGACATGGGGGATGTTTTGTATGTGGGTAAACATAAGGGAATGTTTTTTTTTTTATGATTATGGGGACGGTTGTATCCTTCTTGTGTAAGAAAGGACTGCTTACGTATCCACCTGAAGAGGTGAAATCAAACCGTGATTGTAGTTCGAAATGTTTTGTGAATTTTGATTGTGTTTTATGGTTGTATTCCTCATGTGTAAGAAGGACTGCCTACGTATCCACCTGAAGAGGTGGAATCAAACCATGCTCGTAGTTCAGGGGATTTTTGTTTTAGTGCAAATGGATGTTGCCTTTGACAGATCAAAGGGCATTCGAAACGGGCAAGGTGCCGTAACTTAGACTCGATAAAACATGCAATTGCAAATCAGAACGCGTTTGAGGAACTTGACTTGAAAGGGTTAAGGTGGTCGCTAGTTGTAAAACTAGGGTGAGGTTGTTGGTTGCTACGTTTCAAGGGTAGTATTTCTTGAGTTGGTCTAGGTTGGTCGGGTTTGTAAAATCCTCGCCGTCTAGGTCACTCAGTCTCATTGCGCCCCCCGAAAGTATTTTGTTGACCAGGTACGGTCCGCCCAGTTGAGTTTGAATTTCCCCCTCAGATCGACGGGTAATGGTGCTCGAACCAACTTGAGGACCAAGTCGCCTTCCCTGATGTTCCTAGGTTTAACCTTCTTGTTGAATACCCGTTGTATACGTCATTGGTATAGCTGGATGTTGTGCAAGGCGTTGAGCCACCGCTTGTCTAGAAGTGTGAGTTGTTCATACCTTCGATGGGACCTCTAACTCTACCGGTTGAACCGCCTCCATACCGTATGCTATGTAGAAGGGTATGGCGCCTGTCGGTGTTCAAATGGAGGTTCGATATCCCCAAAGTGTGAATGGGAGTTTGCTCGGCCAATCGCGGTAGTTGTTTTGCATTTTCTTGATAATGGTGACAAGAGTTTTGTTTGCTGCCTCCACCGCTCCGTTGGTCTGGGGACGGTAGGGGGATGATCGATATCGTTTGATCTTCTGTTTGTCCAGCAAGGCTTGTGTTTTCGCTCGGAAGTGAGAGCCTTGATCGCTGATGATTTGATGGTGTACCCCATTGTTGGAATATGTGTCCTCCGACAATAATGCGATCACAATTGTCGATCATATTGATCACATATTTAAATCTCATAACAAGAATACGAAAGGGATGATACATTACATATATAGTCAACAGGTCCACACATATCGGTAATGATTGGCTGGCTAGAGTTTGACATTACTGTCGTGCGACGGTGTTAATCAGTTGATCCCTTGAGGTCACACCTAAAGGACGATTCCCTTAATTGAAAAAGGTTAATTAATTTTATGTCGATACAGATTAATTAATTCCTTAAAATTGAGCAAATTATTATCATAAGAGAGAAAATGACATCTTATTATAATGTGATTAAATAAGATTTTATTTAGTAATTTAAGAAGTCATATTACTAAAATTAATCAGTGTTTGCGAAACACGCGAGATGAGAATGATAAGTTAGTTATAATTACAAGATATTGTGAATTATACTAACTAGTATTTAAATGACCATTTTATGTGAAAGTAATTTTGAATTACTAGTCAATTTGTTAAATGTGATTTATTTAATTTGTAAATGATATTTAATTTGTTAAATATGCATTTTAAATTAAAACATGACATAAGACATGTCACATGTCACATGACATACAATTGTACAATTGACAAAAATAAAATGGACTCCATATTACACATGATAACCGAAAATTGGTGGGCAATTTTAGAAGTTTTTGTCTCATTCATTTGTCTTATTCATTTATCTATGACATTTGATAGTGACTTGACCATGACAAAGACTTACACTTATTAGTCTTGTGAAGACAAAAAAGGATAAAGAAAAAGGGTCCTATAACCCCTCTACCCACCGGTTTTTGACATGGGACAATTGAGAGATTTTTCTCAATTTTTCATTCTCTCATGTTTTTATGAAAATACACAACACTCTCTCTCTTGTTCTTCATAAAAATTATTTTCATGAATCTAATTTGTACAAATCAATCACTAATAATACTAGTAGTAGTATATGAGTATTAGTAATCGATTTTAAGGTAAACCACATTATAAATATCTAGTACATATTATTTTGTGGAATTTTGGGATAGTTTTGGGTGCTACTTATTGGAGGGCTTCTATTTTGAAGTCATGGATGATCATCCTAATGTATTTTTAGCTCAAGATCAAATGAGAAGGAGATCTCATTTGTGCCCATATATCCGAAATCCCATAGTAAGAAAGACGATTTCTTCTCTACTTTTGTTCAAGTTTGCATGCATAAGATCTAGTTTTATTTTATGACTAAATAAATCTTTTTCATATATAAATATGTAAATTAATGAGATTAATAATTTTAACAAGCGGTATCAAGAACTTTAGGTTGTTTGCATGCAAATCGGTTTATAGTTTTTCCGAGTTATATGATTAACATACAAAACTACTTAATTTGGTTTTATGAAGATAAACCTTAAAATAACCTTGCATGTTAAAAGTTTCTGGTCCTAAGTGATTTTTAGGACATTTTGGTTTGTTTATGGATTTTATTGTTCATTTTATATAATATTGGCATTAAAATGTGATTTTTATGATAAAAATGTCATTTTTGGACGAAAAAAGCTAAACTTCGATTTTTTCAGTGGTTTTTGGATATGTTTTCACATACCTTATCTACTGATGGCCTGTAAATTTTCATAATAAAATGAGTTGTTTTGCTCGAAATATGGATTTTTCAAGTTAAAATCGTATTTAAATGGGTAAATAGGTTAATATGAGTTATATTTCGAATCTGGTCATGGAAATTTAGTATGTTGTCACATGCAATTTTACAAGATGTGTGTAAAATATTTGGCTATAACGAAGTCTTTATGCATGATTTATGAATTTTTGATTAAAAATCACATAAATAGTGACCATAATTAGTAATAATGCTAAAACATACTTCATAACTAAGGAAAAATGTCACATGTTGCGTTTTATCATATATTTCAGATTTAAAAGTGAAAAGTTGATGAAAATATTTTTCTCATATTTTTATGGTCATAATTGTTAAAACCGATAAACCGCAACATTGTTTTTCTCGATAAATCTTCGAAAATTTTAACCTAAGTTTTGAATATTATGAGTGTCATGGTATTTTTCCAGAATTTTCATGAGTTTAAATTTCAAATTTTTAAAATATTTGAAATTTTTATGATTTAATTTGAGGTTTATAGCATAAATTTTGTATTTTTGGGTCCATTTATGAACAATATTCAGAAATCAAGTTTAATTATTGTCAAATGTTATTGGAGACTAATTTTGAGTCCTAAGATGGTTTGGGTAATTAACTTGTACATAAATATGATTTTATGTAATTATTGTGTTTTTAAAAGGTTAAATCACGCAAATTCGTAAAAACCGATTAATATACGATATTGGCTCTTTAAAGGCGATTTAGCATAAAATTTGGCATGTTCATACATATTATAATGCTGCATTTTATTTATGATTGTCATATTTTATTTTTATGTAATTTTTGAATTATGTAATTTTACTTAGTAGGGCCTTAGTTTTTATTGATATTACCCAAAATGTATGGGAATATCGATACGGTTGTAATTATTGTGATCTCGTATCACCGTTTTGTAATTTAATAGATTTATTTTTATTTTAATTACAAATTTATAATAGGAAATTATGTAATTCATTTTGTAATTTAATTATTCCGGAGTACCTTGAAGACGGTGC
Source organism: Silene latifolia (assembly GCF_048544455.1). Taxonomy (NCBI): domain Eukaryota; kingdom Viridiplantae; phylum Streptophyta; class Magnoliopsida; order Caryophyllales; family Caryophyllaceae; genus Silene; species Silene latifolia. Next base: position 52,529,532 of record NC_133532.1, on the reverse strand, counting down.
CATTCGAGAAGGCGATCCATCAAAGAAATTGTTATCTTGAAATGCGTGCTAAGACCGAAGCTCTAGGGACCAAAGGAGTTGGTTTCCGAATTTGTAATAGTTTATTAGATTTACTATTTTAGGAAGGCCATACTAGGATTTTATTTATGCTTTGCATTTTATTTATATGTTGCATGCATCGCTAAATCGCCATAACTAAAACATGCATTATCATTAAATCGAGTTTATCGACCGTGTCAATTACAATTATCGTAGTTCACCGCTTTAGTTCACTTAAAACGTGATAGATAATAAATTGACATGACCTCTCGCTAAAATAAACAATTGAGACTTAGCCTTACCAAAAAGTAGAAACCATGAAAACCTATTTCATGAGGGAGTGCACTCGGCCCTACCGGGGTACAAACCTTGTTACGTAGGGGAAGTGGGTGATAAATGTCTACCCACCGAATTTATAAAGATAAGGGTTGTATTCGGCTTTACCGATGCCCAAGTTGATGTAAATTTGGATCATGGACACATTTATTCGTAATTTGGGTTGAACTCAACGAAAGTATTCTCGACGGTTGCCGGATGTGTTTCGGGCTAAAGATAAATATTAATGTAATTTTATCGACCAAGAGTTCTAAAAGTAGAATCGATTAAAGAGTTAATCCACCGAGTTATATTGAGGAGGGTTGTATTCGGCTTTACCGATGCCCAAGTTAATATGAATTTGGATCTTGGAATCATTTATCATAGTTGGGTAGAGGTCACTATGTAAATGTTTTACTTGTTAAATTATTTACAAGTATTATTATAACTATAAATGTTTTGTTTTCACTATTCCGTTGTCATTTTTGTTCTATTTCTTTACCTCAATCATATACGATATCATTTCGATTTTTGTTCAAATCTCCATTAAAACATCGTAACGAAAGACAAAATTAGAATTTTCTTCTAAAAACCTCGAATTATCCATTGCAAGGATCTCTTGTAAAGAGTATAGATAAGAGTTATTCGTGATTAAAAGGGTTTTTGATTCTTGACTAACATATCTACTTACAATAAATTGTTTCTCATATGCTTAATTGAGTTAAGTATTTTGAAACGTTAAATCATTTTGGTAACTAGATTTGTTGGAAATCAAAATTGACCAAAATACCGCAACCATTTCAATGAAAGTTTTAAGACTAAACGAACGAATGAAGAGTAGTCTTCATGAAATTCAATTTTGCTTCTCTAAGCAAAGACTCATTGAAATGAGTGGGAGCATTCTCTTAAACCGTTAAGAAAAAGATAAGGTTTAAAGAAGTAAAATTAGAATGGAATTGATACAAGGTAATGTTAAAAGTAATGTTATTGAGAATAACGATACTAAACCTATCAATCCCGACCGATAAAGTTTCCATTGTCTTTACCCCAAATTATTGAAGAATCGACAAGTTAGTTGTGGGACATCTAATGGGACCTTCTTCTTTAAAAGTTTATTTGATTGACATAAATTTTGTTAGTACTACTTCGTCAATATTAGAAACCGGTGGTGGTTTTCATCATTGTATTTGATACATTGGATGATTAGAATATGACGACTAGCAACAATGATGTTGAGAGATAGAGTCATTGTGTACTCAATCTAGTTTTTGGGTTTAAAGTTGTATTTAATTATGACTATTAAGTGCATAAACTCTAAATAAGAATATATAAACTTGTTAAGATACAAAAGAGGTTTCACTTTTGTGACCCTATACACCATGATTTGATGTATGGCTAGCCCATTATCAAGGTGAATATATTTTAAACCAAACTAGAATGATACATCATGAAAATGATACAAGACTTAAATTGGTAACCCAAGATTAAACCTTAGATTCTGGAATGATGAACGCAAAGAGTTATCGAGTACTCTTAAAACCATTAGATCTTATGGTATATGCGCATCTTGTATTCAATGCAAGATGTCTCGTACCTTTTGGTTGAAAAGGAGATCGAGGTTGTAAATCATTGATCCAAAATAGGTTGATCATTTTCTTTTACCAACGATTTAAGTTGACGCTAATGTGTTCACTTAATAAGGTAAATAGAGAAATCTTTGAAGAAGTTCAAAGAGTTCAAAGAATCACGATTTAGTCGTGATGGAATTATCAAAGTGAAGACTTTGATATAAGCCAAAGGAGATGTGATATAGTATCACAAATTAATCTCTCTTAGCATGCATTATGGGATAATGTATGGTTGGATAAAGAAATCAAACGCTATTCGATATGATTTGGACTTCAATCAAGTTACTTTGAGTTACTTGATCCTTTTGGGGATTTTATCATTTTGTCTAAATTATTTTTCCACTAAATCTAAAACGAATCATATGAGATATGAAATGGTAGGGTACCATGTTTGTAAGTTTTCAAAAGAAACAAATGCTCATTTTTCCTTACTATAATCACGAGTACAACGGGTTTGTGGCTCGTGAAGCTGTCTTTCTAGAATACAAGTTTATTTCTAGAAGACAGAGTGGGAGAAATTATTCAAGAGCCAGAAAGATTGTTATGTCGCAAGAAACTGGTCTTTCTTGGCTACATGAGACGTTTTGTGGAAGACGTTGTTTCTTCAAAACCTAGGAGGTTAAAGTTATCACTTGTTGAAGATGATGAATTAGTGTTACTTTTAGAAAGTAAAGAGCTTGCAACTTACAAAGAAATTTTTTGATTCAAGTTACTTCTGGAAAGTAATGAATATATGACTTACATGAGAGTGTTTAAGTCACAACTCAATACAAGGCTTAGAGCCATGAAAATCCGAAATAAAAGGCTTGATTAGTGACAAAGGGTTTTGCACTAATAAAGAGAGATTTCAAAGCTTGATTGGTTGCAAAGGGTTTTGCACTAGTTGAAATGCTTAAGTCTATTTGGATCTTCTTAGGGATTGTGTTTCATTATGAGATATATATAGCGAGTGAATCAAAAACCCACTTCTTCAATTAGAAGGAATGTATTTAATACATGTCTTGAGTTTTGTAGATTCTTGACATCCTAAGATAATGTGAAACTTAAGAGAGGGTCTTAAGTAGGACATCAATGAGTTGGAATCAATGTTTTGATCATGTTATAAAACATTTCTCGATAAGTCGAGAAGTGGTGTTTATACATAAAGTTTAGTGGGAGTTACGGAAATTTTAATTAGTCTAATATATGGATGACGTATTGATCATTAGGAATGATTTAAGACTTTGGAGAAATATAGTACATCTTTAATATCCGGATTTATGGAGATAAATCTACATGGTATTAATGTCAAATAAGGAGTCTTATGTTGATAAGATTCATGACTAGTTCAATCGAGTTGAACATATTTGATTGATTCCATTTGCTTCCACTGCCGGATCAATTAAATGAGTAATGATGTATAACACTTCATATACTTTGAGTATGATGAATTGTTTTAAAATCGAATTCAAGTAATAGTTACCAAGTAGCCATATAGATTATCTTTAAGTGCTTGTAGAAGCATTAAGGGTGTAAAGTTAAGTGTTTTTGATGCAATTTTGTGTAAGGGTGTTACACAAATGACAATTGACAATTGAGATTGCGCATGGTTTCTGACAAAACCATAATCAAAACACATTAGGATGGTTAAGATACCATTGTGACTATGTTATTTAAGAAATATATTTTCTAGAATCGTTCTAGGCAATAAAGGACAATGAGAAATATTTACAACGGAAATTGAGTACACTTGCAATCATGGGATGTGCAAGAGGGATGAGTCCTGCACACTGTGAAAACAGTGGAAGCTATTTTATGGCAAGAAAGCCTATGTCTAGATTGGATCTAGACACGTACTCAGAAAGTTTTGTAAATGCAAATGTATACATTACGAAAGGAAAACAAGTATGTAGCAAGGTTGAGCAGGGAGTTGCTAAGACCTACTTACAATGCCTATTCATAGGCTTAATATGATGAGTCATGTCATTTTAATTGAATTGAGATGAACAACTACATACAAGATCAAATTAGATTATAGAATATGAAATAATAATCAGGCATTGACTATTCACATGTGATAATCGCATTTGTCGTTCGAGTTTTACTTTAAAACTCTTTTATTATACTTTGTTACATCCAAACGGGTTGTATGACGATATTGAACCCCGTTAAAGTGAACCCGGATTAACATAGTATTCGCCCATAGTCACTTGTATGAGGTGACGTCTCGAAGTGACTAGAATTTGATGCGATTGATGGCAAGTTCAGTGCCATACAGTCATGTGAGATGACTAGTCGATCACATAAGCAGACTGTTAGGAACACTTTGTCGGGCAGTGACCGCTTATAGAGTTTTGGCAAATTTATATAGCCTGGTCGTGGCGAGAGCTACTATAGTATTCTAATGAGTCGATTCTTTTGACTAAAGACTGTTTGCCTAAGACGGCACAGATTCAGATTAGCTTTGATTTATGTTACTACGACCTTCGTAAATGGGGTAAAATGGGCATATTTTGGGTTATGATGGCTGTGGCTAGTTGAAGGGGATAGTGTGATAGGAATTGTCCACCCCCTTATCAGGGTTAAAACAATATCTCAGGGCCACTCGAGGAGTAATGAACTGGAAATGCGTGGCCACGCTCGGAAAGTATCTATGGTAGATAACTCCGGTCAATCAGTTCTTCTCCAGATCGAGGAAACCACTCTCGATATGATCACTTGCAAGTACGACCTGAAAGACACCTTGCATTGAGTGGGAGATAGTAATAGGACAAGAGAATTGGTGACGCACACTTGTCGAGGACAAGTGGGAGATTGTTGGAATATGTGTCCTCCGACAATAATGCGATCACAATTGTCGATCATATTGATCACATATTTAAATCTCATAACAAGAATACGAAAGGGATGATACATTACATATATAGTCAACTGGTCCACACATATCGGTAATGATTGGTGGCTAGAATTTGACATTCGTCGATGCGACGGTGGTGATCGATTGATCCTTGAGGTCACACCTAAAGGACGATTCCCTTAATTGAAAAAGGTTAATTAATTGTATGTCGATACAGATTAATTAATTCCTTAAAATTGAACAAATTATTATCATAAGAGAGAAAATGACATCTTAATATAATGTGATTAAATAAGATTTTATTTAGTAATTTAAGAAGTTATATTACTAAAATTAATCGGTGTTTGCGAAACACGCGAGATGAGAATGATAAGTTAGTTATAATTACAAGATGTTGTGAATTATACTAACTAGTATTTAAATGACCATTTTATGTGAAAGTAATTTTTAATTACTAGTCAATTTGTTAAATGTGATTTATTTAATTTGTAAATGATATTTAATTTGTTAAATATGCATTTTAAATTAAAACATGACATAAGACATGTCACATGTCACATGACATACAATTGTACAATTGACAAAAATAAAATGGACTCCATATTACACATGATAACCGAAAATTGGTGGGCAATTTTAGAAGTTTTTGTCTTATTCATTTGTCTTATTCATTTGTCTATGACATTTGATAGTGACTTGACCATGACAAAGGCTTACACTTATTAGTCTTGTGAAGACAAAAAAGGAAAAAGAAAAAGGGTCCTATAACCCCTCTACCCACCGGTTTTTGACATGGGACAATTGAGAAATTTTTCTCAATTTTTCATTCTTTCATGTTTTTATGAAAATACACAACACTCTCTCTCTTGTTCTTCATAAAAATTATTTTTATGAATCTAATTGTACAAATCAATCACTAATAATACTAATAGTAGTATATGAGTATTAGTAATCGATTTTAAGGTAAACCACATTACAAATATCTAGTACATATTATTTTGTGAGATTTTGGGATAGTCTTGGGTGCTACTTATTGGAGGGCTTCTATTTTGAAGTCATGGATGATCATCCTAATGTATTTTTAGCTCAATATCAAGTGAGAAGGAGATCTCATTTGTGCCCATATATCCGAAATCACATAGTAAGAAAGACAATTTCTTCTCTACTTTTGTTCAAGTTTGCATGCATAAGATCTAGTTTTATTTTATGACTAAATAAATCTTTTTCATATATGAATATGTAAATTAATGATATTAATAATTCTAACACCCATATCTGCAGATGATGTTGTTTTGGATGAACTTGGCCACTTGTTTGGCGGTCAAGACTGCATATGAGTGTGCTTCCACCCATTTGGTGAAGTAGTCGATGGCGACGAGGACGAAGCAATTCCCCTTGGTGCTTATCGGGTTGACTTTCCCGATGATGTCGATGCCCTAGGTTGAGAAAGGCCAGGGTTATGTCATGGTGTATAAAAGGGATGGTGGTATGTGTTGTATGTTGGCAAAGATTTGGCAATTGTGTTACTATTTGACGTAGTTACGGCAATCAGCTTCCATGGTGGTCCAGTAGTAGCCTAGCCGCATGATATTTCGGGTCAACATCATTGCGCTCATGTGGGGGCTACATTCTCCGTCGTGGACCTCTCTCATGAAATTTTTGGCTTTCTGATGGTCAATGCAAAGGAGGAGAATCCCGTGGGGTGTTCTTTTATATAATTTGTCTTGGTTTATCACGAATTGTGATGCAAGTAAATGGATGGCTCTTTGTCCTCTTGGATCAGAGTTAGGAGGGAATTCATTTTTGGTTTTGTAGTTAAGGATGGCTTGGTACCAGGGTTCGTCATGGCTTTCCGCGTCGTTATTGATGGCACAGATGTGAGCTGGTTCGCTCCTTATCTCGACACATAGAGGCATCTATTTCATGTCTTCAGGTATATTGACGAGCGCGGCAAGTTTTGCTAGGGCATCAGCAAATTGATTTTCCTCTCGTGGCAAGTGGAAGTAGTCGACTTGGTCGAAGAACTCGGCCTCTTGATTGATTTTTGCTCGGTAGGGAGCTAAGCTGTCACTTCGGATTTTCCATGATCCAGACACCTGATTGATGATGAGTGAGGAATCACCGTGGACCCTCAGTCTCTTGATGCCAAGTGTTATGGCTGCTTGTAGGCCGATGAGGCATGCTTTATATTCGGCGGCATTGTTGGTGACCGCGAAGTCTAGCTTGACCGAGATCAGAACATGTTCTCCCTCTGGTGATATTAGAAGGTTTCCTACCCCTAAGTTTCTAAGATTAGATGCACCATCGAAGTATAGGTCCCATGCGTCGGTGTCGGCACAAAGGATGTCCTCGTCAGGAAGTGACCATGTCTCGATCGTCGGATCCTCGTTGACGGGATTCTTCGCCAGGAAATCGGCGACTGCCCTTCCTTTGATAACCTTGAGGGGTACGAACTTGAGATCAAACTCGGACAACATGAGTGTCCACCTAGACAGCCTTCCCTTTAGTACGGGTTTTTCAAAGATGTATTTGACCGGGTCCATCTTGGAGTAGATGTGGACCGTGTAGCTGAGCATGTAATGTAGCAGATTCTTTGTTGACCATACTAAGGCAAGGCATGTCTTTTTCAGTTGGGTGTACCTCGTCTCATACTCGATGAACTTCTTGCCGATGTAGTAGATGGCTCGTTCTTCACCGTCGACTGTTTGTGCTAGCATTGCTCCCATGGCTGTGTCGGTGACAGTTAGGTACATAGATAAAGGAATCCCATGTTGCAGTGACATGAGGACAAGAGGTTTGGATAGGATTTCCTTTATCCTGTCGAAGGCCTTTTGACAGTCGTTGTACCAATCGGTGTGATCGGAGGCGCGAAGTTTCTTGAATATTGGTTTACAAATCATGGCGAGATTGGCTATGAAGCGGCTGATGTATTGAACCTGACCGAGAAATCCCCGAATCTCCTTCTCGTTCTTAGGTCGATGCATTTGCTGAAGGGCTTTGATTTTGGTTGGATCAATCTCAATGCCTCTTTTGCTGACGACATGTCCCAGGAGTTTTTCGGAGGTGACCCCGAATGCACATTTCTGAGGATTCAGTCTCATGTTATATTTCCGCAGACGAGCGAAGAATTTCCGGAGGGCGTTAATGTGGCCGTCCCATTCTCTTGACTTGACAATCATAGACATATACCTCTACCTCCTTGTGCATAATATCATGTAGGAGAGTGGTAGCGGTTCTTTGATAGGTTGCTCCGGCATTGATGAGATCGAAAGGCATGACCGTGTAGCAATATGTACCCCCACTGCATAGTGAATGCAGTCTTGTGCATGTCTTTCTCAGCCATTTTGATCTGGTTGTACCCAGCATACCCGTCCATGAATGATAAGAGGGCGTGCTCGGCGGTGTTGTCCACCAGAATGTCAACATGTGGCAAAGGGAAGTCGTCCTTTGGACTCGCCTTGTTCAGATCCCTGAAGTCGACGCAAACCCGAATTCTTCCGTCTTTCTTCAGTATGAGAACAATGTTGGCCACCTAGTCAGAATACTCAGACACTTTGATGAAATCGGCCTTTAACTGTTTATCCACTTCTTCTTTGATTTTCAGGGCCCACTCCGGGCGCATTCGGCGCAGCTTTTGCTTCGGGGGTTTTGCTCCGGGTTTAATGGGTATCTGGTGTTCTGCAATTTCCATGTCAATCCCAGGCATATCTCTGTAGGACCAGGCGAAGACGTCCTTGTATTCGTGTAGGAGGTCAATGAATTGTCGTCTTTCCGAGGGGTCAAGGGTTGTCCCTATCCTAAGTTCTTGAGGTGTGTTGTTGGTTCCTACGCTAATAGGTTTGGTCTCCTCAATCATGGGGGTCCTGGTTTCTCATTTGGGGGTCCTGGTTTCCCCTCAAGTCAAATTCCTCATAGTCATTCAGAATAGCATTGCACTAAAATTGAGACGAGTCATCAGCAAACTTAGCGTTCATTAAGTTAACTCGTGCGAAAAGCTCGGAGAGGACAGACATCTCATGGTCAGTCAGAGGCGACACAGAAGAGGAGGTGGCCCCTGGAACAGGCTCCAGGTTGTCACCTTCCATGGGGGTGGGGACGACCCTAGTTGATTAAGCCTCTGAAGCAGCCACGACTTTGTGATAAAACAGTGGGAATGGGACCTTGACTGGGACATCAGGAATGCTATAAAATAAGACAGACTCTGACTCCGACTCAGACTCAGATTCTCCTTCACTTCCCTCTTTGAACATAGGGCCTTCTCCGGTTGTGATCTTGAGAACGCGGCCTTGGCGATCGGTCCACTTGACAGTTTTCCTCCAGCCTTTTGTAGCCTTCTCCGGGCCAGTATCGGAGATCAAGGTGGTGGGGTCAAACTGGTTGTCCTTCAAAGCAATGTTGATGATGTCCTCATAGTCGAGGTGCTTGATGTTATCCTCTCCGAAGAGGAGAGTGACAGCTTGTCCGTCGAGGCAGGTCTCACCCCTTCCAACCTTTCGGTCTAGGTCAAGGCTTACCTAAATTAAAAGGCTAATTGCTTCGAATCAACTAGCAGGATACAGTTAAGGCAGCGATTAACAACAAAGACTAAAACAACAACGACGAATCTAATAACCTAATTAGTAATTAACATTATTCCATTGAATCACCTAATCCTAGCAGAGATATTAGCTAGACATAAATAAAAGAGTAAGAACAAGGGAAGGGAGAATAATAAACATTAAATAAATTAAAGAGAAGAGGGAAAGAAAGAATTACAGAAATAGATCTGGAATTAATAGAGGAATAAAGTAGCAACAGTAAAAGTAACGTATGTGGTAAAAACCGATAGGAGAAGCCCCCTTTAACATGAAGTCCTAACTTCCTATTTATAAGAAAATAGGATTTATTTGACCTAATGACGGAATAAAACTAAAAAGACCAAGCCCATAAGAGAATCCACTCGATCGAGTGATTTAAAACCACTCGATCGAGTAAACTAAAGCATAAACCACTCGATCGAGTAGAAAATCTACTCGATCGAGTAAATTCTAAAATGCAACTACTTGATCGAGTAGAAAAAGGACTCGATTGAACATAATTGTACTTGATCGAGTACTTTCCAGCAACAATTTCCTGCTTTGCGCACTGAACTTCAAACGGCTGCCATTTCTTCGTTACTTGGGAAAATAGGGCGATTCCGGTGGCATTGGAAAGCTAAGAGGACAAACTTTCATCTCCAATTGGAATCACCTGAATATATCTTGTACAACTAGAGATATGGCTTTCCAAAGTAGGCACTAGCAATTTGAAGTTCTTCCTTTGCTCGCCTAGCTATCTTACTTCTTTGCGCATCACAAAATAGCTACATTCCCGCTCCAAATTCACTCTTCCTCCAAATGCATGCTAAACGGACGGTAAAAGGCTTGATTTCACTACTTTCTGGTTCATTCCTGCAAATAAGACAAAACAAACCAAAGTAGCATATTCGAGACATTTCGTAGCATAAAAGTACGATAATAGCATAGAAATACGTGCATAAAAAGGCCTAAAAGGACTATATAAAATGCACGTATCAGGTCCACTTGACAGTTTTCCTCCAGCCTTTTGTAGCCTTCTCCGGGCCAGTATCGGAGATCAAGGTGGTGGGGTCAAACTGGTTGTCCTTCAAAGCAATGTTGATGATGTCCTCATAGTCGAGGTGCTTGATGTTATCCTCTCCGAAGAGGAGAGTGACAGCTTGTCCGTCGAGGCATGAGGACGATTTAGACTCGGTTAATGCAGCTTCAGCGTTGTTGGGGATGAAGTGTTAGTTATTTAGACCAAATTAATACTCATCTTATGATATTAAAATTACAAATTAATTTAAAGTGGTCTAAATCTACATGCATGCAAACAAAAGTATAAAAGATGGTATTAAACCATCTTAAGACAAAAGTTTCTTACATTGTATAAGGCAAGTAAGGGCACTACAAAGGTCTCCTACCTTTGTAGTTCTTGAGCTATATGAATGTGGATGATCCTCCAAATACACCAAAATTACCAAAATAGGTAATCTCCTAAGGTGACACCCAAGATAAGCCCAAAATACTACTAAAATTAATAACTAGTTAATAGTAGTAGTAACTTTTTAATATGTATATTTGATGTACTAATTAATATTATTACCTTGATAATATTATTAGTTTACTTTTATATGTGTTTATTGTAAAAGGATGAACAAAATAAGAAGAAAAATATGGTCTTTTGATGGTGTATATGAACCATCCACAACAAGCACACAAAGACCAATTTTTCTTCAAATTTCCAACCTTAGAAATGATGGAATGACTTAGGTATATATAGGCATGCAAATGTATACAATTCACATACAAATGATAGTGGAAAATGCCTACCTTTTCCACTCACAATGAGTGTATTAGTAGTGTATAAAAATCTGTCCAAATGGTTCCCTTCGGGTCCATTTCAATTTTCGACATTTGCCCCACAAATGCTTATAAGTCTTATATTTAATTATCTGACATAATTAAATATTAATTTGATTATTTAACACTTAAATAATATAAATTAACTACCAATGACTACTTAACTATTAAGTAATCATAAGACCATTTTATCAACATACAATGTGTCAATATTAACCCATTTAGCTAATTTTACAACCTCTTGTAAAATTTAATAGCTAATTAATTCCACCTCAAAACATATACACATATCGTATAAAATTAATTAATTAACAATTAATTAATAAATTCTAATAAATTTATTATTTAAATATCACATAATTAAATAACAAATCTCCTTGTCCCGAGTTCGTAACCCGTCATCAAATAATACATTTACGTGACTAATTAAAAGTCAAATAATATAAGGAATTAATTATCTCGTATCTCATACAAACAATTAATTTATTCTATTTAGGCGTCATCCTATAGGTGTGACCTAAAGGGATCAGCTGATCACCGCCGTCACACGACAGTAATGTTAAACTCTAGTCAGCCAATCATTACCGATTAACGATGACCAGCTGACAAATAAATAAATAAATCCCTGATATTCCTTTTACGAGATTTATTATGTAAACGCACTTATTGTGGAGGACACTAGTCCAACATGAAGTAGCAGTCCTGGAAGACTTCTACACCTGGTTACCTGACCTTGGTCACAGAGTCATAGATCGGCTCAGGAAAGCCATGGTAGAGCTCAGACTCTCCCTCGGGGACAAAGTATCCATTGAGGGTCGAATGATATGGACAGAGGATAACTCTGTGCTTCTTGCGCTTCCGAATTAGGAGGTTCATCTCCTGGATATCTTCACTGTTAGGTTCATATCCCAGCCCGAAGGGGATGTTGGGGACCTTAGCCTGTTTCAAGGGAGGTAAGGTGCTCTTTAGCGTATTGAGGAGTAAACCTGGGAAGTAACCCTGGCGCATCAGAATGTGGTTGACTGTGAGGTTGGCAAACAGGTCACAACCAGAGGGTGTTGATTCATCAATTAGGGCATTCACAGCTTGAAATCCCCACATCTCGTTGTCGTCCTCCTCGATGGCTTGGGAGGCTATTCCCTTTTTCATCACGGCTTTAATCGGGAAAGCAGGAATCGTGATCGTTTTCCCGTTGAAGGGGACCTTGATTTTCTGATGGAGGGTTGAAGTAATTGCCCTGACAGCGTGGATCGAGGGACATCCCAGAAGCATGTTGAAGGAGGCAACGATGTCGACTACCTGAAAACTGGTTTGCCTTTCCAGTGGTCCGGTTGCGACGGTTAGAGTGATAAGCCCATGCGACCTTACGACGAGTGCCGTCATAAGCGCGTACTCCTTGATTGGTTGGGACCAAATCAGCTTCCTTGATACCCAATTTATGAGTTGTTTTGAGGGGAATGACATTTATCGCGGATCCGTCATCCACGAGAACTATAGGCACATTCTTTTTGAGGCACTATACAATGATGTATAGGGCCAGGTTATGGTTGGCACCGAAGGGAGGGATATCTTCATCAGAGAATATGATCGGGTTGCTCAGGTCGGGGACATCCCTTATCATGTGTGCTACTACTTCTTTGGGGGAGGAGCTAGAGGGCACAGTCAGTTTTCCCAAGGCTTGTAGTAGAGCTTGCCGATGTTCGAAGGATGTAGCAATCAGTTGCCAAATCGAAATTTCGGCTCTTGCTTTCTGCAGTTGTTTGAGGATCGAATTCTCGGGAGCCTTTGGTTGAGTGTCCATGTTGGGTACAACATGGTCATTCGTTGTTGGAACGACCGTTGAATTGTTCGGGTTTTAATAGGGGCGTCCGGACCGGGTAAGATGACCGATCTCTTCTGTATGTTTCTGTTTTCCTGGGACTATATAGATATCCTTAGCATCATCTCTCCAGATACCATTGACTTCGAGATCTCGAGGATACCTTGGAGGAGTATTCCTCGGTGGGCAGTTTTTGTGATGGAAATTTTTCTGAGGTTGATTATTGTGGGGGTGATTATTACGGGGGTGATTATTGTGAGGTGCATGCCAGAATGGTCGTGGGAGCAATCCTTCCTGGTGAGGGTAGTTTTGGATGCTTGGAGGACCCTCCCTCGGGCGTGGTGTTGGAGGATTTAAAATCAATCGGTGGTAAGCGTCGTCAAGTTGGGTAATCCTTTCGGAGAGACTGCCTATAGCCTCCTCAACCTGTTGGAACATGGCAAGCATAGTTGCGGCATTGAACACAAATACTCTGTCCGAGGCATCCTTCTCCAAGGCATTCACCTCGTCATCAATTGGCGGGAAGAGGTGTGAGCAGTCTAAGTTTGGCTCATCATCGGAGATAGCATGGATTCCCAGTGGGTTCGGCTTGTTGTTTGATTTTGTTGGTGGAGGCAAAGGCAAGTCCCCTTTCTCGATCATGTCATGAATGATGTTTTTGAGCTTGAAACAGGTTTCCGTGTCATGACCTTTCCCTTGATGGTATTGAAAGTAGGCATTAGGGTTCCAGAAGCGGGATTTCTTAGCATCGGATGGATCTGGGGTGGATCCTATCGGTTGTAATTTCCCTTGGTCCATAAGCCTTTTCAGGGCGCTTGCATAAGTTTAACCTATGTTAGTGAACACTCTTTGAGGGCGTTCAGCTCTCTTGGCGGTTGGATCGAGGAGGTTGACCTCGTCAATTTTGTTCGTTTGACCATAAGGGCGAGAATCGGTTGATGTGGATCCCTGGTAGCCTCTACCGGCAGTTTTGGCTACACCACCCTTTCGGAGGCCGTCTTCAATACATGTCCCAAGGACGTGTAGATCCTGGAAGGTCTTAATGTTTTGGTACCTCAGTCAGTTGGCATATACCGGGCGGAGATTGTTGACAAACTTTTCCACCAAGGTTAACTCACTCGGCTTGCTGACCAACTGAGTGCTTACTCTCTTCCAACGGGTCAAGAATTCAGTGAATCCCTCCTTATCATTTTGGCTTAGGACCTCAAGAGTATGGGTATTGGCTTGGATTTCGACATTATCAGCATATTGCTTAGCAAATTCAACTGCAACCTCATCCCAGGTAGTGAGTTTCTTCGGGTCAAGGGAGTAGTACCATTGGCGAGGGATCGGTTCCAAGGGTGATGGAAAGATCCGGGTGAAAAGTTCCTGTTTAACCTCTTTTAAGGCCATGTAGTCCTTGAAGGCTCGAATGTGATTGAGCGGGTCTTCCACTCCGTTGAATTTGGGCACATCAGTCAGGGTAAAATTGTCAAGTAGTTGATCCCCAACGGGTTCAAATATTCGATTGTTTTCACGGTAGATGTTGTTACCCCGGGCTAGGAGTTGTTCTTCGAGGAGCTTGAGCCTTTTCTCAGTTTCAGATAAGGGCGGAGTGTTGTGCTCTCCAGTGTCCTAGTTTTCCAGGGTGTCGATACGGGTCTCAACACGGTCTAGAGTGACCTTAAGAGCAGTGAGTAGGCTGGCTAGCTGAGCAGTTGTGACATCTTTGTTGTCGTTGTTGTTGGACAAAGTTAAAGACGGGGCCATGGTTCTGAGGCAGAGAAACGACTCACATTACAACTCAATCCGACATGGTTCAAAGACTGAACGCAGACAACACAAAGGACGGAACAAAGATCAGACTCAAAAAAGCCGAGGATGACTGTGTGTGGTACCTCAGTGCTGACTCGATTTATAACGTGACGGTGTTGACCGGACTTCGGCTCGTGTCCAGCGTGGTGGCGTGACGCCGTTGGACGAGTCTCGTGGTGAGACGGCTCATAATTAAAGACACATAAGTACGTTTGCTTCAACTCGATAGACACGAGGCGGAATTGGAATGGTGGACTGAAGTTTTTCGGAAATGGAGATTTTCAAAAAGATTCGTTTGTCGCTTGATGCACGGCTTCCGAAGATATGGATCTCCACAAGTTGGTCAGTTGAAAGGTTGTCTTAATTTTGTTTGCGAAAGACGGTTTGAGTTTGAGTCGGCTCGGAAAACAATGTACTATTTCCAGAGACGGTTTTTGAAATTCAAAATTGTATGTTTTGAAAATCGAGTTTGAAATGTTTGAAAAGGTCTCGGGGACGGTGTATGGTCCTCGGGATCTCGAAAGTGTCTCGAGCAAAGGGTGTGTGCTTTTCTCGGGTTTTGAAAGAGCCATTGTCAGAGCGAAACGGGTTAAAATCCGTGTCTAGACGCGGCGATTATAACGGCGTAAAAAGGTGTTTTGAAATGGTTGTAAAAATCGAGTTTTAAAATCGTCAATACGACGGTCTAGAAAGGTGTGTTGAAATGGTTAAAAAAACCGGGGTTGAAAATCGTCATTACGACGGCCTAGAAAGGCGTGTTTAAATTGTTATAAAAAACCGGGTTTGAAAATCGTCATTACGACGGCCTAGAAAGGTGTGTTGAAATGGTTATAAAAAACTGGGTTTGAAAATCGTCATTACGACGGCCTAGAAAGGCATGTTGAAATAGTTATAAAAAACCGGGTTTGAAAATCGTCATTACGACGGCCTAGAAAGGCGTGTTAAAAAGCGACGGTCGGCGAAAGACCGAGGTTTGAAATGGCCATTATAACGGCGCAAAAAGGTGTTTTTGAAAGTTTGAAAATGACACGGAAGTACTTATGATCACATAGCACATAAGCACTCGCAGTTTCATTATATTATGCATAATGCTGACACGGGTTTTGGCTTAAAGGGTGGGTTACACACCAAGCAATCAAACCCCGATTTGCGAGAGGGATACCAATCCAAACAAAATGTGTAAGGAGGGTGCCCTAGCCTTGTGCTCGAAAGTGATGAAAGCTCTTCGACGAAACAGAAATGTGTATCGTCAATGTTATGCTTGACTCAATCGGGATTCGAAACGCGGGGATGAGAAAACTCACGCCGACGAGACGAGCCAATTAGTCGAAAAGGGTTAGGTTATGAGCCCGGACAAGGAACCCGATCGTGACCGTAATATCAATTAATGCATTCCAACCAAGACCTCGTTCGAGTCTCACCATCTAGGGATCACAAAGACATAAGTGTCCTAGTTATCCCCAGCGGATTCGCCAATCTGTGGACATGGGCCCACCTGTACGCCCAGCCGATCAGGGGACATACAATGGTCTTTTGGAAGCCACGCTCGGCGGCGTAAAAAATGATTTCGACCGGATCGTTTTAGATCGGTCGGCTTCGTCTCGGCAAGGGTCTCGAAACGATAAGAGATGTTCGGAGTCGCCATCAAGCATTTGCGGGTTACTTGGAACCCATTCGAATCCACTTTATACCTCGGTCAAACGAAGAACAAAGCAGTGTTTGACATAGGTACTAAAGATAAGGAATCGTCCCTCTTTAGCATCCTATCTCTAAAATGACTCTCGTACGCCCTGGATAAGGTCGCCACTATCCAAATTTTCTGAGTAAGAGGTGAAGGTATGTATTGGGAAGCCCTTTAATCAGACAACCAATCCCGCCCGCGGTAGCGGCCTCTACTGATCGATCTTGGTTGGTTGAATGCAAAAGTTGATAAAACGGGTAAATGCATGAATGCGCATCCACTAATTTAAACCTAACATGTGAGAGCTTTCTATGTCGGTTGATTTAATCCAAGTATCAAGTATAAGATGTCGAGTCGGATTTATGGTTGATTTACATGCAAGACGAAAATTAAACATCCACTTACCAAGTTAGGTTTATGGTACATAACGTGATCCATTTGTCTTAGTAAGGTATTTTGCAAATACGGTTTTAAATGAGCAATATAGTCATCTGATCCGTCCTATATCCGGGTTAGCCGGAATCGGGTTCGTCCTAGACTAATGCTGGAAAGGGAACAGACCCTTCATCAGGCAGCCAGAAGAGGTGCGAGCCTATTGGCAATGCAAGAGGGTCGCCCCTGGTTTGAAAACAGAAAAAGGAATGGCCTGTTTAGGCGCGGGTCAGTCAACTATGGAGAACGCGTTCTGACCATTGAAAAACGTTTGTAAAACGTGTTGAAAAATTGGTATTTGAACCCGTTTTGGTTTGAAAAGGCCGTGTAGGCCGCTTTGTGTTGATTTGAAGAACGAGAATTGAATACTCGTCATTGTTTTAGCGATATTCGATGTCGGGTTCGACTTTGCAAGCTTGTCATGAATAGTTTTGAAAATGATTATGAACTAATTGTTTTGAGTTCATTTGAATATAATTAGTCGACATTCATCATGGTACTCGGGTTAAAATCCGACATGGTATATGGAACCAAGGATGACTTTGTGTTGGTGACTAATACATTTATTTTAAAAATATAAAGAAATGATGAAAGGCTTTAAAATACCTTCCAAAATGTAAAGGAAGGAAATAAAAGGCTTTAAAATACCTTTTAAATGTGATTAACCAAATATTATCACCGAAACACGGATTAAACCGTCATGGTATTAGGAACCAAGGGTGAAAATTGTTATATGGTTAAAACTTGTGAAAAATGGTTTGAAATACTTGAAATGGTAAAAACCATTTACAAATATGAAAATAAAGGAGATGAAGAGACCAAACACGGTTTGGACTTAAGGCTGGGCAGGGTCCTTTAGGCGCGAGCCTATCTACTACGTAAGTAGCCTCTACCTCAACCAAAAGTCCGGTTTTGGTTTATTCTTCCCATGTTTTGGACCATGTTATGCATGATTTAGCATGTTATAGTCATAAAACAAATGAAAACATGATAAAAGAAGATTTTTACACCGTCATACTTACATGCTAGGCTTATGGCGAGAAATCGACGTGAGTGTATCAACTCGTTTGGTCGGAAAACTCGGTTTAAAACCGTTTTGGTAAGTAATAGAGTGGTTTGTTAAGTTTAGTGATGGTGTAGTGGTCGAGATGGTCGGTCAAGTGATTTAATGCACGATGACGGTACCAAACAATGTGTAAGGCTTGTGTTTACGATCGTAGGTCGTAAACACGTGTCGGATTGTGACTTAGGAAGTCGAGTCGACAATTTTAAGGGAGAGGAATCTAACCCAAATTATTGAAGAATCGACAAGTTACTTGTGGGACATCTAATGGGACCTTCTTCTTTAAAAGTTTATTTGATTGACATAAATTTTGCTAGTACTACTTCGTCAATATTAGAAACAGGTGGTGGTTTTCATCATTGTATTTGATACATTGGATGATTAGAATATGACGACTAGCAACAATGATGTTGAGAGATAGAGTCATTGTGTACTCAATCTAGTTTTTTGGTTTAAAGTTGTATTTAATTATGACTATTAAGTGCATAAACTATAAAAAAGAATATATAAACTTGTTAAGATACAAAAGAGGTTTCACTTTTGTGACCCTATACACCATGATTTGATGTATGGCTAGCCCATTATCAAGGTGAATATATTTTAAAGCAAACTAGAATGATACATCATGAAGATGATACAAGACTCAAATTGGTAACCCAAGATTAAACCTTAGATTCTGGAATGATGAACGCAAAGAGTTATCGAGTACTCTTTAAACCATTAGATCTTATGGTATATGCGCATCTTGTATTCAAAGCAAAATGTCTCGTGCCTTTTGGTTGAAAAGGAGATCGAGGTTGTAAATCATTGATCCAAAATAGGTTGATTATTTTCTTTTACCGACGATTTAAGTTGACGCTAATGTGTTCACTTAATAAGGTAAATAGAGAAATCTTTGACGAAGTTCAAAGAGTTCAAAGAATCACGATTTAGTCGTGATGGGATTATCAAAGTGAAGACTTTGATATAAGCCAAAGGAAATATGATATAGTATCACAAATTAATCTCTCTTAGCACGCATTATGGGATAATGTGTGGTTGGATAAAGAAATCAAACGCTATTCGATATGATTTGGACTTCAATCAAGTTATTTTGAGTTACTTGATCCTTTTGGGGATTTTATCATTTTGTCTAAATTATTTTTCCACTAAATCTAAAACGAATCATATGAGATATGAAATGGTAGGGTACCATGTTTATAAGTTTTCAAAAGAAACAAATGCTCATTTTTCCTTACTATAATCACGAGTACAACGGGTTTGTGGCTCGTGAAGCTGTCTTTCTAGAATACAAGTTTATTTCTAGAAGACAGAGTGGGAGAAATTATTCAAGAGCCACAAAGAATGTTATGTCGCAAGAAACTGGTCTTTCTTGGCTACATGAGACGTTTTATGGAAGACGTTGTTTCTTCAAAACCTAGGAGGTTAAAGTCATCACTTGTTGAAGATGATGAATTAGTGTTACTTTTAGAAAGTAAAGAGCTTGCAACTTACAAAGAAATTGTTTGATTCAAGTTACTTCTGGAAAGTAATGAATATATGACTTACATAAGAGTGTTTAAGTCACAACTCAATACAAGGCTTCGAGCCATGAAAATCCGAAATAAAAGGCTTGATTAGTGACAAAGGGTTTTGCAATAATAAAGAGAGATTTCAAAGCTTGATTGGTTGCAAAGGGTTTTGCACTAGTTGAAATGCTTAAGTCTATTTGGATCTTCTTAGGGATTGTGTTTCATTATGAGATATATATAGCGAGTGAATCTAAAACCCACTTCTTCAACTAGAAGGAATGTATTCAATACATGTCTTGAGTTTTGTAGATTCTTGTCATCCTAAGATAATGTGAAACTTAAGAGAGGGTCTTAAGTAGGACATCAATGAGTTGGAATAAATGTTTTGATCATGTTATAAAACATTTCTCGATAAGTCGAGAAGTTGTGTTTATACATAAAGTTTAGTGGGAGTTACGGAAATTTTAATTAGTCTAATATATGGATGACGCATTGATCATTAGGAATGATTTAAGACTTTGGAGAAATATAGTACATCTTTAATATCCGAATTTATGGAGATAAATCTACATGGTATTAATGTCAAATAAGGAGTCTTATGTTGATAAGATTCATGACTAGTTCAATCGAGTTGAACATATTTGATTGATTCCATTTGCTTCCGCTGCCGGATCAATTAAATGAGTAATGATGTATAACACTTCATATACTTTGAGTATAATGAATTGTTTTAAAATCAAATTCAAGTAATAGTTACCAAGTAGCCATATAGATTATCTTTAAGTGCTTGTAGAAGCATTAAGGGTGTAAAGTTAAGTGTTTTTGATGCAATTTTGTGTAAGGGTGTTACACAAATGACAATTGACAATTGAGATTGCGCATGGTTTCTGACAAAACCATAATCAAAACACATTAGGATAGTTAAGATACCATTGTGACTATGTTATTTAAGAAATAGATTTTCTAGAATCGTTCTAGGCAATAAAGGACAATGAGAAATATTTACAACGAAAATTGAGTACACTTGCAATCATGGGATGTGCAAGAGGGATGAGTCCTGCACACTGTGAAAACAGTGGGAGCTATTTTAAGGCAAAAAAGCCTATGTCTAGATTGGATCTAGACACGTACTCAGAAAGTTTTATAAATGCAAATGTATACATTACGAAAGGAAAACAAGTATGTAGCAAGGTTGAGCTGGGAGTTTCTAAGACCTACTTACAATGCCTATTCATAGGCTTAACATGATGAGTCATGTCATTTCAATTGGATTGAGATGAACAACTACATACAAGATCAAATTAGATTATAGAATATGAAATAATAATCAGGCATTGACTATTCATATGTGATAATCGCATTTGTCGTTCGAGTTTTACTTTAAAACTCTTATATTATACTTTGTTACATCCAAACGGGTTGTATGACGATATTGAACCCCGTTAAAGTGAACCCGGATTAACATAGTATTCGCCCATAGTCACTTGTATAAGGTGACGTCTCGAAGTGACTAGAATGTGATGCGATTAATGGCAAGTTCAGTGCCATACAGTCATGTGAGATGACTAGTCGATCACATAGGCAGACTGTTAGGAACACTTTGTCGGGCAGTGACCGCTTATAGAGTTCTGGCAAATTTATATAGCCTGGTCGTGGCGAGAGCTACTATAGTAATCTAATGAGTCGATTCTTTTAACTAAAGACTGTTCGCCTAAGATGGCACAATTTCTGATTAGCTTTGATTTATGTTACTACGACCTTCGTAAATGGGGTAAAATGGGCATATTTTGAGTTATGATAGCTGTGGCTAGTCGAAGGGGATAGTGCGATAGGAATTGTCCACCCCCTTGTCAGGGTTAAAACAATATCTCAGGGCCACTCAAGGAGTAATGAACTGGAAATTCGTGGCCACGCTTGGAAGGTATCTATGGTAGATAACTCCGGTCAATCAGTTATTCTCCAGATCGAGGAAACCACTCTCGATATGATCACTTGCAAGTACGACCTGAAAGACACCTTGCATTGAGTGGGAGATAGTAATAGGACAAGAGAATTGGTGACGCACACTTGTCGAGGACAAGTGGGAGATTGTTGGAATATGTGTCCTCCGACAATAATGCGATCACAATTGTCGATCATATTGATCACATATTTAAATCTCATAACAAGAATACGAAAGGGATGATACATTACATATATAGTCAACTGGTCCACACATATCGGTAATGATTGGCTGGCTAGAATTTGACATTACTGTCGTGCGACGGTGGTGATCAATTGATCCCTTGAGGTCACACCTAAAGGACGATTCCCTTAATTGAAAAAGGTTAATTAATTGTATGTCGATACAGATTAATTAATTCCTTAAAATTGAACAAATTATTATCATAAGAGAGAAAATGACATCTTATTATAATGTGATTAAATAAGATTTTATTTAGTAATTTAAGAAGTTATATTACTAAAATTAATCGGTGTTTGCGAAACACGCGAGATGAGAATGATAAGTTAGTTATAATTACAAGATGTTGTGAATTATACTAACTAGTATTTAAATGACCACTTTATGTGAAAGTAATTT
This sequence comes from Silene latifolia, assembly GCF_048544455.1. Lineage (NCBI taxonomy): Eukaryota > Viridiplantae > Streptophyta > Magnoliopsida > Caryophyllales > Caryophyllaceae > Silene > Silene latifolia. Next base: position 52,507,432 of record NC_133532.1, on the reverse strand, counting down.
TGAATTACTAGTCAATTTGTTAAATGTGATTTATTAAATTTGTAAATGATATTTAATTTGTTAAATATGCATTTTAAATTAAAACATGACATAAGACATGTCACAAGTCACATGACATACAATTGTACAATTGACAAAATAAAATGGACTCCATATTACACATGATAACCGAAAATTGGTGGGCAATTTTAGAAGTTTTTGTCTTATTCATTTGTCTTATTCATTTATCTATGACATTTGATAGTGACTTGACCATGACAAAGGCTTACACTTATTAGTCTTGTGAAGACAAAAAAGGAAAAATAAAAAGGGTCCTATAACCTCTCTACCCACCGGTTTTTGACATGGGACAATTGAGAGATTTTTCTTAATTTTTCATTCTCTCATGTTTTTATGAAAATACACAACACTCTCTCTCTTGTTCGTCATAAAAATTATTTTTATGAATCTAATTTGTACAAATCAATCACTAATAATACTAGTAGTAGTATATGAGTATTAGTAATCGATTTTAAGGTAAACCACATTACAAATATCTAGTACATATTATTTTGTGGAATTTTGGGATTGTCTTGGGTGCTACTTATTGGAGGGCTTCTATTTTGAAGTCATGGATGATCATCCTAATGTATTTTTAGCTCAAGATCAAGTGAGAAGGAGATCTCATTTGTGCCCATATATCCGAAATCCCATAGTAAGAAAGACGATTTCTTCTCTACTTTTGTTCAAGTCTGCATGCATAAGATCTAGTTTTATTTTATGACTAAATAAATCTTTCATATATGAATATGTAAATTAATGAGATTAATAATTCTAACACCCATATCTGCAGATAATGTTGTTTTGGATGAACTTGTCCACTTGTTTGGCGGTCAAGACTGCATATGACTGTACTTCCACCCATTTGATGAAGTAGTCGATGGCGACGAGGACGAAGCAATTCCCCTTGGTGCCTATCGGGTTGACTTTCCCGATGATGTCGATGCCCCAGGTTGAGAAAGGCCAGGGTTATGTCATGGTGTATAAAAGGGATGGTGGTATGTGTTGTATGTTGGCGAAGATTTGGCAATTGTAGCAATATTTGACGTAGTTACGACAATCGGCTTCCATGGTGGTCTAGTAGTAGCCTAGCCGCATGATCTTTCGGGTGAGCATCATTGCGCTCATGTGGGGGCCACATTCTCCGTCGTGGACCTCTCTCATGACATTTTTGGCTTTCTGATGGTCAATGCAAAGGAGGAGAATCCCATGGGGTGTTCTTTTGTATAATTTGTCTTGATTTATCACGAATTGTGATGCAAGTAAATGGATGGCTCTTTGTCCTCTTGAATCAGAGTTAGGAGGGAATTCATTTTTGGTTTTGTAGTTAAGGATGGCTTGGTATCAGGGTTCGTCATGACTTTCCTCGTTGTTGTTGATGGCACAGATGTGAGCTGGCTCGCTCCTTATCTCGACACACAGGGGCATCGATGTCATGTCTTCAGGTATGTTGACGAGCGTGGCAAGTTTTGCTAGGGCATCAGCAAATTGATTTTCCTCTCGTGGCAAGTGGAAGTAGTCGACTTGGTCGAAGAACTCGGCCTCTTGATTGATTTTTGCTCGGTAGGGAGCTAAGCTGTCACTTCGGATTTTCCATTATCCAGACACCTGATTGATGATGAGTGAGGAATCGCCGTGGACCCTCAGTCTCTTGATGCCAAGTGTTATGGCTGCTTGTAGGCCGATGTGGCATGCTTTATATTCGGCGGCATTGTTGGTGACCGCGAAGTCTAGCTTGACCGAGATCGGAACATGTTCTCCCTCTGGTGATATTAGAAGGATTCCTACCCCTAAGCTTCTAATATTAGATGCACCATCGAAGTATAGGTCTCATGCGTCGGTGTCGGCACAAAGGATGTCCTCGTCAGGAAGTGACCATGTCTCGGTCGTTGGATCCTCGTTGACGGGATTCTTCGCCAGGAAATCGGTGACTGCCCTTCGTTTGATGACCTTGAGGGGTACGAACTTGAGATCAAACTCGGACAGCATGAGTGTCCACCTAGACAGCCTTTCCTTTAGTACGGGTTTTTCGAAGATGTATTTGACTAGGTCCATCTTGGAGTAGATGTGGACCGTGTAGCTGAGCATGTAATGTAGCAGATTCATTGTTGACCATACTAAGGCAAGGCATGTCTTTTCCAGTTGGGTTTACCTCGTTTCATACTCGATGAACTTCTTGCCGATGTAGTAGATGGCTCGTTCTTCACCGTCGACTGTTTGTGCTAGCATTGCTCCCATGGCTGTGTCGGTGACAGTTAGGTACAGAGATAAGGGAATCCCTTGTTGCAGTGACATGAGGACAGGAGGTTTGGATAAGATTTCCTTTATCCTGTCGAAGGCCTTTAGACAGTCGTCATACCAATCGGTGTGATCGGAGGCGCGAAGTTTCTTGAATATTGGTTCACAAATCATGGCGAGATTGGCTATGAAGCGACTGATGTATTGAACCTGACCGAGAAATCCCCGAATCTCCTTCTCATTCTTAGGTCGATGCATTTGCTGAAGGGCTTTGATTTTGGTTGGATCAATCTCAATGCCTCTTTTGCTGACGACATGTCCTAGGAGTTTTCCGGAGGTGACCCCGAATGCACATTTCTGAGGATTCAGTCTCATGTTATATTTCCGCAGACGAGCGAAGAATTTCCGGAGGGCGTTGATGTGGCCGTCCCGTTCTCTTGACTTGACAATCATATCATCGACATATACCTCTACCTCCTTGTGCATCATATCATGTAGGAGAGTGGTAGCGGTTCTTTGATAGGTTGCTCCGGCATTGATGAGATCGAAAGGCATGACCGTGTAGCAATATGTACCCCACTGCATAGTGAATGCAGTCTTTTGCATGTCTTTCTTAGCCATTTTGATCTGGTTGTACCCAGCATACCCGTCCATGAATGATAGGAGGGCGTGCTCGGCGATGTTGTCCACCAGAATTTCAACATGTGGCAAAGGGAAGTCGTCCTTTGGACTCGCCTTGTTCAGATCCCTGAAGTCGACGCAAACCCGAATTCTTCCATCTTTCTTCGGTACGAGAACAATGTTGGCCACCTAGTCAGAATACTCAGACACTTTGATGAAATCGGCCTTTAACCGTTTATCCACTTCTTCTTTGATTTTCAGGGCCCACTCCGGGCGCATTCGGCGCAGCTTTTGCTTCGCGGGTTTAGCTCCGGGTTTAATGGGTATCTGGTGTTCTGCAATTTCCATGTCAATCCCAGGCATATCTCTGTAGGACCAGGCGAAGACGTCCTTCTATTCGTGTAGGAGGTCAATGAATTGTCGTCTTTTCGAGGGGTCAAGGGTTGTCCCTATCCTAAGTTCTTAAGGTGTGTGGATGGTTCCTACGCTAATAGGTTCGGTCTCCTCAATCATAGGGGTCCTGGTTTCCCCGTTTGGGGGTCCTGGTTTCCCCTCAAGTCAAATTCCTCATAGTCATTCAGAATAGCATTGCAATAAAATTGAGACGAGTCATCAGCAAACTTAGCGTTCATTAAGTTAACTCGTGCGAAAAGCTCGGAGAGGACAGACATCTCATGGTCAGTCATAGGTGACACAGAAGAGGAGGTGGCCCCTGGAACAGGCTCCATGTTGTCACCTTCCATGGGGGTGAGGACGACCCTAGTTGACTAAGCCTCTGAAGCAGCCACGAGTTTGTGATAAAACAGTGGGAATGGGACCTTGACTGGGACATCAGGAATGCTAGGAAATAAGACAGACTCTGACTCCGACTCAATCTCAGATTCTCCTTCACTTCCCTCTTTGAACATAGGGCCTTCTCCTGTTGTGATCTTGAGAACGCGGCATTGGCGATCGATCCACTTGACAGTTTTCCTCCAGCCTTTTGTAGCCTTCTCCGGGCCAGTATCGGAGATCAAGGTGGTGGGGTCAAAATGTTTGTCCTTCAGAGCAATGTTGATGATGTCCTCATAGTCGAGGTGCTTGATGTTATCCTCTCCGAAGAGGAGAGTGACAGGTTGTCCGTCGAGGCTTGAGGACGATTTAGACTCGGTTGATGTAGCTTAAGCGTTGTTGGGGATGAAGTAGCAGTCCTGGAAGACTTCTACACCCGGGTACCTGACCTTGGTCACAGAGTCATAGATCGGCTTAGGAAAGCCATGGTAGAGCTCAGACTCTCTCTCGAGGACAAAGTATCCATTGAGGGTCGAATGATATGGACAGAGGATAACTCTGTGCTTCTTGCGCTTCCGAATTAGGAGGTTCATCTCCTGGATATCTTCACTGGTAGGTTCATATCCCAGCCCGAAGGGGATGTTGGGGACCTTAGCCTGTTTCAAGGGAGGTAAGGTGCTCTTTAGCGTATTGAGGAGTAAACCTGGGAAGTAACCCTGGCGCATCAGAATGTGGTTGACTGTGAGGTTGGCTAACGGGTCACAACCAGAGGGTGTTGATTCATCAATTAGGGCATTCACAGCTTGAAATCCCCACATCTCGTGGTCGTCCTCCTCGATGGCTTGGGAGGCTATTCCCTTTTTCATCACGGCTTTAATCGGGAAATCAGGAATCGTGATCGTTTTTCCGTTGAAGGGGACCTTGATTTTCTGATGGAGGGTTGAAGTAATTGCCCTGACAGCGTGGATCGAGGGACGTCCCAGAAGCATGTTGAAGGAGGCGTCGATGTTGACTACCTGAAAACTGGTTCGCCTTTCCAGTGGTCCGGTTGCGACGGTTAAAGTGATAAGCTCTGCGACCTTACGACAAGTGCCGTCATAAGCGCGTACTCCTTGATTGGTTGGGACCAAATCAGCTTCCTTGATACCTAGTTTATGAGCTGTTTTGAGGGGAATGACATTTATCGTGGATCCGTCATCCACGAGAACTATAGGCATATTCTTTTTTAGGCACTGTACAATGATGTATAGGGCTAGGTTATGGTTGGCTCCGAAGGGAGGGATATCTTCATCAGAGAAGATGATCGGGTTGCTCAGGTCGGGGACATCCCTTGTCATGTGTGCTACTACTTCTTCAGGGGAGGAGGTAGAGGGCACAGTCAGTTTTCCCAAGGCTTGTAGTAGAGCTTGCCGATGTTCGAAGGATGTAGCAATCAGTTGCCAAATCGAAATTTCGACTCTTGCTTTCTGCAGTTGTTTGAGGATCGAATTCTCGGGAGCCTTTGGTTGAGTGTCCATGTTGGGTACAACATGGTCATTCGTTGTTGGAACGACCGTTGAATTGTTCGGGTTTTAATAGGGGCGTCCGGACCGGGTAAGATGACCGATCTCTTTTGCCTGTTTCTCTTTTCCTGGGACTATATAGATATCCTTAGCATCATCTCTCCAGATACCATTGACTTCGAGATCTCGAGGGTACCTTGGAGGGGTATTCCTCGGTGGGCAGTTTTTGTGAGGGAAATTTTGTGAGGTTGATTATTGAGGGGGTAATTATTACGGGGGTGATTATTGTGAGGAGCATGCCAGAATGGTCGCGGGAGCAATCCTTCCTGGTGAGGGTAGTTTTGGATGCTTGGGGGACCCTACCTCGGGCGTGGTGTTGGAGGATTTAAAATCAATCGGTGGTAAGCGTCGTCAAGTCGGGTAATCCTTTCGGAGAGACTGGCTATAGCCTCCTCAACCTGTTGGAACATGGCAAGCATAGTTGCGGCACTGAACACAAATACTCCGTCCGATGCATCCTTCTCCAAGGCATTCACCTCGTCATCAATTGGCAGGATGAGGTGTGAGCAGTCTAAGGTTGGCTCATCATCGGAGATAGCATGGATTCCCAGTGGGTTCGCCTTGTTGTTTGGTTTTGTCGGTGGAGGCAAAGGCAAGTCCCCTTTCTCGATCATGTCCTGAATGACGTTTTTGAGCTTGAAACAGGTTTCCATGTCATGACCTTTCCCTTGATGGTATTGATAGTAGGCATTAGAGTTCCAGAAGCGGGATTTCTTAGCATCGGATGGATCTGGGGTGGATCCTATCGTTTGTAATTTCCCTTGGTCCATAAGCCTTTTCAGGGCGCTTGCATAAGTTGACCCTATGTTAGTGAACACTCTTTGAGGGCGTTCAGCTCTCTTGGCGGTTGGATCGAGGAGGTTGACCTCGTCAATTTTGTTCGTTTGACCATAAGGGCGAGAACCGGTTGATGTGGATCCCTGGTAGCCTCTACCGGTGGTTTTGGCTACAACACCCTTTCGGAGGCTGTCTTCAATGCGTGTCCCAAGGACGTGTAGATCCTGGAAGGTCTTAATGTTTTGGTACCTCAGTAAGTTGGCATATACCTATTGGAATATGTGTCCTTCGACAATAATGCGATCACAATTGTCGATCATATTGATCACATGTTTAAATCTCATTTTAAGAATACGTAAGGGATGATACATTTTATAGTCAACTGATCAACATTAATCGGTAACGATTGGCTTGCTAGCGTTTGACGTTACTGTAGTGGGACGGTGGTGGTCAGTTGATCCCTTAAGGTCACACCTAAAGGATGATGCCCCTATCTGTAAAGTTGATTAATTGTATGACGATACAAGTTGATCAATTCCTTAAAATTGAACAATTCATTTGTGAGAGAGAATTATCATCTTATTGTAATGGGATTAAATAATATTTATTTTAGTAATAAAATGCTTTGTTACTAAAATTATTTATTGTTTGAGAAACAATAGAGATAAGAATGAATGGTTAATTATAATTATAAGATGTTGTGAATTATAATTATGTGACCCATTTTATTTATGTGATCAAGTATCACTAGTCAATTTGTTGTATGTAATTTAATTAATTCATGAAATGATATTTATGTGATAAATATGCATTAAATTAATTAATAACATGTATCATACTACATGTGACATATTGTGTGACAAATGATAAATTGACAAAATAAAATGGTAGTCCATTTTATACATAATGGACCGAAATTAAGAGGGTCTAGAGGATGGTGGGTGATTTATTTTAGTAAGCTAAAATAACATCATAATGACTCTACTTGCCTAGCCTTACATGCCTAAGGTTTAGATAAGAACAAAAGCATAAAGGGAAGGACCATATATTGGTCCATTACCTCCCCCAAAACCGTGCTCCCCTCTTACATAAGAGTAGTTTGTACTCTACTAGTTCTCTTGATGAAATCCATTCAAAAGACATGCAAATGTTATGCATTTTTCTCTCTTCTCTCCTTAATCTTCATCCAAAATATGAGAAGATTCAATCAAATTGTTCAAATCAAATTACTAATATTATTAGTGTAATATATGAGTATTAGTAATTAATTTTAAGGTAAACTACTAAACAAATATCTAGCAAATATTATTTAGTGGGGATAAGGGATAATCTTGGGTGCAATCAAGAGGAGAATCTCTACTTTGGGATTTTTGGAGGATTATCCTAATATTCATTATAGCTTAAGAACTAACAAGTAGGAGATCTTGTTGGTGCCCAAAATAGCCGAAATATTCATATGGTATAAAACGATTTTTCCTTACTCTTATTCTAGTTTTGCATGCATAAGATCTTTAAGTTTTTATGACTAAAACTTTAAACTAAAATATGTGATATTTAAAATATGATTTATTACAATACCGGGCGGAGATTGTTGACAAACGTTTCCACCAAGGTTAACTCACTCGGCTTGCTGACCAACTGAGTGCTTACTCTCCTCCAACGGGTCAAGAATTCAGTGAATCCCTCCTTATCATTTTGGCTTAGGACCTCAAGAGTATGGGTATTGGCTTGGATTTCGACATTGTCAGCATATTGCTTAGCAAATTTAACTGCAACCTCATCCCAGGTAGTGAGTTTCTTCGGGTCAAGAGAGTAGTACCATTGGCAAGGGATCGGTTCCAAGGATGATGGAAAGATCTGGGTGAAAAGTTCCTGTTTAACCCCTTTTAAGGCCATGTAGTCCTTAAAGGCTCGAATGTGATTGAGCGGGTCCTCCACTCCGTTGAATTTGGGCACATCAGTCAGGGTAAAATTGTCAGGTTGTTGATCCCCAACGGGTTCAAATCTTCGATTGTTTTCAAGGTGGATGTTGTTACCCCGAGCTAGGAGTTGTTCTTCGAGGAGCTTGAGCCTTTTCTCAGTTTCAGTTAAGGGCGGAGTGTTGTGCTCTCCAGTCTCCTAGTTTTCCAGGGTGTCGATACAGGTCTCAAAACGGTCTAGAGTGACCTTAAGAGCAGTGAGTAGGCTGGCTAGCTGAGCAGTTGTGACATCTTTGTTGTCGTTGTTGTTGGACAAAGTTAAAGACGGGGCCATGGTTCTGAGGCAGAGAAACGACTCACATTACACCTCAATATGACATGGTTCAAAGACTGAACGCAGACAACACAAAGGACGAAACAAAGATCAGACTCAACAAGACGAGGATGACTGTGTGTGGTACCTCGGTGCTGACTCGATTTATAACGTGACGGTGTTGACCGGACTTCGGCTCGTGTCCAGCGTGGTGGCGTGACGCCGTTGGACGAGTCCCGTGGTGAGACGGCTCATAATTAAAGACACATAAGTACGTTTGCTTCGACTCGATAGACACGAGGTGGAATTGGAATGGTGGACTGATGTTTTTCGAAAATAGAGATTTTCAAAAAGATTCGTTTGTCGCTTGATGCACGGCTTCCGAAGATATGGATCTCCGCAAGTCGGTCAGTTGAAAAGTTGTTTTAATTTTGTTTGCGAAAGACGGTTTGAGTTTGAGTCGGCTCGGAAAACAATGTACTGTTTCCAGAGACGGTAATTGAAATTCAAAATTGTATGTTTTGAAAATCGAGTTTGAAATGTTTGAAAAGGTCTCGGGGACGGTTTATGGTCCTCGGGATCTCGAAAGTGTCTCGAGCAAAGGGTGTGTGCTTTTCTCGGGTTTTGAAAGAGCCATTGTCGGCGCGAAACGGGTTAAAATCCGTGTCTAGACGCGGCGATTATAACGGCGTAAAAAGGTGTTTTGAAATGGTTGTAAAAACCGAGTTTGAAAATCGTCAATACGACGGCCTAGAAAGGTGTGTTGAAATGGTTATAAAAATCGGGGTTGAAAATCGTCATTACGACGGCCTAGAAAGGCGTGTTGAAATTGTTATAAAAAACCGGGTTTGAAAATCGTCATTACGACGGCCTAGAAAGGTGTGTTGAAATGGTTATAAAAAACCGGATTTGAAAATCGACATTACGACGGCCTAAAAAGGCATGTTGAAATGGTTATAAAAAACCGGGTTTGAAAATCGTCATTACGACGGCCTAGAAAGGCGTGTTAAAAAGCGACGGTCAGCGAAAGACCGAGGTTTGAAATGGCCATTATAACGGCACAAAAAGGTGTTTTTGAAAGGTTGATGTTTTTTGACAGATTTAGTGTTTTTATTTATTTATTTAATTTAAAGAAATTAATTTATTTATTTTTCTCTCCTTTATTACACACTTTTTCAACAACCACTTTCTTATAGATTTTACCTGGTTCATTCCGGATCCTTAACTCTATGTCGGTTTTTAAAAATCGTTTTAATCTTTTCTCTCGATTTAAATTTTAAGTTTTTATAAAAGAAAGACGGAATTCGATTTTAAAACCCCTAAGTTCACCTTGACTTTCCATTACATTTTCGTTCTCCCTTTTGTTTTTTATCTTCCCTTTTTATTCGCATTTTGAGGCGTGCGTTCACCCATGGACGGTTCGAAAGGATGATTCATGTCAGCCGACCCCAAATCATTTTGGGATTAAGGCTCTGATGTTGTTGTTGTTGTTGTTGTGAAAATGACACGGAAGTACTTATGATCACATAGCACATAAGCACTCGCAGTTTCATTATATTATGCATAATGCTGACACGGGTTTTGGCTTAAAGGGTGGGTTACACACCAAGCAATCAAACCCCGATTTGCGAGAGGGATACCAATCCAAACAAAATGTGTAAGGAGGGTGCCCTAGCCTCGTGGTCGAAAGTGATGAAAGCTCTTCGACGAAACAGAAATATGTATCGTCAATGTTATGCTTGACTCAATCGGGATTCGAAACGCGGGGATGAGAAAACTCACGCCGATGAGACGAGCCAATTGGTCGAAAAGGGTTAGGTTATGAGCCCGGACAAGGAACCCGATCGTGACCGTAATATCAATTAATGCATTCCAACCAAGACCTCGTTCGAGTCTCACCATCAAGGGATCACAAATACACAAATGTCCTAGTTATCCCCAGCGGAGTCGCCAATCTGTGGACATGGGCCCACCTATACGCCCAGCCGATCTGTGGACATACAACGGTCTTTTGGAAGCCACGCTCGGCGGCGTAAAAAATGATTTCGACCGGATCGTTTTAGATCGGTCGGTTTCGTCTCCGCAAGGGTCTCGAAACGATTAGAGATGTTCGGAGTCGCCACCAAGCATTTGTGGGTTACTTGGAACCCATTCGAATCCACTTTATACCTCGGTCAAATGAAGAACAAAGCAGTGTTTGACATAGGTAATAAAGATAAGGAATCGTCCCTCTTTAGCATCATATCTCTAAAATGACTCTCGTACGCCCTGGATAAGGTCGTCCACTATCCAAAGTTTCTGAGTAAGAGGTGAAGGTATGTATTGGGAAGCCCTTTAATCAGACAACCAATCCCGCCTGCGGTAGCGGCCTCTACTGATCGATCTTGGTTGGTTAAATGCAAAAGCTGATAAAACGGGTAAATGCATGAATGCGTATCCACTAATTTAAACCTAACATGTGAGAGCTTTCTATATCGGTTGATTTAATCCATGTATCAAGTATAAGATGTCGAGTCGGATTTATGGTTGATTTACATGCAAGACGAAAATTAAACATCCATTTACCAAGTTAGGTTTATGGTACATAACATGATCCATTTGTCTTAGTAAGGTATTTTTCAAATACGGTTTTGAATAAGCAATATATTCATCTGATCCGTCCTATATCCGGGTTAGCCGGAATCGGGTTCGCCCTAGACTAATGCTGGAAAGGGAACAGGCCCTGCATCAGGCAACCAGAAGAGGTGCGAGCCTATTGGCGATGCAAGAGGGTCGCCCCAGGTTTGAAAACAGAAAAAGGAATGGCCTGTTTAGGCGCGGGTCAGTCAACGATGGAAGACGCGTTCTGACCATTGAAAAACGTTTGTAAAACGTGTTGAAAAATGGGTATTTGAACCCGTTTTTGTTTGAAAAGGCCGTGTAGGCCGCTTTGTGTTTATTTGAAGAACGAGACTTGAATACTCGTCATTGTTTTGGCGATATTCGATGTCGGGTTCGACTTTGCAAGCTTGTCATGAATAGTTTTGAAAAAGATTATGAATTAATTTTTTTGAGTTCATTTGAATATAATTAGTCGACATTCATCATGGTACTCGGGTTAAAATCCGACATGGTATATGGAACCAAGGATGACTTTGTGTTGGTGACTAATACATTTGTTTTGAAAATATAAAGAAATGGTGAAAGGCTTTAAAATACCTTCCAAAATGGAAAGGAAGGAAATAAAAGGCTTCAAAATACCTTTTAAATGTGATTAACCAAATATTATCACCGAAACACGGATTAAACCGTCATGGTATTAGAAACCAAGGGTGAAAAATGTTTTATGGTTAAAACTTGTAAAAAATGGTTTGAAATACTTGAAATGGTAAAAACCATTTACAAATATGAAAATAAAGGAAATGAAGAGACCAAACACGGTTTGGACTTAAGGCTGGGCAGGGTCCTTTAGGCGCGAGCCAATCTACTACGTAAGTAGCCTCTACCTCAACCAAAAGTCCGGTTTTGGCTCATTCTTCCCATGTTTTGGACCATGTTATGCATGATTTAGCATGTTATAGTCATAAAACAAATGAAAACATGATAAAAGAAGATTTTTACACCGTCATACTTACATGCTAGGCTTATGGCGAGAAATCGACGTGAGTGTATCAACTCATTTGGTCGGAAAACTCGGTTTAAAACCGTTTTGGTAAGTAAAAGAGTGCTTTGTTAAGTTTAGTGATGGTGTAGTGGTCGAGATGGTCGGTCAAGTGATTAAATGCACGATGACGGTACCAAACAATGTGTAAGGCTTGTGTTTAGGATCGTAGGTCGTAAACACGTGTCGGATTGTGACTTAGGAAGTCGAGTCGACAATTTTAAGGGAGAGGTGAGGGGCGGACAATCGCGTAACTCTCAAATGGTTGCATTTGAGGGGTATTTATAGGAGAATGAGTGGTTGTGTGAGTTTTGAGCGACGTAGCCGCCTGGGCTGCTCAAAGAGGCGCGAGCCATGTAGCACGTCTTCGAGGTGTTTTGTCGCTTTCACACAAGTGCAATCATGATTTGTTCTATCCTAGGATTTGGATGCACATGTTTGGTACTTGACTATGTAAGATTCCGGGAAACCTTAACATAGAAGCTTTTAAATGGTTTGTTTTTTTGTGTTTGACTCGGTTTGACTCGTTGTTGGAGTCGGGATTTGATTTTTTAGTCGTTTTTGGTCCGGTGTCGGTTTTGACTCTAGTTAGTGTCATTGCGACCCCGTCGTCATGCGTTAAACACACCAGGTACTTTTGAAATGTTTTGATTTTCAAAATCGTTTTAAGTTTTCCGACGTAAAGTTGTACACAAACTATCGATCAAACGCTGCGATTCCTAAGCATGTTGTAGTCCGATAATCATCGGGTGTTTGTTGGAGTCTCAGCAGATACTGGGTATCTACAGATTGGCTATACATAAGACGGTTTAATGCACTACTCGGATATGAAAAATGATTTCATAAATGGTTTTCTAACTTCATTTGCATTAAAGTAACACTGTTTAGAGTTAAAACCGTCTTCGGACCCAAAACCGACTCAGAAACCCGTAACTCGAGTCAACCAGAGTCAACCGAAATCTCGAATGTCAAAAATAATGCCATGAATGTCTTTATCATTCCATTTGCATTAAAATGAAACTAATTAGAGTCAAAACCAACATCGGGCCAAAAATCGACTCGAAATTCAAATCCCGACTCACACGGGTCAAACCCGAGTCAAGAACACAAAATACCTACCCCAAATAACACCCAAGAACAAGCTTACACGGCTAAGCAATCACACAAGACCATAAATCACAAACAACAAAACATTGGTTAGAACAAATGGAAAATCCAAATTTCCGAAAAGGACAGGTCACCCCATTGTATAGCAGGGATGCTCGCGCCTCTTTAGGCTTCCTACTTAGCCTCTAAGCAAACTCAACCGACCTACCACCCTATATTTCTCTATAAATACCCACCATCAAATACCACAATCCTTACGCGAGCGTCTGCCCCTTCTCATCTCCCTTAAACTTCTAGACTCGACTTCCTAAGTCACAAAATCGACACGTGTTTTCGACCTACCGATCGAAAACACAAGCCTTACACATTTTGTTTGGTACCGTCACCGTGCATTCGACCGACCCATTCGACGAACTCAATTCATCAATCAACATGTTTTAATTAACATATTTTAAAACAAAATCCTTTTTTGAGATACTCTTTTATACTTATTTGATCGCGATTAGTCACAACGAGAAAACCGTCTCTAAAGTCATCTACCTCGCAAACATCAATACACGTGAGTTTGAGGGTGTAAATATCTCATTTATTTCATGTATTTACTGTTTTTATGAGTTCATAAGCATGAACAATTCATAACCCGATTCAAATATAGGTTAGATGAGCCAAAACCGAGTTTTGGCCTGAGACAGAAGCTCTTTGACTTGCAAAGAGGCTCGCGCCTCTTGTGGCTTCTCGGGTCAGACTCAAATGTGTTTGAGTTTGTCTTTTCTTCAACATTTTCTTTTATTTTTACTTCTTTTCTATTACGGTTTTTACCATTTTAATTCATTTTTATGACAAATATTTTGACCATTACCGAAATCATCATTGGTTCCATATACCATTTTAATCCACTAATTTAAACCTAACATGTAAGAGCTTTCTATGTCGGTTGATTTAATCCAAGTATCAAGTATAAGATGTCGAGTCGGATTTATGGTTGATTTACATGCAATACGGAAATTAAATATCCATTTACCGAGTTAGGTTTATGGTACATAACGTGATCCATTTGTCTTAGTAAGGTATTTTCCAAATACGGTTTTTAATGAGCAAATTAGTCATCTGATCCGTCCTATATCCGAGTTAGCCGGAGTCGGGGTCATCCTAGACTAATGCTGGAAAGGGAACAGACCCTGCATCAGGAAGCCAGAAGAGGTGCGAGCCTATTGGCGATGCAAGAGGGTCGCCCCTTGTTTGAAAACGGAAAAAGGAATGGCCTGTTTAGGCGCGGGTCAGTCAACGATGGAAGACGCGTTCTGACCATTAAAAAACATTTGTAAAACGTGTTGAAAAATGGGTATTTGGACCCGTTTTGGTTTGAAAAGGCCGTGTAGGCCCCTTTGTGTTGATTTGAATAACAAGACTTGAATACTCGTCATTGTTTTGGCGATATTCGATGTCGGGTTCGACTTTGCAAGCTTGTCATGAATAGTTTTGAAAATGATTATGAACTAATTGTTTTGAGTTCATTTGAATATAATTAGTCGACATTCATCATCGTACTCGGGTTAAAATCTGACATGGTATATGGAACCAAGGAAGACTTTGTGTTGGTGACTAATACATTTGTATTGAAAATGTAAAGAAATGATGAAAGGCTTAAAAATACCTTCCAAAATGTAAAGGAATGAAATAAAAGGCTTTAAAATACCTTTTAAATGTGATTAACCAAATATTATCACCGAAACACGGATTAAACCGTCATGGTATTAGGAACGAAGGGTGAAAAATGTTTTGTGGCTAAAACTTGTAAAAAATGGTTTGAAATACTTGAAATGGTAAAAACCATTTACAAATATGAAAATAAAGAAGATGAAGAGACCAAACACGGTTTAGACTTAAGGCTGGGCAGGGTCCTTTAGGCGCGAGCCTATCTACTTCGTAAGTAGCCTCTACCTCAACCAAAAGTCCGGTTTTGGCTCATTCTTCCCATGTTTTGGACAATGTTATGCATGATTTAGCCTGTTATAGTCATAAAACAAATGAAAACATGATAAACGAAGATTTTTACACCCTCTTACTTATATGCTAGGCTTATGGCGAGAAATCGACGTAAGTGTATCAACTCGTTTGGTCGGAAAACTTGGTTTAAGACCGTTTTGGTAAGTAATAGAGTGGTTTGTTAAGTTTAGAGATGGTGTAGTGGTCGAGATGGTCGGTCAAGTGATTTAATGCACGATGACGGTACCAAACAATGTGTAAGGCTTGTGTTTACGATCGTAGGTCGTAAACATGTGTCGGATTGTGACTTAGGAAGTCGAGTCGAGAATTTTAAGGGAGAGGTGAGGGGCGGACAATCGCGTAACTCTCAAATGGTTGCATTTGAGGGGTATTTATAGGAGAATGAGTGGTTGTGTGAGTTTTGAGCGACGTGGCCACCTGGGCTGCTCAAAGAGGCGCGAGCCATGTAGCACGTCTTCGAGGTGTCTTGTCGCTTTCACACAAGTGCAATCATGATTTGTTCTATCCTAGGATTTGGATGCACATGTTTGGTACTTGACTATGTAAGATTCCGGAAAACCTTAACATAGAAGCTTTTGAATGGTTTGTTTGACTCGGTTTGACTCGGTTTGACTCGTTTTTGGAGTCGGGATTTGAATTTTGAGTCGTTTTTGGTCCGATGTCGGTTTAGACTCTAGTTAGTGTCATTGCGACCCCGTCGTCATGCATTAAACACACTAGTACTTTTGAAAAGTTTTGAAATGTTTTATTTTCGAAATCGTTTTAAGTTTTCTGACGTAAAGTTGTACACAAACTGTCTATCAAACGCTACGATTACTAAGCATGTTGTAGTTCGATAATCATCGGGTGTTTGTTGGAGTCTCAGCAGATACTGGGTATCTACAGATTGGCTATACATGAGACGGTTTAATGCACTACTCGGATATGAAAAATTATTTCATAAATTGTTTTCTAACTTCATTTGCATTAAAGTAACACTATTTAGAGTTAAAACCGTCTTCGGACCCAAAACCGACTCAAAAACCCGTAACTCGAGTCAACCTGAGTCAACCCGAGTCAACCCAAATCTCGAATGTCAAAAATAATGCCATGAATGTCTTTATCATTCCATTTGCATTAAAATGACACTAATTAGAGTCAAAACCAGCACCGGGCCAAAAACCGACTCGAAATTCAAATCCCGACTCACACGGGTCAAAAACCCGAGTCAAGAACACCAAATACCTACCCCAAATAACACCCAAGAACAAGCTTACACGGCTAAGAAGTCACACAAGACCATAAATCACAAACAACAAAACATTGGTTAGAACAAATGGAAAATCCAAATTTCCGAAAAGGACAGGTCACCCCATTGTATAGCAGGGATGCTCGCGCCTCTTTAGGCTTCCTACATAGCCTCTAAGCAAACTCAACCGACCTACCATCCTAAATTTCTCTATAAATACCCACCATCACATACCACAATCCTTATGCGAGCGTCTGCCCCTTCATATCCCCCTTAAACTTCTAGACTCGACTTCCTAAGTCACAAAATCGACATGTGTTTTCGACCTACCGATCGAAAACACAAGCCTTACACTTTTTTTTTGGTACCGTCAACGTAATTCGACCGATCCATTCGACCAACTCAATTCATCAATCAACATGTTTTAATTAACATATTTTCAAAACAAAATCCTTTTTTAAGGTACTCTTTTAAACTTCTTTGATCGCGATTAGTCACAACGAGAAAACCGTCTCTAAAGTCATCTACCTCGCAAACATCAATACACGTGAGTTTGAGGGTGTCAATATCTCATTTATTTCACGTCTTTACTGTTTTTATGAGTTTATAAGCATGAACAATGCATAACACGATTCAAATATAGGTTAGATGAGCCAAAACCGAGTTTTGGCCTGAGACAGAAGCTCTTTGACTTGCAAAGAGGCTCGCGCCTCTTGTGGCTTCTCGGGTCAGACTCAAATGTGTTTGAGTTTGTCTTTTCTTCAATATTTTCTTTTATTTTTACTTCTTTTCTATTACGGTTTTTACCATTTTAATTCATTTTTATTACAAACATTTTGACCATTACCGAAATCATCATTGGTTCCATATACCATTTTAATCCACTAATTTAAACCTAACATGTAAGAACTTTCTATGTCGGTTGATTTAATCCAAGTATCAAGTATAAGATGTCGAGTCGGATTTATGGTTGATTTACATGCAAGACGGAAATTAAACATCCATTTACCGAGTTAGGTTTATGGTACATAACGTGATCCATTTGTCTTAGTAAGGTATTTTGCAAATACGGTTTTGAATAAGCAAATTAGTCATCTGATCCGTCCTATATCCGGGTTAGCCGGAGTCGGGGTCGTCCTAGACTAATGCTGGAAAGGGAACAGACCCTGCATCAGGCAGCCAGAAGAGGTGCGTACCTATTGGCGATGCAAGAGGGTCGCCCCTGGTTTGAAAACAGAAACAGGAATGGCCTGTTTAGGTGCGGGTCAGTCAACGATGGAAGACGCGTTCTGACCATTATAAAACGTTTGTAAAACGTGTTGAAAAATGGGTATTTGGACCCGTTTTGGTTTGAAAAGGCCGTGTAGGTCTCTTTGTGTTGATTTGAATAACAAGACTTGAATACTCGTCATTGTTTTGGCGATATTCGATGTCGGGTTCGACTTTGCAAGCTTGTCATGAATAGGTTTGAAAATGATTATGAACTAATTGTTTTGAGTTCATTTGAATATAATTAGTCGACATTCATCATCGTACTCGGGTTAAAATCTGACATGGTATATGGAACCAAGGATGACTTTGTGTTGGTGACTAATACATTTGTATTGAAAATGTAAAGAAATGATGAAAGGCTTAAAAATACCTTCCAAAATGTAAAGGAATGAAATAAAAGGCTTTAAAATACCTTTTAAATATGATTAACCAAATATTATCACCGAAACACAGATTAAACCGTCATGGTATTAGGAACCAAGGGTGAAAAATGTTTTATGGTTAAAACTTGTAAAAAATGGTTTGAAAATACTTGAAATGATAAAAACCATTTACAAATATGAAAATAAAGGAGATGAAGAGACCAAACACGGTTTGGACTTAAGGCTGGGCAGGGTCCTTTAGGCGCGAGCCTATCTACTACGTAAGTAGCCTCTGCCTCAACCAAAAGTCCAATTTTGGCTCATTCTTCCCATGTTTTGGACCATATTATGCATGATTTAGCATGTTATAGTCATAAAACAAATGAAAACATGATAAAAGAAGATTTTTACACCCTCATACTTACATCCTAGGCTTATGGCGAGAAATTGACGTAAGTGTATCAACTTGTTTGGTCGGAAAACACGGTTTAAAACCATTTATTAAGTAAAAGAGTGGTTTGTTAAGTTTAGTGATGGTGTAGTGGTCGAGATGGTCGGTCAAGTGATTTAATGCACGATGATGGTACCAAACAATGTGTAAGGCTTGTGTTTACGATCGGTAGGTCGTAAACACGTGTCGGATTGTGACTTAGGAAGTCAAGTCGAGAATTTTATGTAACACCCCCATACTCCAAGTGCCTTACCAGGACCACTTGAGGCATGGAAGTGCTACCAACTTGGTTTCCCGAGGCAATTATAATCATAAGACAGTAACGAAACATACTTAAAAGTAAATAATGTTTAAAGTGATTAAAAACTAACTCCAAAACCGATAAAAAGAAATACAAGATTCTCAGACGGTCTACTGCTAAAACTATCGAAGCTATAAAACCTCGTCTGACACAGCGGAAGACTTCTAACTGCCACGTGATGACTCATCCCAGCTATCCCATACGCGTCATATCATACCTGCTCAATAACTGCTCATCACCCCTGAATGGATCACCACAGTTTTTAAAACAATTAAAGGGGGTCAGTACTAAACACACAATTTATATAATCCAACAACACAGTAAACAAACAGCTCAATCATCACAGATATACTCCGAACTCCATTCCCAACTCCACAATCCTGACTACACACTAAAGTGTATAGCCCTGCCAGAGTGCCCATCGCAACAGGTCACTCCACGCCGCCAGTGGGGGACCGCAGCCGTACCCACCAAATCCCCGCTCATCTCCGTCGAGCGATAAACCCAAATTCCTTAATGTGCACATCCCTTCTGTGGCGGCTTCCACAGAAGGCGAATATTGGGCGTGAAGCCACTCCCGCAAGTGACTCCACTCAGCCAGGGATGCGTCCCGAAAAACACAGACAGATACAATCAATCACAGCTACTATCAACAACCAAATCCAACAATCGTCACAGTACGAGTAAGATAATATTCAACAACCACAAAACACCAACAACACATTATGGGACTAATACTGAGTAGAGACACCCTACCTGGAATGCAACACAAACATCAGACGATCTAGCAGCTGTCTCAAAACCTTTCCTCTACGAACCCTTCTCCTATACACATAATCATACAATCACTACCACATCTACATAAACATAGAAAACCCCCAATCCCAAAATTAGGGTTTAACGAAACTTAACGAAATACTATAAAATTGGTATGTAGATCTTACCCTTGACGCAAGGAACACTATGATGCAAAGAACGAGATGATCCGACACTCCTAGCCTTGGGGATTTGCCAACAACGCAATGAGAGAGAACTACGTAACTCCTTTTTCTTTTGAAAGGTTTAGAAAGGATAAAAGTTATTAAAGAAACTGACGGAAATCTTTTATATTAAACTCGCGTTATTAGCAAAACCCGACAAAACATTACTCGTAAACCGAGCTACTCGATCGATTAACTGACGTACTCGATCGAGTGCCGCCTACTCGATCGAGTACCAAGGCTACTCGATCGAGTACCCTACAGGTCAGAAACTATTTTAAACTGCAAACCACCCTTACTCGACAGAGTGAGGCCCACTCGATAGAGTACCCAGAGACTCATAAAACCGTAGTATTACATTCTTCCCTCCTTAAAAAGAACTTCGTCCCCGAAGTTCAACCCATACATAAAAACAACATACTAACTCGGTCAAGACGCAACAAAGCTACTAACAACTCAAAACAAAACCCCAACTTATAAAACATGAAACCATGAACCCTTAACACCAACTCCACCAACTATTCCTACCTCCCCACATCGCTCACGATGTCATATCAACTACATCATAAACTCTCCCGACACTAACTCCATACACTACCAACTAACATCCTCTAACGCTGCTAGCTCCATAATATATCATCCACTACCAAATCCAATATCAAGACACTCATAGACATCAAACGGAATGTTACATTCTACCACCCTTAAAAGGAACTTCGTCCTCGTAGTTTACTCACACTCATAACCTCATCATCCAACTGTCAACACTAGTGAAATATTCTCACACTCCTAAACATTACACTACTACAAGCACGGCCATGGCCTTTTAACAACATCAACCACAAAATATACAACTTCATTCTTTATGCTACACCAACACTCTACTGCGAATATACTACCATATGCACAACCATCAAAATCTCTTTTATCGCATCCTACTCCTCTTAAGATAAATGTTACGTCCTCGTAACTCACTAATACTATAT